>NC_026657.2:26759731-27359731 GCF_000004075.3 Cucumis sativus
CAATAACCTAACATTTTCTCGTGAAGACTCTTTCTCTTGAGAACGTTTAGACTTATAGGTCCTATCGTAAATCCTTCTTTTCTCAAAACTTTCTCGCGAATTAACTTCTTAATTGCAAAAATGAACCATAAAAGATTTTATCTCTTAATCCTTTCTGCGGAATGATTCAAACGACAACTTCTTAAAACTTAGCCAAAATTTACTTATTATTGTGAAGTCTTATTTCGAAACACCTACTCTTCTCTAAAACGCAAAACTTCAAAACTCTTAACCATATTTGAAATTCTTATGCTCAAATTAGAAACGGGTCTCACAAAGGTGTAAAACCTTAAAAGTAGTCATGGTATTATCTATGGTTGAGCTCTATTGAATAAGCAATATGCTCTAGAGAGGAGTTAGGCTAGATAAGAGTTAAATGGATTGATGTCTATTTTAGGGGATGTTGAGCTAAAACTTTCCTCTAGAAGAGATTGTTGGGAATGTGACTAAAGTCCCACATTAGATTGATGTCTTTATAGCTTAATTTTGAGTGGTCTATTGTGATAGACGTAATGAAGCAATAAACATAATTGTGAAAGTGTGTCATCTTCTATGAAAAAATTTAAGGATCTTTTTTCTAGAGCTTTCATGTTGACCCGAGATTCTATTTGCATGGCATTAAATAGCACAATTTTAAGTGGTTTGTTGTGATAGGCTTTATTGCAGAACCGATAAAAATTTAAGAAGTAAAACGTACTGTTGTGGAAGTCTCAAACCCAGTTATTGAAAGTTCAAAAGATAACTTACTTTCTTTAATTAGATTGTTGCCTCCACATCACTATGCATCAATTTAAATCGAAAGATATTGAGGTTTAAGTTTATACTATTTCTTTCTTTGTTCATGATCAAACATGGTCTGTGATCGCCTAATGGTAAGGTGTTGGTGTCATAGCTCGAGTGGGATATTGATGTCGGCAATTGGAGAAAAAAGAAAAAGAAGAAGACAAAGGTTTCATTGGGCAATTTAGAAATAAATAATTAACCTGAAAACAGAATTTTAAGACATTGTATATGTGCATATTATAAAAAGCAGTGATTAATATCATTTTTCTAAATTGTCATCTATGCAACTTCCTATAATGAGTATAGTATGATTGTATATGTATGACATATAAAAAAAAGTATAAATTTAATCACTCTCTTAGAGGTGTAACACAGTTTAGCAAAGTCGGTTTTTCAATCAAATCGTCACTAAATCGACTATGGTTGGTTTAGTAATTGTTTGTGAGTCAATTTAGTTCTACTTTATTCTTTTAATTTTTTTAAAAAATTTGATTTGAATTTTTGCTATAGTGAAGGAGACTAAGCCTCACCCACTTTCCATTTTGACGGAGTTCAAAATGCGGGTCGTTTTTTATAAAAAAGAATAGATATAAAAAATTATACAATTGTACAAAAAGATTATCAATCAACAAATATGCTATGAATTGGGTATTTAAAGAAACCACAATTTCAAATCTCTCAAAGATTCATACCCAATCCTACTGCTAAAAGAATTAATGCAAAAAAGAAAGTAATATAAAGCAAGAATGGGTGGAACCCAAGAGATTTCTTGAAAAGCAAGATAGAGAATCAAAGAAATATGTTAAGTGAGGTTTAGATGGTAACAAGTAAAGGGATTAAAAGAAAGTGATAAAATGTTTTTGGTGATAAGAAAGATGGGAATGGACAGTTCCCTACCCTCTCCTCTTCCTTTGTCAGTTTTCCATCTAATAAACACCCTTTTACTTTTCTCAAATCCCCCAAACGGACACCCATCCTTTATCTATCCCACACCCAAATCCACCATACCTTTCAATGGATTCTTAAGAATTCTTCTTCTTTTTATTTCCTGGGTGTTGCATTACAGCCTATGTTTGGTTGTTTGATGGACTGAAAAATTATTCTCATCGCTTCTCCAGTGAAGATAACCATCCCATCAAGAAGTAAAGGCGACATTGGCCATTTACTGTCCATATTCCTTCAACCCCAAATAATAAATTTCTGCCCTCTCAAACAAGTCCTCTAAAGGACAAATGCAAATATGGGGAGACCATTTCTATCACTATTTTCAATTTCAAGTAAAAGAGATGTTTCTCTTTACTTTGGTACGTAAATTTTTTAACATCTTGTTTTATTTCATTTCATAACATACCATTGAACATCTAGTTATGCCTGTTCAATAAAATCTGAAAATTTAGTTTTAAAATCCAACTGTTAAAACATTAAAATGAAATTCTAACAATTTTGAATTCATGCATATGGATGAAAGATGGGTTGTAATCAACGTCGATAGACAGTACGTTCATAAGCTGAAGCCTTACAAGCATGACCACCACCCCACTTAGCTCCACAGCTGTAGCAAAAATCCGATCCACACCTACAAATTTCATTATTCAATTAAGATCTCCATCAATTGCATCTTATTCTTAATTATAAATACTGCACCATATACAACTTATCTTCATACTTATTTTATGTATGCTCTTCTCTATTATATTAATATTTGATTTAACTGCCCTTAGTTTTTCGTCCTAACCCAACCCCAGATACCAAACCCATACAACCTATCCCTTTGAATCATGACAAGGTCATCCACATATAGCTCTACAATTTAAACACAAACTAGGTTGAGAATTAATTGGAAGCATAGTAACCAAAAAGTAAAAGGGTAAATTAGAGAACAAACCTGCAGACGATATGAACACAACCAACAGTCTTCTCAACATAAATTTTACAATGAGGACATCTCCTCCATTTCTTGTTCTCAGCTAATTTCACTGTCATCGCATCATCTTTATCTCCACTTACACCCGCCTCTTTCCTCAGTCTCTGAAACTCTCCACATTCCATTTCCCCATGCCATCCCACTCTACATTCTGCACAAAACAACCTCCAACAACTCCCACATTCCACCGCCGTCACCCCTTCCTCACCCCCTTCATCAATTATCGCCGCCCCACAATCCTTAAACGGACAATTCAATCTCTTCCACTTCAGAATCATCGCCTCAAACAGAGCATCCGCCCACCGCTCCAAAACCCTCTTCGGTACGAAGGATCCACACATCTCCGGCTCCAGCACCGTCCCGCAATTCGGCTCCGGACACTTCACTGCCATTGCAACCTCAAGCTTTGCAGCGATGTGGTTTGAGATGCAAGCGGTGCAGAATGTATGTGTACATACTCTGTTGGTGAACATTTGGGAATGGGATTTTGCGTCTGTACAGATTGAACAGAGAAGTTGGGAGGTAGAAGAGTGGGGTGTTGGGGATGGATTAATCGGAGAGGATAATAAGGAGGAAGTGATAACTTCTTGAAGCTGTAACTCTTCTGCGTAATTTTCATCGGAGAGATTTTGGAGGAGGATAGAAGAAGAAGAAGAAGAAGAAGAAGAGGCCATTAGAGAGAAATTTGAGGTGGTGGAGGAGGGGGTTTGAAAGGGGGAATTAATTTAAGGGAAAGCCTTCCGAAATGAATCATAGGAAGACGACTGTGGGGTTTTTGTGGATGATTTATTGATATTTGTCTTCGAATCAGTACCCTCGCCCTAGAAAGAAACAATCCTAACAACTTCCTTTCGATTGGTATCCAGATTGGTTATGGTTCTCAGTCAACTTAAAATCTTGGTTTCAACCATGCATTTGTTATAGTTTTTTCAAAATTATTATCGCATTATTTTCATCACCAGTCAACATTTTGTGAAAAAATTCCATCAATATTTTTTTAATTCTTATATATATATATATATATATATATTATTGTTGTCGATCTTATCTTCAATATTCTCAATATACTCTAATGTATTTCGAATACGAAATATAAAAATTAATACGAAATATAAATTTTAATTTTTACTGACCTTAAATTGTTACCAATTTTTTTTGAAAGATCACTGTACCAGTTGGTGTCGATGTTTCTTATACTTCCCTCAACCTTCTAACCCACATATCTGATTTCTCTCATTGTTGGTTCACCTTCTATAAACAAATTGATATAAGAACTCTTCATTCATAAGATATAAGAACCCTTCATTCATAAGATATACATCGTATTATTCAATATCTACTATAATTAGGTTGAATATATGAAACACAATGCAAAACAAAATAAAGAATGGACGGAGAGAGATCGAGAGACAAGAATTTTTTTAATAATATTTTTTTAAAAGAATAAAAATATTACTAAATAATTCAATAGACTTGAAGGTATTTAGATACTAATTCACATTCATTGTTTTATTATTATTATTATTTTGTTATTTACTTCTTTTTATTCTTTCACTTTTTGGCCCATTTTCTCCTTTCTCTAGAAGTCACACTCCAGATGATGCCAACAACAAACATGTAAATGTTTAGGATGACACTTTCTTTTGTTGTAGAAGTTTTTATGTCATTCTTTATAAACCTTTATATTTCATAAATAAGTAATAATATTTTTAATATAATAAAATAAATTAAAATATTTATAAATACAGCAAAATGCATCATTTTATTATTTTAAAATTTTTAACAAAAGGGTGAACTGATAAAAAAAAAAAAAACTCCAATTTTCAAAATTACACAAATGAAAATGAAGGCAAGGGAATGTTTGATCAGTTGTGTAAGTTGAAATGCAATTGAAGTAGTCATTATTTGAGATACTTTTCTTGGATCATCATATCATATACAAAAAAATGGTAAATTAGATATCTTCATTAAAATACATCAGTCATGGCTTAGCTACAAGAATAGAAGTATTTTACAGCACCCTGTTCCTACTAAAGTTAACTGCCATGCTGCTGCTAACTTTACTCCTAAACTATTACCTAAACAAAGAAGAGGTCAAAAAAGAACCTATGATGAAGTCCTCTTTGTGTGCTCTAGTCTTTACTTCTTTTCTTCACTTCCGAGTTTACTTCCGAGTTTTCATCCTCAGTCTCATAAATCTTCAGCTAATGGGTTTGGCAGCACACCACCTCAAAACAAAACTCATCTACGAGCCGATGGAACAAATAATTTCTCGTGTAGAATAAGAATAGGCAAAAAAGACAAAAACAAAAAACAACGTAGCCGAAACCTCGAGATGGGAAGGCCAAAACTGAATCAAGGTATCCGTGGATTTGTTATTCCTTGCGGAGACCCATTTGCTACTCGGTGTGGTTTCTTCTTGTAAGTTGTAATACTACAATGTGGACAAACATACTCTAGCCCATCTGTTTTGGCATAATCCTGCAAAGTAAAGAGAAGCAAATAATTCAAACCATCACACAGATGTAATTAACCAAATTTCAAACCCTTGCATTTTCAAATTTCACCAACTGCTAGAATTTATCTCATTGGTGGTGCAAAATTATACCTTAAATGCTCCTAGGCCCTGCCTTCGATCACACCCAAAATGAGCCCATTCACCACAAATACCACAGTTCACCCAGTCCCCTGCTGCACTACTGTTGAACAGTTACAAATCCCATGGTAAGCAAGTGATCCTAATATAACTGTGAGTGAATATTCACGGCAGAACAAATTTACAAACCTGTGGCACAGAAGACAGCATTCTCCATCTACATCATCATGAGCCAATTCATATTCTAGAAGGTAAGTCTCATAATGTCTTTTCAGTGTATTTCCAACACCCTGTAAGAACATATAGGATCAACTTCTTTCCAACGTATGAAATTAGTAAAATTGAAACAAGTTTCATCAACCAACAGATTAATGTAAGCTTAGGCTGAGTAGAAAAATAACATCATAAGGGTCACAAATCTATGAGAAAAGGCTTGTAGTATATACAGTCATTCTATTGGTCATTGTATAATTGTGCATCTTAGAGAAGATCTGCCCCTTCCAGTTGATACCATTGCCCACGTGAAAGCCTCCTCGGGTGACCACCTATGAAGCAGAGCAACACTTTCGATGTGGGTCTTTGCAGTTAAAATACCAAAAAAGATGAATCAATATTCTGTCTGAAAATTCAAGGACCATACCTCTTTATACAAGTTATAGAGGTCAAGACGCTTCCCATTAAGTATGGCATCTGGAAACTCCTCAAGTCCACCTTGAGGAATAAGTCGTGTATGTCCTCTAAGTAGTAAAAACTCCATAACATCTTTCAAGAACTCCTCCTGCAATCAGATCAGAAAAGAAATATTAATAATAGCACGATGAAAGCCACATCAATTCAGACCAAAAACTTTTGAAATGAATGTTAAACAAGCATATAGCATGAAGTTGATAGAAAAGCTACTTCTATTCCATTTCAAAAGCCTATGCAAGTAGGCAAAAGTCGAAGGCCTTTTTTAGCCATGGATTTCCATATCGAGTTGATGAACTGCCAAGTTTTATTGCAAAGAAATTTTACAGTTCCAAAATAGATTACCAAATACCTAGATATCCACTGACCTCTTAAGTTCAAACTAACGATCATGGTATCTTACCTCTGAGCAATCTTGAATTGGGTTTCTTCCACAACCATGCTTCTTTAGAGGGAGTGGGTTTAAAGAAATAATCTGCTTAGACTGAGATGAGCTTGAAAAAGATTTTCTGTGTGTTGCAGAAGTTGATCCTACAGTTACATGCTTTGGTGGGGTAACAATGGATAAACTAGCCTTGGATAGGCCTCCATTGTTCCCATCTACTTCAGTCAATCCAGCAAAAGGTGTCATTTTATTCCTATGCAACCGTGGAACAGGCCTCATGGAGGCTACTTTTAATTTTTTCCTCGCTGGGTGTAAGGATGCCTTGAACCCATTCATTGGTACAGGGTCTTCTCTACCTACTCTTCTAATGGCAGGGATGTGTGCATATGAAAGACTGTCATGTGAAAGACTATTCCTTATTCCTTGGCTTGGTTCTACTCTCTTTCTACTAGGAGTAGGTGGCTTAAACCAGCTGGGTAACACACTTACAAGCAACTGCTCTGAATGTTTATCATTCCCATCCCCTGAGCAAAAGAAGAGCAGTCGCTCAGCATCCTCTTTCTCAAAAGAAGCAACAGGTAAACCCTGAACTCCCCCAATGCCGAGTGCAACTAAACTCCGGTACGAGATATCAGGTGCAAGTTGCCTCAAAACCTGAAACAGCATCCATGGCAAACAAATTAATATTGATACATTAAAGATGAAATGACTCTGGATTAATCAACCAAGTTCAAATCATTTCACAAATTGAACCTCAACAATAGATAATATGAATCAACCAAGTTCGTTGGTTTTAAGAAAGAATTGATCAATGAGCATTTTACTTCAGAATAGAGTTAGGAACAAAGGAAGTATGGGATGCCTTTGTCCCACGTTGGTTAGAATGGGGTGACCAATGTGGTACTTAAGTAGCTTGGCTCTCCCACCTCAATAGCTAGTTTTTGGGATGAGGTTCTCCAAGGTGCTTGAGTACTTAACATAGAGTGCTTAATTTAAGAGGGAAAAAGAACAAGCATGTAGCGTAGGGTGGACCTGTGATGCCCAAGCGGGAACCTTCATGGAAACCTCAAATACTGTTGCCCCACATGCAATTGAAGCAGACTTACGAGGCTTGTGCATGTGATGCTTGTTGCCTTCGCAATCATGTATGGCATGAACTAATTGGTTGTGTTCTATGATTTCATGTTTGATATGTTTCTCCAGGAGCTGAAAAGTTAGTACCAACCAGGTATTAGATTACTCTTATCTGAAAGAATTAACCAAATCAGACAGGTCACATAGTTCAAATTGGAAAAAGACCTGATCATCAAAACAAGTATGAGCACTACCAGACACCAATATTGAGATGTGGGCTGAACTACAAGTCACTATATCACATCGCATTGTCACAACTCCACGAGAAAAAGATCCCGCTTGAAGAGGTGGTGGAGGAGCACTGAACCATATTTTTAAAGTTATTAATAGGGTATACAATTAACATGCACTGAACTGAAGATTTAATTCGTACTAAGAAGGCATAGCCTAGAAATATTACAGAGTGTTAACAAATAGAATTGGTGTACCAAATGCAACACCAAAAGTAGTCTCAATATATTCCAACAAAAGTTCTTTCCAAGAGCTTACCTGAACTTTCCCTGAAGTTTACTACCACGCATCTGTATCACCCATAAAAACGAAAAACTCAGGACAGTTAATAACGGAATCCCCCAAAAACAGCTTAATCAAAACAGTTCATAGAAATCTTTTCTGTTCAGTCATTCAGAAAATAATAATGAATAATATCAAACAATATCCTTAACCAACGCTTACAAGCCAGAAAAAAGAAATTCTAAATAACACTTACTTCAATCTTCAAAAGTGCATCAAGGCCATCCTCCAATGATCTCAATAAGCAGGTATCCTAGAGAGCATGAAAATTATAAGGAAGACCATGTAAAATAGCTTATAATTGAAAAGGCACTCGTTCCTGCATATAGGTATGCAGGTGTACCCAAAGGCACATGAATATACACAAATGCCTGAGAACTGCTTACCGGTGTGCAAGGCACTCCACAGATAAGAAATCTCATGGTTACATTATTATCATGAATATTTATGGCTGGGAGGGCTTCTAAAGAACCATCTTCATCTTCACCTTCACCTACATCTAACTCAGGTGGTTCTACATCAATCTTTAGGGGTTCCCCAATAAGCTGTGGCTCTAGATCACTCATCATACTGTCATCAGCAATCCCAGGCAGACCATAATTGCTCCCCACAGAATAAAGCCTAAAAGCAGCGCGTGCAAGCTGAAAAGCATCCCATGTATGAGTAGATGAACTGCAGCCCACAAGTGAAATAAAACATAAAAATCAAACATTTATTACCCTCCACAGATACACAAGAACAAACAGACAAAAGTAAAACAAATACAAATGCAAAACACAAGTGCCCTCAAGAAGTAAGGTGGGGCTACCTACCAGTGTAACTAACAAGTTGATTGGTTTGTGTTTTATACAAGAATGACATGTAGATAGCTAAAAAAAAAGATACGTGGCAAAAGAGGATTACATTTTGTTTTCCAGGGAAATCTCCTTGAGAAACTCAACCCATTTAACACGATAATTCTCTCTTTCTGTTGATTTTTATAATTAAGTCATTATATGTCATGCACTTCACTTCTTTAAAGTCTTCACCCTTCTTTTGATCCTTGCACTTAAGCCCTACAAGCCCTATTGCTCTTTAATTTGCTTTGTACTTTTACAAACACCACTCAAAACATCTTCCATAGTAGGGTGAGCTCACATAAGAAGCAAAAAGTATGTATATGGATAATCGCAGGTAACTGCTATTCTACTCTAAATGTCAAGATCAGCATTTACTTCAATTCATGAAGAAAGGTAAATAGACACCTATAACCTCACAACTCTAGTCTGTCTAATAGCAAGTAGTGCAAAGCCTTAAAGTATTCAACGTACCTCTGCACCACTGAAAGCAATGCATGACGAAAATGAGCTGCAGCATAACATGAAAATGTGCTGTTCCAATATATGAGATAAGGAATTCCCTGCGCAATGATGAATCTGTTTCAATGAACATTCTTCAATAAAAAAAGTTATATCACAAGAGCGTTAGACAGGCAGGCTGCTACCCTTGTTCATATCAACATCATAATTTAATCGAAGTGGTGGTCTAAGAAACTCATAGAAGTCACCTTAGAATGAAGAGCCTCAGCAATTCTGCCTCCATCTGGGATTTCTAAATACACCTGAGAAAATGGATGAATTAAATTATCAAAACCATACTAACCAAACTCATTCTCCCAACACCATCACAAAGAAGTAGCAGAAGAAAAAACAAGAAGTTTATGAAGAGCTAATTTATCAATTATAGAAGAGAGACAGAGCCTACAAAGGTTGGTAGTGCAGCATTGAATAGTCCACATAAATCTTCAAGAGACAAATCAACACCATTCCAAACCAAGGACCCAATTTCATCATTTCCAAGTTGTTCCCCTTGCAAGTAGACAAAGCTGGGCAGACATGATTCCACAATTCTACTAAATTCATCCTTGCTTGGATTTGCCAAAACTCGAACCTGCACATTCAAGCAGTTGAAAATTTTGACAACAATCTTCAATCAAGTAGGAAAATTGCAGATAAATGACAGCTAATGCAGATTTGCACCTCCAATCGTCCGCAAGAAACTAACTCAGGAAACGGATATTTCAACTTATCCTCATCAACTTCCTCCTCACATTTTACTTTAGGTACATTTCCGCAGGTGACAGCAAGTAGGCTACAAGTTTGTCTAGCAGCTACTACTGAATGAAGCATCGTTTACAAGAAGAAGCGGGAGAAAATTGCATTAAGCAAACTTCCTCAAGCAATGAGATCTTTCAACTTGCTTGTGAAACCATTAGAACACAAACATTCGCTAGAACAGAGACCAATACCCATATGCCATGACATAAAACTAAAAAACCTGAATTTTCATTCTGAGTTTGAAACAATGCCATCATCCTAAAGCCCTTCAGAAGGACGGGCTTTAAGATCAAAATCAGAGCCGTCCGGAACTTCTAATTCTTACCGGACCAACAATTAAACCCTAAAAATCACCCACTTCAGCACAAAATTTCTGCAAAACTGAATGCAGGACTTACTAAGAATCCAAACCCTATCTGTTAATAATCTTCAACAGTGAACAATAAGTACTGCAAGATCAAGGCATATATTCAGCTGCTAGTGGAGCAAAAGCGCTTCAAGGATTCATAAAAGAAAAACAAACCATCATAATCAAAGCTCCAAAGCAAAACCCATAAAGGAAAACCTCAAAATTAAACAAACCAGGTCACCAATAGAAGGAGCGAGAGGAAATTCAGCGATTCGGACAACAAAAACCAAAGAACCCACCAAGCGAATGAGAAAAAGCAAGGAAATTTAATCACCCAGCAAGATGAGATGAAGAAAAATCGACGAAAAAGACAAGACAGAGTACGTAACCCCTAAAAATCATACGAAAGGGGGAAAATTTGGGGTCGCGATAGAAGACTGGAGCCCGAAAAGTGAACCCTAGGGCCTTAAAATTCACATCAATAAAAAATCGCTGAACGAAAAAAAAATATAGAATAGAAATAAGAAATATTCTTACCTTTCTCCCTATCCACATTCCACGCAATAAACAAGAAAATCAAAAGCTCACACAGTTGCCAAAAATTAAACCAAATAATTAGTTCCTTTCTGTTAAATTAAATGGGTGTCAGATAAAAAACATTCCCACATCTCCAAACCCCAAGTCAAAACGTATTATCAAAACATTCAAAACACATTAAACCCATCAAGGAAAGGGAAACCTTTATATCACAGTCTTTCCCACAAGCTGCCATTCCAATCCAATCAAGAAAACAACTCGTCGCCTTTCAAATTTACTCCCTTCGCCCTTTTATTCTCTGTGTTCTATGATTTTTTTACACTAAATCAGATCACAACACAAATCCAGAAATTTGCGTTAATTGGGTGCCCACAAAGCACGGATTTAACCAAACCTATTCGTAAAAGATTTCAACCCCTTGTCTTGTTCCCAATTTGGGTTTTTTTTTTTTTTTCTTTTTCTTTTATTATCTTGGATTGGATTGATGAACATATTCTTCAAGTTTCGTCAAAGAAGCAAAGATGAAGCTTGTCGTGTTTCTCCCCCATAGAGCTGCATCTGTATGAATGCAGAACCAGGAAGTTGGAGTAAACTTGCACTGGTGAAGATGGCTGGCTCGTCTGAATTTTGAGTTAATTGTTAGTGTTGTGTATACAGAATCTGTACGTATTTTTGGAGAATGGAAGAAACCAAACGATTTGAATGTTGAATACGGAGAGCCGAGAGGGTCGCACAAATGAAGATTAAAGAAATGAAAATTTGACCCCACTCAACAAGAAATTGGTGGATTTGTAGGATTAAGAAAATGATGAAAGCGCCACATTCATCATTTTCTATACAACACTCTTCATCTTATATTGTTTCTTTTTTCTTTTTTTTTTTATTGCTTTTCTACCCTCTCAGATCCAACTTTTGAAGAAGTTGAACTCAATTACCACTTAACTAATTTATATTCTTCCTTTTTTAATATTATATTTGTGGTGTTTGTAATGAATAATTAAGAAAAATATATATAAATTAACAAAAGAAAAATCAAATGTTGAAGACGATTTTAAATCATAAATTCTTGGAAGTGCTGTAAGAATTTCTATATGTTTGCTAACAATACTTTCTTGACTCTCTACTATTGAAAACTTCTGTTTTCTGTTTTCTTTTTCAAATTTTTAGAATAACTTTTTCACCGTTTTTGCAAATACACTGCAGCTCTAGCCATTTGAAATTAGACTTTGACAATGTTTTCAAAAAGTAGTTAAAGAAAACAATAAATAGAGATTGAAGTTAGGTATAGATTAAAAATTCAAAAGCAAACACGTGGAATGTTATCACAAGGAGGGCTTCAGTTATTCCCTCCTTGTAATTAGTAGTACAAGAAAACAAGGGAAGAAGAATTAACGAATACAGAATAAAGAAAATCACTCCTTACATTACATCAATTGTCAAAGCTCCATCGATGCTCTTCTCATCAAAACTCTCTAATTTTAAATATACTTTAGAACAATTTTGAAATAATCAAATCATTTTTTACATGTTTGATCATAGTGAGGAAGTGTCAAAATCACTTTAAATATGTGGTACATTATTTTCAAGTGATTTTGTTAGGTGATTAAGAATATTTGTGGCTGATTTTTTTTATTTTTTTTCTAAACAAAAAAGGAAAAAGAAAACTATTATTTCATATTTAGAAAAATTAGCCTCCACTTTCAAAACTGTATTATTCTTTCTAAAGTTTGTGAGTTTTTTCCTAAAATTAAAATTTGTGTTCTTTAACTTCACCTCCCAAACTTTTTCTAGCTCTTGCTTCCTCATCCCTGGTTTTGATTCTCATAAAACACTACAATCTTTTTCTTCCATTTTCCTTTCATTTGTTAACATTCTTCCTCCACTTCCTGCTTCTCTCTCTAGTTTCCACATATTCTTCATTAGACAAAATTACCATTTATTCCTGTTGAGGAAAAAATTGCAAAAGGAAGAATGAGGAGAAAGAATTGTAGAACAAAGAAGAAAGGAGGGGAAAGAAAAAAGTAAGGAAGGAAGACGAAAGGGAAATTTTGCATAAGTATGTGTAGATTATTGGTTTTAAAAGTTTTGTTAAATTTTAGTAAAATCACAACACAAATATCTTAAAATTTTATTTGTTTTCTTAATTAAGATTTCCTAATTTTGTATGACCATTTTATTATTCACATCAATTATAAATAATATTTATTTTTAAATATATATAATAGAGTATCATAATTATATGGTATCGTTTATTATCTATTTTATAATTTATCAATTAATGTAATATTATCATAAATAATATGAATTTCTATTTTTATTTAATAATAGGATATTATTTATTAGATATCCGATTTTAATATGGCTGAAAATTGAGTTAAGTATGGTAATAATTTATTAAATAATTTTTAGAAAATGAATGAATTTCTTTATTGAATTTCTAATTACACTTGTTCTACCTTTTCAACGTCTTTCACCGATCAATTTAGTCGTCCTATCTTTTCAATCTATCTCTTTGTCCTATTTTTCTTATTATGCTCATCTCCTTCGAGTATATAAGATGTGAGTGCATATTTCTTTTTTTTCATGTTTCTTTTCTCTTTCATATTTATGTAAAATTTGCCGTATATAATTTAGGTTTGATTTTCTATGACTTGATCAATATAATATAATTCCATGCGGTTATTATTATACACCATTGAACGCCTAGTATAATTTGTGTCTTGATCAATATATACTCTTTCATATATAGAATATTACATTAGCACGGACACATATGTTTACATTATTTATTATCATGTATGGACAAAATTGTAATATATTTTTATTGCATTTTCAATTATTCCTTCTAGTGCATATTTGTTTCATTATTATTATTATATACCACTGCATATTTAAAATAATGATGTGTTGTGACCTATATATACACTTGTATATTTAAAATAATGCGTAAGCACTAACACGTATAGTTCTATTATTTCTTGTTAGGTATGGCCACAGTTGTTGTATATTTTGATGATCATCTTCTTTAACTAATTGTTTCATGTTATTAATTTTCTTTCTTAAATTGTGTAATATAGTATACGGTGTATAATAAACTTCTTTTCCCTTTTCTTATTTAATACTATTGTGTTGTTAATGAACTTCTTTTTTAAGTTTATGAACTCTAGACTATTTGTTCCTTTTTAGGATTAGTGGTGCACCATGCGAACGAACAACATAAAAGATATCATATAGTTTACAGTATATATCATATATTATTGTGCATTAAACATTAAGCATCAGACCCATAATATATAATTAAGCAGAACATACATAATATTTCATATATTTTACCACATAATGTAAAATTTGTTACAAAATTAAAATACAAAGTAAAATATGCACACATACATTGTCATCTAATATTATGTTAAATATACATGGGTATATAGTGATTTATTTAAATCGAAAACAATTTCGATCACGGTAAGATTTTGCAAATTCTTTCAATATATGAAAATCAATGCAAATTTGATGAAATATAGTAAGTATATATATCAGAAATTATTAAATTACCTGAAATATATGAAAAACAATGTAAAACGAAATAAAATGATGGTACATATTGTAAATAACATGGCATATATACTCAATTCGCTATAAATTTTCTTTATTGAAAAAATTTACCGAAAAATTTCACCGGCATACTATATTATTTCACAATTTCATACACATAATTAATAATATAAAAGGAATATGCACCCACCGAAGAAATTTGAAGGAGATGAACGAAATAAGAAAGAATGGACGTAGGGAGAGATTGGAAAGTGAGAGAGATCGATCGAAGGGAAAAGTTTTTGAACAAAATCACCAAAAGAAAAATAATTAAGGAGAAATTTTAATTATAATATTGGCATAATAGAATTAATCGCGTACCATATTTACATAAGATATCTAATAAATGCAAATCTTAATTAATCACATAGTTCACTTTTCTTATTTCATTTTTCTATTTTTTAATATCTTATTAACAATAAAGATGAGTAGAATTGAAGCTCATTAAAACATTTTTTAAAAATTTGGTAATATAAGGTCCAACTTGTAATAAGTCACCCATATTTAGGCTATAGTAGTTAAAACCTCCCGATTTTTATTTGGGTCCAACAAAGGTCCAACCATACAATTATTTGTCATGAATGTTTGTGAATCTTCCCAAAATTTTAATAGGTTAATTTTCATAAATATAAGAAAACACAAAAATATTTCGTGTAACAAAAACAACAAAAATTCATGAAGCCGATTCAATATTTTCATAATTTTTAGATTTGCCCTTGAATATTATCGATGATTTGTTAGTTTTCTTTCTTCTTCTTCTTTGAAATTTATTCATCTTCTCTTTCCACATTTCTTCATCTCCTTTTCCATATTTTATTTTATTTTATTTTTAATCATTTATCCTTATGTTTAAATCTCATATTTCATATTCACCATTTTCAGCAAGATTCTTTGAAGCTACTTCATGTTTTTCATATTCGAGAATATCAAGATCGTTTAAATATCCTTTTGACATTATCTAAACGATCTTTTGCCATTGTCATCACTATCATCTACCATGGTCAATACAATCATTTAAATTTGAAGTCATTTTTTCCATCATTTAAAAAGAACTGCATATGTTGATATGATCTAAACGATTATTTGTCGTAGTCAACACGATCATTTAGATTTGAAGCATTTTTTCCATCGTTTAAAAAGAACTATACGATTATGTATCATGACTTAAACATTCGTAGATCATTCATTTAGATTGTAGTACACGATCTTTTAGAAGAAGATTACTCACACACGCATGTGGTCGATTAATTGCGTGTTGACTGAGGTGTTTTTTTTTTTTTTTGTATTATTCACTATGAGCCTGTGAGCTTTTTTTGTTTTCAAAATTGTTCTATAGAGTTGTAAATATTTTATCGGTTTGTTATTTTTAAAAAAAATCCCTTTTTATATCTATGTAACTTTTTTTTAATCAATAGTGTTACCAGGATAAGGTACATAGCCTTATCCCTATACCCTTTAAGCTGATCTTGAACATTAATCCCTATATTCTCTACATACTGTTCAAAACTCATTAAACAACTTAGGATGTTAGTTTATTGGATTTGGGTTACTAAGACAAAACTAATAATTTAATCAATAACAATTATTACAATAATAACACTTTATTAATAACGATCAATGAATTATATTTACAATATACGAGTTTAAGGACATAAATCACAGCAGTAAGAAGATTGAGTATATATATCACATAATCCTTATTAAGATTATTTTATTAATATTTGTCATTTATTAAGATATCTTAAGGTCGTTACAATAGATTTTGGTTTGCATTTTAATAATTGTCTACCATACTAGAGAGGTAGTGTATACAAACCGGGTAACATAGAATGATGAAGTAAGCCTTACCAAGAGATATGTGTTCTTAATGAGAAATATACCAGTATGAGGACATTAGTATGAATGACATATAAGCCTAATGGGAGATGTACCATTATGGGTGCCTCTATACCAATATATCTTTATTGAGATTCATATGTTGTTATAAATATTGTCAAGCATAGTATATTATAGCAAAAGAAGACATATTTGCCTGAAACATGGAGTTGCAAGATGATAGTTAAATGAAATAATTATCTTCTTGAACTATTTAAGGTCCGAGAAACTTTGCAGATCATCTCTCCAAAGGCCTAACAAGGAGAGTAATTCTAAGATTTTCAACAAGTATGAGACTTAAACATTTGATGGTCCATAACTCTTTTTTTTTTTTTTTTTTTGTAGTATATTGTGATAGACTTGATGGTCTATAACCTTTTTTTTTGTGGTCTATCGTGGTAGACTTGATGGTCCATAGCTACATGTGGGTAATCCCTAAATGGATTTGAAGGATGAAACTAAAACCTTTGAAAATTCTATAGCCCTTCTTTGGGTGATCTTGGTATGTACTTGATGGATAACTATAAAATCTTCATAACTCAATTTTGAGTGGTTTCTCTTTGACAGACTTGATGAAGTTATCTTGATATGGATTAGATGTGAAGTCTTCATAGCTCAGTTTTGAATGGTCTATTGTAATAGACTTGATGAAGCAATAAACGTGATTGTGAAGGTGTGACTGCCTTCTATGAAAAATTTTAAGGATTTTTTCTAGAGCTTTCATGTTGACCCGAGGTTCTATATGCATGGCCTTAAATAACACAATTTTGAGTGGTTTATTGTGATAGACTTTATTGCAAAATGAATATAAATTTAACAAGTAGAACGTGTTATGGAGGTTCTCAATCATTGTTATCGAAAGTTCAAAAGGTAACCTACTGTTGATCATTGGATTGTTGTTCCACCTCACTACACATCAATTCAAATCAGAAGATATTGATGTTTAAGTTTATACTACTTCTTTCTTTGCTCAGAGAAAATTTCTCATTACTATTTTAACTAGAAAGCAATGATAGTCATTCGTGGGGATTGTTGGAAATGACTATCATCGTACTCATTTATAATTAATGTTTGAGTTGGAAATTAATAATAATAATTTAATATGTTAATTCCAAAATCATTATTGTTTATGTATATATATTAAAAGAAAATTTTTTGGGTGACCTTTCAAAGATTACTACCTATGATTATGAAAGTGTGCTTTGGAGTTCTCCTCATGCTTGGGTTTACAATTATGTTGGGATGTACATTATAATTTTGATAAGAATTAGGTTAACAATTTATCTAGTGGATCCAATAGTCGGTTATTTAATGAGTATTTTTATACTTAACTTTTTTCTATTTATGTCTTTCTAAATGCAAGACGAGTATGCCTATTCATGTCTTTAAGAAGATAGATGCAAGAAGAGTATGACGAACAACAAGAAAAACGTCAAGAAGAACATCGTGCATTTTTTACTAATGTGAATGTAGTAAGTTTGTTGGTCCAATGAAAATAATATTGTATTTTAATTAACTTATGTACAATGGTTACATGCAAAAAAAAATTAATAATGTAAAAAAATTTCTTAAATCAACCCAATTAGTTTAGGTTATATCCGGTCAACTAGAATAGTCAAATAGTCAAATCATCATACTTTCGTTGTTGAACAAAAGTACTACGATTCAAATTTAGGGATTTTCTTAAAAAATATAACAAATCAATAAAATATTTGCACTATATAAAACAATTTGAAAATGAAAAAAGCCCACAGACCCACAAGGGTTCATAATGGAAAATCATGATATATGATCGTGTAGGAAATGATATACGATTGCGTACCAAGATCTAAACAATTTTTGTCTAAGATCAGATAATGTATCAAGATCTTTTATATTTGGTACACAATCGTTTAGATCTTAGTACATGATCATTTAGATCTAGAAAAGAAAATATATGAGAGATGATGAAGATCGTTTACCAAGTGGGAATTTGAAGAAGTGAAAAAAGGAAAAAAATGTGAGAGATAACGAAGATCGTTTACCAAGTGGGAGTTTGAAGAAGTGAAAAAGAAAGAAAAAAATATGAGATATGACGAAAAAGAAAAAAATTCTAGAAGAATAAATGTAAAAGAAAGTAATAATATGAAGAGTAGATCAATAAATCACAAAGAAAAAGAAATGAAAAATCGTCCGCAATATTCAAGGGCAAACCTGAAATTTATAATAATATCATGAAGTTTTTTTTTTTAATTTTGTTACTCGAACTGTGAATATTTTGGTATTTTGTTATATTCATAAAAATTAATCTAAAATTTAAATTATTAAGGTTTTTTTAAAGAATATATTATTAAGGTATTTAAGGAAGCTTGTTTCTTTATTTTATATTTTAAAAAATACAAATAAGAATGTCATTTAATTCTAAACACATGGATTTATATTTAAACATAGATATCAAAAGAATCTAAGATTGTAATTTTGTGGATATCCTAACCAACTCCACTCCTATCCTCACCCCAAATTCTCAATTATTACTTCCTCAACTTAATTTTGTTCACCAAACCCCTCTTCATGTGTAACCCACAACCAAATTTCTTTTGTCTTACATACATAACAGCAAAAGGGATACAACTTTAGTTCTGATAATTATATAAAACATAACAACAAATTACAATTTACTATCACTATGCTTTCAATTTCGTATACCACCAAAACTTCTAAAAATCATCTGATCAATTCGATATAAAATTGTACTTTTCATGTCTAACAACTAGACTTTCAGTTTTTATGTCAAATAATAGGTTTAGTAGCTTATGAACTTATAAAAATAAGATGTGTCAAGAAACTCATTGGGCACAAAGTTGAAATTCAAGAATTTATCGAAAAAATGATTAAAAGTTTGAAGTTGAAAAACGTATATGATACGAAGAATTGGAAAATGAGTGTTTAAGATTTCAAAACTAAATAAGCACAAAAACTTGAATGGCATTGGAATGAGTAAGGTGTAATTGTTGGATCCTCACTAGAAAAACTCGGAAGGAAGGAAGTGAAGTAATTTAGATGATTACTACAAAGGGGATTTTACCGTTTTTACAATTTATTGTAGGCTACAATATTTACAATCTAATTCAAGTCGTTAAAAGAGATGTAAAAGCAAAATCATACAAATTTGAACACAATGAAACCCCAAATTTCCCCTTTTTCTCTTTCACTCAACCTTCAAACTTCCATTTACATTTCTACAAATTGTATCCATTCGCTCCAATTCGAATCTCTCCTCTTCCACTACCCGCACCACCATTAATGCTTTCTAACTGCTTCTCCCAAATTGTCTGCAGCAGAAGACGATCCATCTTCACTTCTCCATCCCTTCTGAAACAGAACAATAATCAAAAACCAAAAAAACAGAAAAGCAATTAAGATACACATCGAGAATCAACCCAGATCCCATTTATTTTCTACCTTCCATCAGGCTTTTCACAAGGTAATTTTTCAATCTCTTCCTCAATATGAATCTCTTCATCATCATATCCTTCGCAAATAATCTCTCCATCGTCGTCTCTGTAGCAAATCACACCATTAGAACGATCCTCGAAAACCTGTCAAAGTCAACTACACTGTTACACACGATGATCTGACGATTGATCAAACAAATCTACACACAGATCGATTACACAAACTAACCAGGTTGTTCTTCAAAGAAGATGTAATTTGGAGTGCTAGAGGTCTGTTGACTGAAATTTTTGGAGTTTTGAGCATGAAAATGTTGCCAAGAGGTTTGGGTTGAAGAGATGTAAAAGATTTTAGGGGAAGAAGAGGAGATCTATGATTTGTTGCTGCCATTGGAGATGTTGAAAGAGTTTGGTCTTCGAGCTTTAATTAAAAATCTGGTTTAAAATTTACGTAAAACCAAAATCGTCCTTCAATGGATTTCAAACAAGAAAGCATTGAAATCTCGAAGATTATAAAATTTTATCTTTAGTTCTTCCATTAATTTATTGTCAACTGGCCAATGAATACTTTCTATACTCATGGGGGTAACGCAATTCTATTGGGCCTTCAATCAAATCTATAACCTAATATCGTCATGGAGAAAAAACATGATATCACCTACTTTAATAAAAATATATGAAAATTCATTTAGCTTTTACTCTTAACCATTTTTATATTTTTCTATGTGAACTATTTTATTTATCTTAAGAATACTTTTTTAAATACCAAATTATTTTGGCATGGAAAGTTTTCCTAGAAAGACTTATGAATAGATGAAGTCCGGTCATTTTGAAGCTACTTTTACCTCGAGCTTACTTAAGAAAGAATCGAGAGAATTTTCAAGATTTTTCAGAAGATTTTCAGAGAGAGCTTGAATCTGGCGAGGAGTTGCAAATAAGAGTAAGGAAGTTTTCGGCTAGGAGTTAGGAGAGGAAGCACATTGATTGTGAATGGAGTTCTTTAAAATGTTTTCAATAACAAAAACGATTTCCAATATGTTTAACTCCTTAAAGATATTTCCAAATGAAACCTCAAGATATACATGATTTCTATTATGCTTTCCAAATGTATGTGATTTATAAATGCATAAAATTTTATATGAATTGAAATGATGAAATGAGAGGATCTTTTGTAACCTATTGATGAGAATGCCTCATACTTGTTGTGTGTCACGACTTGCCCTATATGCCACTTCCTGCGATCAAATGGGGGTGTGCTGCCTAGACACCCCATAAGATCATGATGCGATGAACATCTAGTAAGTGGAATAACTTATTTCAACTTGTCTCATCGCGAAGCCTTCGATTACAACCTTAGAGACTTACTCGTCATAGAGGAAAATATGTAACCTTTAGACTTTACTCCATCGTTTAACACTCTTGCCATAACAAAGAAATTCGTTACTAAGCAGTAAGTACAAATAGTAATGCAGCAGAATAGACATAACTTCTCTTTTATTAACCTAACACTTTACACAAGGTTCACACTTAACAATTACATACATTTTCTCCAAGGCATATAAATAAAACCTAAGTTGATCTAATCCACACGTCTTCCTTCATCCATTGAAATGTTGCTCCTTACGACAAGGTATTTAGAGGTATAAGGACCTTGTTTTCATCCTTCTCCTTGGTCGCCCAACAACAATTTTATGGGCAACCTTTAGGGCTTCCTTTCCCTAGCTCAGTCCTTTCATACTCATCATCTTTGGCCTTACGAACCCTGAAGCGTCAAACAACCTTTCTTCGATGTACTAGTGACTAGCTAGCATGCTAAGGCCGATGATGTACGAAGTAGTTGCTTAGAAGTGTAAAGAAGAAGGAAAAGAAAAAAATGAATACTTGATCATCGATGATAAAAGAAGAAGTTGTTGTCGGTGATGAAAACGTCGATGATTTAGGAAGTATCATCGCTGAGGATCAAAACACCAAGGATTATTAATAAAGAAGACGCTTAGTGATCAACTATGAAGAAATCATCGAAGAACGTAGAAAGACGAAAAACGTTGAACTTGAGGCACGAGTAATCAACACGTGAAGATTTAAATATTTTCCAGGGTATGTTTGGAAAATAAAAAAAATAAAAAAGAGGTGTGCCCTAAGCTTTATTCCTTTCCATAGATTCACTACAAGAAATCAGAGTTCTCCCGACACAGAAAAAGCCGTCGGCAAAACCAACATCGGAACAAAGGCCAATCCTCAACGCATAAAATACACGTCGGTCATTAAAATTATTTCCGACGTCAGGAGAAGATAAACAAATATTTAATTCTTGCATTTTTCCTGATGTCATAAGTAAAGCGTCGGAAAAAGTTCAGTCATTCCTGACGTCATAAGTAAAGCATCGAGAAACGTTTAACCATCTTTGATGTCATAAGTAAAGCGTTGGAAAACTTTTAGCCATTCTCAACGTCATAAGTAAAACGTCAGGAATAGGGGGTGTCCTCGACGTTTTCGATATGTGTCAGGAATTCTCTTATAAAAACCTTTTAGGTTCTGTAATAAACAGAACTGAAAAGGAGAAGGTCGAGAGAGTTTAGAGAGAGGCCGAGAAGGAGATAGATCCACGCCGCCGCTCGCCGTTGTCCTTGTTCGACCGTTCGTTGTCGTTGCGTCGTTACTCTTCATTCCGGTAAGTGGTTTAGTTTAGTTATTGTTTTGTTTTAGTTAATTAGTTTTAGTATTTAGATTTCAAATTAGTTTTAGGTTTTAAGTTTTAGATTTCAAATTAGTTTTAGGTTTTAAGTTTTAGATTTCAAATTAGTTTAAATATTTAGATTTTGAATTAGTTGTAGGTTTTAGGAATTTGAATTCGAAGTATTGAATTTGAGATTGAAGTGTTGAATTTGAGATTGAAGTGTTGAATTTGAATTTGAAAGGATGAAGTTGAGTTTGAATTTCAAAATTTCAATTTGAATATAGCAATTATATGAATTCGATGATGTATATACCTTCTATTGAATAATGGAATGTATTTTTTTTAAAAAAATAGAGGAACTCCTGACGCACATGTGCGTCGGGAGTTTCTAGACATCTCTCGATGCTATGTTGACAGCATCTTCGAAGTTCATACAACGCTAGAAGATGTTTAGGAACTCCCGACGCACAATAGTGGTGCGTCGAGAGTTCCTCTCCCGACACATTTGCTCCAACGCATGTCCTTTCCCGATGCTTTTTATATATCTTTCGATAATTTTGTTCGTCGGGAAATTTCCTTTTTCTTGTAGTGATTGTAAATACTTTTAATTTTTTTCTAATGATGTAAATTCCCCTTAATTTTATTGTTTTTTTAAAAGAAGGAAAAAAGGTCCAAAGTCATACCATACTCAACATTCAACACAAGTAGAAGCAAACCAAGAATGCATCAAAGACCCCGCACAAGAATCTCCTGAGAAGGGAAGATTCACAAAAACCGTCCTAAAACTACTAAAGTCAATCGACCGCATGCACAAGGCGATGAGCAACACCATTCGCCAGACACGGACACTACCCAAAAGAAACCACCCAGGCAGACACAACAAGGGCCTCAATCTCCAAAACCAAAAAGGTAAAATAAGACAAGTCCACCAAACAAAAAGTGCAGTAACAAATTCAGAACAATTATATTAAAAAATAAGGGATGCTAATCACCACCAGAGGACCTGGAAATGAAGTTGATTAGAAAGGTCCTTGATCACGGCAAGAGCCTCTAAGTTTTGTGCACTATTTATTTGGAGAAAAAACAAGAATTCTTTTACATTGCCACTATAGCATGTTGGGGTTCACAGACTTAATCAGGGTGAGTTGGTAAAAGTTATTAACTTGAAATAAGGATGAAGTTAAGTTTGTCATTTTAACCGACTCATCTAACTTTAATTTCACCTTTTTCCAATATTTTTAATCACTCTACCTATATAAGCCACCGTTGGTGATTATGGCTACCACATTCTCGAAATACTCCGGTCATGACCATCTTCGACAATCAACTTCAAATTTTGCCAAACCTCTTATGACAAATTCGACAAAGACTACCTTCAATATGATTAATATACAAATTTAAATTACTAGTTTACAGTGTTTAACCCTCGTCCCTTATAGTAACTAGACATGGAGGGATTGTTGAGTTGATGAAATCATATCCTCATACACCTTTTTATTGTAGATCTCCAAAAGGACCAGTTGTTTTTTAGTGGTTCCACCATAATCTATAGAAAGACGTTTTTTATATATATTTTTGAGAAGTGGAAGAGATATTGCTAGTTTGACTACCTTTGAACAGATTTTCGTGTGCATGAAACTAACCTATTGTTCGCTTCCAAACATGCAAATAAACACTACTGATAACAATTTTATTTTATTTTTACTGATAACCATGACTTATTGGATATAAAAAAATATGCAAAAGGACATACTGGAGTCCAGACAAAGTCTAAGTTTGGCCAAATTTTTAGTACGAATTCATAAATAAAAAGGATAGATTTTGAAAATGGTTGTGGAGATGTTTGGGTCCAAGTGAAGTATTAAAGTTGATCAAATTATTGGAGGATACCCAACGACTTTTAACTCATTCTCTTCTTATTTTTCTTTGTCTTCTATCATTTGGCGGTAGTAGCAGTACTTCATTGTATGTCCACTTCACATCTGCACTCCTAAGTCCTACACCCTCTAACCCAATTCTATTTATATGCTCAACCTTTTTTTTTTCTTTAACTTATTTATTCTAAAATTTTAATCCCATGCCTTATAAGTTATAACTAATATTTAATCTATAAATAACCAACCATACCTCAACTTATTAATTGACTATGAACTTTGTGGTTTCTCATCTCCCCCACCTCCAACATTTCCTAAAACAAATATTTATAAAATAAACCATATGGACTATTTATGAAATTTTTATCTATTAAAAATAATTACATACATTTATTTAAAGAAAAATTATAGCAAATACCACAGTCTAGGAAACAAGCTAAAAATATAACATAAAAATAAAATATTTGCTAAAATGAGAGATGTTGTAAAATGTCAATTTTTGTTTTTAGTGATTACAATTTAGCTATATCTGAAGTCGATATCATTAATAGCAACTAATACAACATTTTTCAAATTCAAAGTTATCATTTATAGTATCTATAAGTGATACCAACTTATGACAATTACCAGTTTTTATCCTAATAGTTGCTATCAATGATAACTTTCAATTTGAGAAAATCGAGGAGAAACAATCGTAATTGTAGCAAATAGAAGGTTATCATTGATTGTAGTTATCCGCGATAACAACTAATAGCCAATTAGCTTTAAAACCAAAATATCTATTCAAAATACCATTGTCATTATCTACCATTAATTGACTATAAAATTTCGATATATTTGTAAGCTTTTTTCCATAGTTTTGTCATTCAAAATAGTTTTCTTATAACTATAATAAAATCTCAATTTTAGAATCTAGGGCGCATTAGTCTTTTTCGAAATAAATAAAAAACAATTAATTTCAATCTTAAGAAAACTATGAGAAGATATATATATATTTTTTTTGAAAATGAAGAACAATGAGAAGATAATATCTACATCTATATTTTTCTCTTTTATATTTATATTTAAAATTTTACTTTGCCCTTCACAGATGAGAAATGAGACATAAGCATCATTTTATTTTAATAGGCAGAATTGAGGGTAAGTGCTAAAACAACACAACTATGGAAAATTGCTATCTTTTAACCTACAAAAGATTCACTTAATTACAAAACTAATCTCTTTTTTAAGAACCAATTTTTCTTAAATAGAGATACCGTGGAAATACCATTTTAACCCTCCTTTAAATGTTTAATTTCCATTTTACCTTTCCTCTATTACACCTTTTCAAACCCAACTTTAATTTTAGACAATTATGAAATGAAAAAAACTTAGGTGAAATTTTTCCTTAAAAAATTTTGAAAAATGCAACAATATTAAGTAAAAAAATATTGTGGCGTTTTGCTTTGGCTTTTTGGGAGGAAGAATTAGGTAAGCACACAAGATCAACCGGTAACATATATGATATATATATCCTTTTCACTTTCAGTTCTATGATCAACCAAAATGAATGAGTGAAACTCTGATATATTCCCTATTCATCGTATCTACACTTTTAACCAATTAATTTTTCATTTATAGTATATCTATTTTACCTTCTACCTATAATATATTTTCCTTGCAATCACAAAACCAACCCCCGGCTATCTACTTTCCTTGTCGAGAACACTCATTTCTACTGGTCTACGAGCTTGTAAAGTTGTTAAAAAATATCATTTGGAACTTATAGAAATACAAGTTGTTATAGTCGTTTAAATAGAGTAATGGAGCATAATTACGATATAATTAAGAGGAATAACATGTAGCATATGCGAGTTACAAAAGATAAGTATATATTAAACGTCTATTTACATAGATTTTCAATAAAAAGAAGCAAAAAGCGAAGTGAAGCAATCATCTTAGACAGTCATTGCTCACGTCAACCAACGAGAAGATGTTAGACAATAGAAATCGGTAGAAGACAATAAGAGTTGGTGAAATTGTTAGCATAAAGGACAAAATAACATCTTCGGTGCTGCATGACAGTGCTCAAAAGTCAAGGAATTAATTGTGCATCAAACCATGTGTAGTCCCATCAACAAAATACCTATAAATACAGGGCATCTCCTTCATTTCGAGGGTGTGTGAAATCTGATGAAAGAAATCCAATTTTATCTCTAACTTTTTCTCTTGGTGCTTTAGGTGAGAGCTTGGAGTTAGAGAGTTGTAAAGAATTCATATCTCATATCTCATCTCCCATAAGTTTTGTAATAGGCATAAAATGGACCCAAAGAGCCCAAGTGATTGTGTTTTGCAACTTGACTCATTTCATTTACATTCTATTTGTAATTTTTATTTCTATTGTATTGATAGTTTAAATTCCATGGTCGAGAGAACTAAATCTTTTATTATGAATGCAATCATATTTTTCTTTCATTCTCTCTTTTCTTTACTTACTGCATGCTTGTATTCATTCTTTATGATTGTGAACACCACAAAAAAGTAATTCTTAGAAAACCTCAATGTTCTTATTACTTGTCTTGTTTAGTCACAGCATTATCCAACACCTTATTATATTTAAAAGAAGAAATGAGGTGTTCGTGTTAACTTCTCGAGAGAGCTTGTAACTAAAACCTCACTAAACATACGATAAAAGGATTGTAACAATACGACCACTTCACTAAATCCCTCCTTAAACATATATATATATATACAAAAATGCTAGTGTGTGTGGCAACAAGACATCAGGAGGTTGCTTGCTTTAATGAGTATTTGCATTTTTAAGCAAGAGCAAGTATATAATGGTGAAGGTTTCGAGAGAATGCTCGCCTTAAATTGAAATTCGTTTGAAAATTCATATTGCCTGAAGGAACTATTCACTCCTCTGTCAGCATCATGTTGTAATGAAGTTTCTTTCTTTACTTTGGCTTAAATGTTAAATGAAAATTTTGAATAAGCAAATATTTATTATTATTTTATTTAACACATGCATTCCCACATTGCTTAGTTAATTATCAATGTGAAAGTCTCTTTTATAAACTTATAGATCCATTCATGAATATGGATCATAAGAGCACCCAAGTTTTAGAAAGGGTGAGAAGATAGGTAAATGTAGATATGCATATATCTCTATGTGCATTTGACGTTAGTTGGTTGTGGTGAGGAGAGGAGGAATAAAATAATAATATATTTTTGCTAAAACTATTTTATATTTAAATGGTATTTGAGCATTAGAGTTCTTACCCAATAAACCTCTCTTTTCTTTTATATTTATGAACAAAAGAGAGGAAAACTTGTACGCAATATACACATTTAGTAGAGTTAAGCAACACAAACGATTATGTATCACTACAAGAAACAAGGGAATGGTTGACGCACAAACACGTCGACAAAGGACGAAAAAGACATTTGAAAAAGCATTGCCGACGTCAGCACCAACATAGGGAAAATCGCGTCGAAAAAACATTGGCCGACTTGGGCAACGACCACGTCGACAAACCCTAAACGTCGACACATGACTTACCAACGCGAGAAGGACGTCGCTAAAAAGCTAACGCCGACGTGAGTGAGGCACATCGACATAGCTAATACCAACGTCGCATAGGCAAAAAGTCTTTCCCCGGCGTCTTGGCCATGTGTCGGGGAAGGTGTTCTATGCTGACGAAGTCTATGCGTCAGCAAAACCTTAATTTTTTTAATTATTTATTTGATTATTTTGTTGTCGTTATTGTTGAATATTGTTCTTGGTTTCCCATTTGGCAAGAAACGTGATGTGCAACAAGTTATAAAGTTTCAAATTTTACATTAATTATAATAAATCAAATACAATATATACATGTATAAAACGTACATATTATATGTTCAAAATGTTTAAAAGCAATTACATTAAAGTAAAAAAAAAAAACAAAAAAGCCTACATCTATCTTATAGATATCCTTCATCAAAAGGATTATTACTACTACTCGTTCCTTTATCAAGTTTTTGCATACCTCTGTACAAGTTCATGGGCTCTTCATGATACACTCAGTCTATGTATGAAAATGCTATTCCAGTGGTTAATAGATGTCTCCACACCCTCTAATGAGTCTCAATTCGAATTCATACCTCTCGTACATTGATACCTTATTGTTTGTAATTATTGACGTGATATTTTGTAACCTCTAAAAATTGGAAAACTTTTATGTGTACTCAATCGAAAACATGTCCCTAAGTTTCATCCACCTCTTGTTCATCTCGTTAAAAGCCCTAAAACATAAATACATTTGATTAATTTTATATATCTCCTCTCAACTTACTCCAATTTACTCCAACTAATTAACTCCAACCTACTCCATGAATAAGCTATATCGTCAAATCTCTAATATAGCACTAAAATTAAATTCAAATTTAAACTTAATTCCTATACCTAATAATTCATATACATGATAATTCATACATACTTAATTAAAAGATTCTTAAGAATCTCAAAGCTAGTAATTAACATATTAGAAACTAATTTTTGACATAAATAAATAGGCTACCATAAAGACAAGATAGCCATAAAATTCACATTCGTATCCAACCTTAAATTCAAATTCATATTATAATCGATATATATTAAACAGAAATTCATATTTAAACTCAAATTTAAATTAACTATCAAATTCATATTTAAACTCAAATTTAAATTAACTATCAAATTTAAATTCGTATTCAAAAATTTTAAAAACCTACAATACACATAGATTATATAATATCAATATACAATCTCAAATTTACACATTCAATCTCAAACTTACATATAAAAACTCATACATTTTCATATAAAATCATACATAATATCTTACACATACATACATCTCTTAGCATGAAGTACACATACAAAATTACATAATACATTCCCAAACATACAATGAATTTCAAACTACACATGCATACATTTTAAACTATACATAATAAAAATGTACATAATATATTACAAGTACATACATTTCAAACAAGTTAAAAAAAAAAAAGACAAATCTTACGAGGGAGGAGCATGGAGTGATGGGCGACGGACGAGCAGCGGAAGACGAAGGCGGACAAATGACGATTCTTCTTCTTCCCTCTCTTTCTCTTTTTCTTTTCTTTACTCTTTGAATTTTGCGTGCTCTGTGTTCTATAATCCTTAAACCCTAAAGCAGCTAAAAAACATCGACATTCCTAGACTTTCTCTAACGTCTTACTAATGGCGTCGAAAAAAGTTTAAATCATAATAATAAATGCCTAGCTATCCCTTTGCTGACACGGTCATCGTTGACGTCAACAAAGGTTTAGATCAAATATTATTATTAAAACTTTTGCCGACATGGTGTGTATTGATGTTGGTAAAAGTTTAAATTAAATATTATTATTGAGACCTTTTCCGACGTGGTGTGTATGAACGTCAGGGGAAGTCTAACACTAAAATTTAATTTCTAACTTTTTCCAACGTCCTCTGTGTCCAGGTCGAGGAAAGTATAATAAAAAAAATTCAATTACTATTTATCTTGACGTGGTTTTTGGTGGCATCGGCCTTTCCTCCTTATCTCGACGTGTGTTTCTCACCGTCGGTGTTTCCTCTCTTTCCCAGCGTTATATTTCCCGACGTTAGTGACGACGTCAGAAAATGTCCATTTTCTTGTAGTGTATGTCCCTTTTATCGCATGATCTTAACTTAGCCGCCTAGTTTAGTCGCATACTTAAAACCATAATGTCCTATTCACGACCTCACTAATACTCATATACATTATTTACACCAAGCACTTCTCTGTAAGCTCATTCAAAGGTGAAAGCCCATAAGGGACCGTGATGACAACGAATGCGTGCAAGATCCGTGTGCCAACAAAATATATTTATATTAATTAAAGTTTTAAGAAAAACAAAATCAAAGATAATTCTTTACGACCGAGGAACTCGATCCCCATAAATTTTCCATGCAAAATTGTTTCCGCAATCCTTGTGAAATTAAATAGAGATTTCAAAAGGGTGTGGAATGAAATGGTGTAAGCCCACCCTACCTTTTGAACGTTTCTGATTTTGATATAGTCCCAAAGTTTACACTTAACCTGAAAACAATAGGGTTCATGTGTCTCAACGTCGTTTCATAGTTACGTTTGTTAACTTAAGTTTTGTAGGTGTATGTGTTCAACTATTAACTTAAGTTTTGTAGTATGTGTGTTCAACTACGACGTGGATGCAAAGGTTTTCTTTTTTATGTAACTCGAATGTCTTTAGACTCCTAATGAGCAGTGGACTGTTGTCTAGAATCCTCCATCAACCACCATAGTTTTATCCACATATATTGTTTTAAACCTTAAATAAACATTTTCTAATGAAGGTAACCCATTTAGCCAATTAAATTTAGTTGCTTGAAATTTTCATTTAAAATACAATGATTCCTCCCCAACTTATTACAAATGATTGAAACAAGCTCAGGTCTTTTTGTTTTTTTCTTCTTACGCAGCAACCAACTCATTTTCATTTCCATCTTTGTCAGCATCTCCACTGCAAAATCCTTATTAGGTCTTACTGTTATTCATTATTAGTTCATATAAATAAATGAATAGATATACATATATGTTTGTGTGTCGTTTATTTATTTATTAAAACTAATAATGAATCACTACACCTAATATATATGCCAAACATCTCTTTAAAAGTTGGTCACATGCTTAAAATATAGTATAAAAGTTCAAAAATATAAATTTGATCATTTTCATTGTCATTCACTCTAATTAGCTTAGATTGTTTGTTCATTTCTGACCCATCATTTTTCAAGGTTTAAAGACCACCTAACTCTAAGAAGTACTTTTTTAAGTTAACAATACAACGGAGTTCACAAAATATGATGGAATAAATGTATTTATTTTTATTTTTTGTTGTAGTTGGTTAAAAATTGAAAGTTTTTTTTTAATAGTTAAGTTCAAAAAATTATTGATAATAAAAACAATGGTTAGAACGTTTCTAAAGATGAAAAAAAAGGCATTAAAGTGGTTTCAAGGAAGCATCTCGGGAGTGTTTATTAAAAAGGAAATTTCACTGAAGGCATTTTATTTTTCAAATGGCATCTAATCATGCACACATGTTTTGGAGTTACCTAGTCTTAATTGGTTGAGGCCATTAATTGAGCTGCATATTTAAGTAATGGAAGCTTTATTAATATTATTAATATTATTATTAACAACATTAGAGCATTGCATTAATCTTCTTCATTCCAATTATTCATCCATTGACCCCTATATATGTGATAATGCACTGTCAGTGTTCCTTTTTAAGAAGTAGCATATAAAGTTAGAATACATCAATAAAAGTAATTACCCAACAATTTTATGGGAATGGGAAAGCAGCTAATCTAAGTTATAGATCATTAATGAGTGTTTATGTTTGGAAAACTCCTGTATATACAGTGGCCAGTTTTGAATTTATGTGGACTATTTACCATTGAATTTTGTTGAAGAAACTCAAGTGTTATCTTAATAGATGAGAGTTAAGATATCAGTTATACGTAAATTAGCATTCCATAGCTAAAGCTAGTGGGTGGTTCTTAGTAATTTACTAGCCTTTTAACTCATGTATTTTGAGTTGATTCTTAACAGTAATACATCAGTAATGCATTTGCTGTATAAGTAATTTAAGAATGAACTTGGATGTATACTTTTTAGATAAAAAAAAAAAAAAAAAAGTTTACGTACAAATCATTTAAATTAAGTTGTTTTAGTTTCCAACTAAATTATGTTTGTTGTTAGTGTACATCTTTAAATAGATATTAACATATACTAATATTGAAGTGGGGTTGAAAGTTGAGGAAATGTGAAGGAGAAGGAGAAGGAGTAGGGAGTGTAGAGTAGAGTGTAGAGTATTATTTTGTTAGGAAATGAATGAGTTAAGAATTAAGAGTTAAGAGAAAGAATGATGGTCTAAAGATTTTGAAAGATAGAAAAGAAATATAAAACAACTTTTATTAGTGTTAAATTACAAATGTCAGAATAATTTTTGTGACCACAAAACTTGTCGGGTGAAGCTGAGTATCTTTGGGAACAGAGCCAAATTACAAAACAATAAAGAAATCTATCTGTTTTTCTTTTGCTTAATACACTTTTTTATGTAAACAAAAACAAGACAAAACCATCTTTTCCCTGCAAAAATCAAACCAACACACCCTTAAAACTTTAAACAAATCCCATCTATAACTCATAAGAACCTTCCTAAAAAGAATACAAAAAGGCAAAAAAGCCATTGATTTATTATTTTACCTTTTCTTCAAGTTTCATATTTTATAATTCACGAGACCACCCTCACTCTCCTTTTGAGGAAGTACTGTTTCGTCTCCTTCTTCATCTCATGCTGCTTTTATTTTCAGCCTAAATTCAAATTTTGAATATATATATATATATATATATAGATAGATAGATAATAGATATGTAGAGAGTAGCATGGCTCTGGGTTGGCTAAGCTTTGGGTTTTGCAGGCTACCCCATGTGAGTAGCTGCATTTTATTTTACCCATTATTCTAAGTAGTCAATGCTTTTGGGTTGGGACAGTGAGGACTCTGTTTGACTGCAAATACAGTCACTTTCTTAACCCACAAGTGCTTTTATATCTCTATGATCATCAACATGGAGATTTAGGATGAAGAATAAAGGAGTTCACCTTTTCTTTAACAACTAGAAAAAGACTTCTTCTTCATCATCCATCTTCATTGCTTTCTGTTTCTGTTCTTTACTTGAAAGCAATGGATCTTACCTCTCCCAAATACTTTCACTCTCCTCCTCCTCCCTTATTTCAATCAAATGGGGTAAATTATGTCCTCTCTATCTTTTTAGCCCTTTTGTTTTCTTTTTTCTTCTGTATCTTCCTCATGATAACTTTTTTGTTTGTTTCTGATTCAGGAACCGCCATTGGAGGGAAGGAGAAGCTTCTATGGTAAAACCAAAGATGACCCTTTTTCAGACACCTTCCATGACCCACTTTGCAAGCTTAACCTCAAAGAAACTTCTGAGTTCGTCAAGTCATTACCAATGGCAAACAATGTCACTTGCTCTGTTTCGACTCAGAGGAGGAGAGATGGAGTTAACTCAGTGACTCAACGTCGAGTTATTGAGTCTCCTTCAACTCCTGGAAGACCTGTTTTTGGGTTCAGTGTTAGAAATCTTTCAAGGAAGAATGTCCCTTCAAAATGGGATGAAGCTGAGAAATGGCTCGTTTGTAGCCCTTGCAATGACTCACCTGCCCACACATTGAAGCCATCAGAACCCTCGAAGATATTAAAGCAATGTGATAATTTTAAGGCTCAAACAGAAGTCTTTGCTGAGAAATCTCGAGTTATAGAGGAAAAAGTTTCTAAGCCAATCCCTAGCTTTCTTGAATCTCCAACTTTAGTTCAAAATAGCAGTAACCCATTGAGAGATTTCAATGGAGTTTCTGATTTACACCTAAAAGGTACTAACTTTCTGAGAAACCCTTTTTCTTTCTAAATTATTGTTGTACTTTTTCAACGCTTTTGCTGTAGATTGTTTAAAAAAGCTTGTCCTTTGGTGTTTGGAACTGCATGTGAATCTGATGAGTTTTTCGTTTTCTAACTTCAAATTCGATTCATGCAGATAAGTTCATGGACAATGTAGAGCCAATTTTGCCAACAAAAGAAGGCTTTCTGTTTAACAATTCTCCCATCAACAAGATGAAAGTTGCAGACGCCATTGTTGAGGTTCAACATAGAGACATTGGAACAGAGATGACCCCTCTTGGAAGTTCCACCACCTCAAGATGTCCAACGCCGTTCAAAAGCACTTCTCCTGTTCGTTACAACACACCAGCTAGCAGATCCGGCCCACTCGGTCTCGCCGGCGAGGGTGGCGACAGTGCCACCGTCGACATTTCTCAGTTGCAGGAATGTCATTTGGCAAAGCTACAGCTTCCATCTCAATACGATTCTGTTACATCAAATTGGAGCTCGAGGGAAGAGGAGGAAGAAGAAATTTCTAAAAGCTTGAGACACTTCGAAACTGGAAACGAATGCCGGAAAAGTATATCGGATTCGAGAGCTGCAGCTTGGGAAGAAGAGGAGAAGACTAAATGCTGTAATAGGTAATAACATTGACTTTTTTTTACATTTCACCATTTGATTAAAAAAAAACTGAATCTGTAATTCCTATAATTTTATTTTATTGTTTATTTTTTGGCAGATATCAGAGAGAAGAATCCAAGATACAGGCTTGGGTGAACCTTCAAAATGCAAAAGCAGAAGCTCAGTCGAAGAAACTTGAGGTGACCCATTATCGAAAAGTTCTGTTTTTTAAAACCAAGATGTTTGATTTTTCATGGTTGTGGATTTCGTCGTTTTTCTTCCTCGAGCCATCCGCCATGGTTGAGGAGACAGAGTCACCTTCTTGACTGGTCCACCTCTGTTTCTGTGCTCACCTGATTTCAGTAACCCCTCATATCTGCATATGCTTTCCATTAAAATAACAATCTGATTGCAACCAGTCATCTTCTATTCTAAATAATTTTATAACATCAATCCCCATTTTGAAAAAGCAAGAACAGAAAGGAGGGTATTTGTTTATTTTAATTGAGCTCTTTAATGCCCAAACACAGGCTTTGGTTTTTAGTGTCTCATCTGACAATATTAATATTTTACTTTTTCTTTTTTGTTCATTTATACCTGTCTTACTAAATTGTTGTTTCTTTTAAATACTTTTAGGTTAGTTATTTTAAATTTTTAAAAGTTCCATTATTCAGATTTGTTCACTTTAGCGATACTCATAAATGTTATGAAAAAGGTATCCAATAATTGTTTTGAAAAGAAAAAACCAAATTTCAAGAGTTGGTAATCAGCTTTGGAGTAAAATTGATACCAGACACTATGGCTGTGGGGTATATTTAAATGCTTGCTTCAGTCTGTCAGTTCAGTTTCATTGATTCTGTTATAGCTTCTAATGTTAGTCTAGAATGATTTTGACCAAAACTTTTTAAGTCTCCATGTTTTAAATGAATTACAGCTCTCCCCACCCCCTTTGAATGGTTAGTGAAAGAAAGATATGAAATGGTAAAATGCAGGTGAAAATAGAAAGGATGAGATCAAATCTAGAGGAGAAGCTAATGAAGAAAATGGCAGTAGTCCACAGAAAAGCTGAGGAATGGAGAGAAACAGCCAGACAACAACACTCTCAGCAGATTCAGAAAACCACAGAACAAGTCAAGAAGTTAAATTGGAGACACTCTTATTCTTTAGGCCACAGCAGCACCACTTCTTGTGGTTGTTTCCCTACCCATAATAACACTCACTAAAATAGAATAATAAAAAACAAATACTTGTAACATCTTTTTTTTCCATTTTTATTATTGTTGTTTCTTGAAAGAACAAGAGCAGAAGGAATAGGAAGTCACTTTCTTTGAGTTCTTAGCAATATTCGATTGGCCTTCATTACCTATATTTCAACTTTTGAGGTAGCAAACAAAATAATTACCAGTCTAACACTATTATTTAATTTAGAGAAATTCGGAAGTGAAGTTCATAATGGAAAATCATGATCATCCAAAAAATAGAGCTCATAATTTAAAAAATGGGTCCTGCAGCAGGTACTCAATCGCGGAATTCTTCCATGAATTGTTTGTGGAACTCTGTCAAACGTGAAACAATGGCTGGAATCTTGTCCTCTTGAGGTAGTATGGTGCATCTAAAATGCCATGTACCCGGAACCTACAAGAAAACAGACAAAAGATAGTCTTAATTATTTGATATGAATCAAAGGTCTCTACTATGTTTCGTGGTAGAATGCAATGTAGTTTACCCTTTACAGTCACGTGGCCAAGTATATGAAAAACCAAAACACTAACCTGACCAAAACCAGAACCTGGCACAACAACAATTCCAGTAGCATTAAGGAGGCGACGACAATAGAAAGTATCAGGAGATGTATTGACAGCTTCAGCTGCTTTGATTGCCTTCGCGGGCAGGTAAATACGAGGAAAGAGATACATGGCCCCTTCAGCTTTGTTGCACTCCACACCTTCTAGACTGTTTAGAGCATCTTCCAGTGCCTACAGTAGGAAGTAAACGTAAAATTAAGTGCAAGCAGCAGGTGAGGAAGCATATCAGTTGTAACATTTTCTGCAATAAGCTCATTAACTACAATGTCAAGTGCGGATCGGAAACTCAAATAACAAAAGAACAGAAATGTCAGTAAACCCAAACAGGAACCTAAGAACACTGAGGACCTGAATGATTTGCCTTGGTTGCCTTTGTTGACCCCAAAGTGTGGAGGTACTGTTGGTATAGTTTCAATTTGGCGAGTGCAGAGATTGAACAATTGCCGTTCTCTTCAAGAGGGGTCATATATTTTTCTTTTTTTATATATGAGTGTTTGAGCTAGCTTACGCACACTTCGACTAATCTCACAAAATAACCCAACTAACCCCTACAACATTTAAGTATAAAAAATCTTGTTGAAAATTAATTCTTAGGTAAATAGCCACCATGGATTGAATCCATAACCTCTTGGTTAGTTAAGGATGTTCTTTGCCAAGCTAGTTTTTTTTTTTTTTTTGTCCTGTTTAGTAACAATTTGTGATCTTTAAAAACTAAACAAAATAAATTTTTAAAAACATGTTTTTGAAATTTAAGAATCCAACCTTTTTACTTGAGAATGATGCAATTGTAAAAAACTTTGAAAACAAAAGATCAAATTGTTCCAAATGGAGACTTCAGGATTGACTTCGTCCCAGTTGGAACAAAAACACTGTTTTTAGTACAGAATTCCAACTCTGTTTAGTACAGAAATCATAGAAGGATGGACGTATAGATTTTCGTTTATTGAGTTTTACACTCTCCTTTGATCGGGCCTTGTGTTTTGCTCACATAGGCACTGGTTTCTCATTTAGATAGCAGATTGAATTGAGTTATTTTGCTTAAAGTTAACTCATGAATTAAGTAGCATGGACTCCTCGCAGTTCTAGGCTATACCAAAGCATCCCATGATTTACCTGAATTAATGCTCCCAAACTGTGTTTAGGATGCTTTATTTTATATAAATAAATAAATAAATATATATATATATATATTCATCACCAACCCAAAAATTGATTGTACGCGTTAATTTACTAACCTTTGCACGTCTTTCCAGCGAAGATAGTATTCCATCCTTCTCTGCACTATATGATTCAAAAGATTCATCTCCAACCTGCATATATAGAATTTGCTTAACATGAAATAGCAAGAGCATTCCAAAGAAGCCAAAAGAAATTAACCCACATGCCTATCCAAATTCCGGGACATTTAAATATGTCTGAAAGGGGAGAAATAAATGAACCTTATTCCATTGTCCCATATTCCCATTATGTCCTTCCCCATGGAAGAGAAGGGAAGAGATACAAAACGTGCCAGATAGAATCATAGAAAGAGACGAAATTAACCTTTGGGGGATTCATTACAAGGCTGGCTAGAATCTGGCCAGAAATGTTAGAACACAGATTCACTGATGCCACTTTATATATTTGTTCCCTTATCTCAGGACTGAAACCAGTAACCTCCATGTATCCACCTCTCTTTCCACACTCACCATAGTAACCTACATTATGCATAAATATATAAGTGCTCCTTACATTTGAAATTGATTATTTCTATCAGATTACTCCAAAACCATGTTTCATCCGTAAATCAGATAAAAAAGAAACACAATAATACCTTTAGAGACTGACTGAAACGACACCAATGCGATATCCTCATTGCCATAACCCATAGACCGGGAAATCTTCTTAAAAGAGTGGAACTTTTTATCGGGAGCGTAAATGTTTTCCTGATATACCTGTAGAAAGTAGCAAAGATACATTAATTCTGTACAGGTTGAAAATCAATTATCTCATCCTCTGATCCAAAATGTATCATTACATCACATCACTAATATCCATCTTTACCAACCTCATCCGCAAGAAGAACAAGTCCCTCTTGTTTGCAGAATTCCACAATCTGCCGCTGATTATCCTCAGCAAGAACCTGCAGGAATTTTCTGAACATTTTAAATTTCTAACAAGGGACACATGTTTCTTTTCCTGAAGACACGGAGTGGCAACATGACATGTACCTGTCCTGTGGGATTCCCAGGATTTATTACCACCAGTGCCCTAACATTTATACCCTTGGACTTGGCAGCCTCCAGTTGCTTCTTAAGCTCAGAAGTTTCCAGTCCCCACCCTGTGGCTTCATCAAGATAGTATGGGACCTGCATCCACAGGATGATCGTCACATTAAAATGAAACAAATAAAAACTCTATGTAATACAGTGCCCAAGACAACAAACATGTATGCTAAAGAAGTTGTAGGCGACCAGCCAATTGCTCTAGAGGTTAAAACATAGTTTTTTAGGTCAGCTAAAAGATAACACATTAACACAACCACCTTTTTATTAGTTTGAAATACTATACAAAAGATTGCAAATACCAGGGTGCCACCATGGAGAGCTATTGAAGCAGAGTACAAAGGGTACTGAGGAATTGGACAAAGAATTCCATCCCCTTCTGATCTTATAAGCAATTGCATCATCATGTGGACCTGACCAGATAGAGAAAATAGGGATCATTGTTAAACTTATTTGTGAAAAAATATTGCCTTTGTACTAGACAAAGATTGGAGCTTACTGCTGGGCTTGCACCATCTGTTAGGAAAAAATCATTGGGATCGGCAGGATATCCATCACGAGCTTCAATTCCAGCAGCAATTGTATCACGCAAACCCTTGATACCCTGTGGTCAAAAGCGAAGCAAACAAATAAATTCATCAGCATTACAATATTATAACTTAAACTTTTCCATCTTCTCATATGGCCATTCTTAATGACCTGGCTGTGACTATATGCACCAGTTGCTCTTCCAGGTATTTGGTCTAGAATTTGCCAGGCTCTCGCGATGGCATCAGTACTGCAATAAGTTAGGAAAACTCAGTTGAGTATGGAGAAGAAAACTCAGCATCAAGCTTTGTTCAAGGCTACTAATCATACAAATGCATAGTTCTTTACATGAAGGAAAGGGAGAAGAAAAAGAAAAAGAAAGAGATAAAGTAAAATCATTCAAAATTATTAGCTATTTTTCATGGATTTAATTCGGACAGGGGGCTTAGTATATATTCACTATGCATGAAACTCCAATTATTACTTGCACATTGTTGAAGAGCGAGTAACATTCTCAGTATTTTAAAACTATTGATTAGCCTCTAAACTGGCACAACCTTATTTCCAATACTGGGTACAAAATCACATTACAGTTTACTTTTGGGGGAAAAAAGGATAATAATAAAATCTAGCAGCATTCTAAAACCCACTGAACAGTTCTTATAGTTGTAAAAAGGTGATACATTCTCCAATACCTGAACAAACCCTGTGTTTCACTTTTGTCCAAAATAGCAGGATGATCGCACAATGCAAGAACCTGAGAATCGGGAACATATTAATTTTTCCATCCATAATAAAAACACCAACTTTTACAGTGAAAAAGAGCAAACAAACCTCACGGAAGAAAGTTATTGGCTGCTGACCAAGGGACTGAGGGTTTCCAATGTTGCAGTAGAGTATCTATACAAAATAATAATAATAAAAAAAAACAAATCAATGTACAACGTTAACCCAATGCTGTTATAAGCATATATTTCAGTACCATAAGGTGCCCCCAGCCGAAAAAACCTAGGCTAAAAAGTCAAAGAACCTAAAATCTCACTAATTAGAGGTTATGTGCATTATAAAGAAAACTAGCAGTTCACTGCTTTGTATTAAGATAACATTTGATTTGTAGGTGGACACATATAAGGAGATATTTTCACTTTCTTCATCAATTAAATGAACATTCAACTCAAAAGATAAACTAGTGGACTACCAAGAAGTTGCCATACCTCATCAAAAGGATGTGAACCGGGCTTCACCGATAACTCTTCTTGTAATTTCTATAGAAGAATTGCAAGAAAAGATAGAATAAGATGAAGAAAATGAAGATGCTTACTAATCAGCAAGGGAGATTGATTATTACTACTTTGAAACAAAAGATAAAATTAACTTTTAAGATTTTCAAGCTCCTAATAGTTTTCCATCATCTTAACCTTTGCATTCTTACACATAGAAAGAAAGTCTAAATTACCTGTGCGAGAGTGACGATTTCACCTCTGACAGCATACTCACATTTAAGCACCTGGAAAAGAACATCAGAGTAAATATAGCCAAGCTTTAGCACAGAAGCTTAGAACAAATTAAATGAATCATCAATTGAATTGAGGGTCTGAATCTGAAAGGGCTTTGGTATAACACCAATAAAAATCCATCAAGACAAAAAGGGACTTTCAAATCCGACTAGTAATAGTAAATAAAAGCAAAGCAACTGTTCCAGGTACGATCCGAGTTGTATCATGTGATAGCAACAATACATCCACAAACTCCCAACATCAACTAATTTAACTAACCCAATCAAACAGACCAACACGCAAAAAACCAAGTAGAAAACCTACAGTGACAATGACATAAAAGAAAAATAAAACAGGGAAGAGATGGCCAATGATATATTAATGGGATCCCGGGAAGGGAGATTAAAAAAGAAAGAAGTTTTGTTCTGCAAGCACGACAAAATGAAAAAAGGATACAAAATATGATATAAAATCCAAACCCCAAATAGAAATAACCCTTTAAAGCATCAATCAGCGAAACAAAAAAAAAAAAAGGGAAACGGAAACCCCAATCGGAAAGAATACCTTATCGTTAATGGTGGCGATAGAAAGCGGGTGATTGGAAGAAGAAGACATGAGTGAGGAAGAAGGAGAAGGAGAAGGAGAAGAAGAAGAGGGGTGATCGAGAATATGGGTTGAGGACAAAAGGCGAGAGGATTGACGGGAGCGGTGGCGAAGAAGATCAGTGATCAGTGAAGCGGTAACAGGAGCGTATTTCCGCATCGGAATAAATAAAAGCAAAGAAAAATCTTGAAGATTGAAAAGGGAAAGGCCGATTTGTAGGAGAAGTGGATGGCCAGATGGATTTGGCGCACACAGAATTGGACTGGGATTGAATCTGTGTGTAAAAGTAGAACACAATTTGATTTTGAGCGACCTGTGATGACTCGAAATTTGTGAAAAATGAGTATTAACAATTTTCCTTTTCTACGTTAACACAATGTCCCCCTCAACTTTCCAAATCCTCTCCCACCAATGGACTAATAATTTCCTACTTTCCTTATCTTAAATCCTTTCACTTTTTCTTTTTTCTTGTTTCCTTCTAATTGGCAAATTAATTGTATAACCACTTTACTTTCATTGGATTACTCTGATCTTTATTTTAACTTTTGAATCAAATAATCCTTTTTTCTAAAAAGCAAATACAAGTATATTCTATCATTGTTGCACATACAATAGAATAGTGGATGAATTAGTTGGATCCCTAATAATCAACTCCAATAAAACACATACATCCAATCTCATTAATTGAACGTATTGAATTCAACAGAAAAATAACGTAGAAGAGTTCACATCCAATCTCAAGGAATGATGGTCCACCAACCTCAGTTCATATTTGCCTTTAAAAATTAAACTATAATATTCAATTTTATTTTATAAACTGAAAAAAAAGAAAAAAAAAATGGACAGCGACCATCCAAAAGTTGGATCCATCCACCAAAGATCAATATAAAACTTTATTGAAAATGTAAATCCAAATGGATAGGTAAAAGTACTGTCGCATACCATTTTTATAAATTGTAGTATATATAGATTTATTGATTTATGCCCATAATATTGTTTCTCTATAATTATTCAAAATTAATTTCTCTTTGAATTTTTTTAATTATTCTTTTCCTTTATTGATGTTGTTATTTTAGGCTAATTTATGGTTGATAGTCAAGTTTATGAATTATGAACCAATGTCTTACTCTTACGCTGCACAAAAACATTTGATCCAAATATTTTTAATGTTATTAACTCAATTTCACGATTTTATCTCCATCTCCCGTTGATATCAATTTACTCTAAATCTATAGAGATTGTATTGATTTAGACTAATTATTATATCCTTCAACTTTGAGGTTGATTCAATTTAAATTCCAAACTAATAGTTGTATCAATTTAAACCCTCAACTTTAGTTTGTATATTTTTTAAAATTGATACAATCATGTAATTTCATAGTTTAAATTGATATAATTAGCCGTTTGAGATTTAAATTGATACAACTTCCAAAGTTAAAGTTTTAAATTGATATAATCATTAATTCACGCTATAAATGGATACAATTTTTATGGTCTATCTAATAATTATATTTTTTTTTCCTCTCCATAATAAATACCTTGGATTTTATCATATGTGGAGTTTAGGACTTTTAAATTTTTCCTAAATTACATTTTATCCTTTCCTTTTTTACTATTCAACAGTATGGAATATGTAGAGATTCATATCTTATATACATCTTACTTCCATAAATGTCCAAATTATTGAATATTTATGTATGTAAATTATGACCAAAATAACTGTTTTGAGGTTAGCCGATAATGCCTTCTTCGAGAAAACAAATCATATCTTTTAAGCTTTCATAAAATACTATCCATTTGTTTCTCTTTTGCGAAAGCAATTGTAGTATATAGCACTTGTATATTTATGTTTTACATGATATAAACAATTTTATGAGCATGGTATGATATAAATATTACAAGCTAAGCTATTATGTTATATTCTTATGATGTGCAGATTCTTATTCCATGTTGCATGCTAACTTAGTAGGGTAGCAATTGACCCTCATACTAGTAGCTACATATGTACAGTGTTGGATCATGTTCCTATGGGTTCACCAAATTGTGCTCTCACGAGACTCGACTACCCATGTATGAGTAAATTTAGTTAATAACTTGAATATTTCCATGAAGTTTTGGGAGGAATCTTCTCAATTTCTCTATATTTGAATCAAAGAAAATGTGCCTATTTATACATGCTAAATCCCATTTAACACGAAAATTACTCCGAGTTTGGAGAAGAGGTATTGGAATGGAGAATGAGTGAGTGGGTTGGTGAGACAGTCAGCCAATTGAATAGAAGATGGCACGTAACGAACTATATAATGCCCTATTTAGGATCTATTCTTGTTGTATGAGCTGAAGCAAGATGTTTTAATCTTGTTGTGTGGTTTGGAATAGAATGTCTTATTCATATTGATCTTTGATAGGATATCTTATAGTTGTTGTATGATATGATATTGGATACTCTTTGCTTGTTGTATGATCTGGCATTGAAAGAAGTGTTATGCGTAGTGGAATTGATGAAAGTTGCTAAATACATTGACTCTACTTCGCATAACTGCAACTTGGCAAAAGAATGTAGTAAACGTTTGAGCCAAGAAAATGGTACAGAGACCTAATTGAACACGCACAACGATTTTGCGAGATGACGATGTGGTATGCAAGATGAATTGCGGTGATAGAATTGAAAAGTAATGATTTCCATAAGAATTTATTACGTAAGATAAAAGGAGTTATTTCTCATTGAGATTTATGAATTGATGATAAAATCGAAACGATGAAAAATGCTTGACATTTGGAATAAGTGTTTTTAAACTTCAAGATATGATGATTGACTCACATATTATTTATATTGCCTTATTTGACAAATTGTCTATATTGTGTTAAGGCAACTTGATTTACTAATGGTGTTGTGTTAAAAAATCTCACGCACTAGACATTTTTGTCTAACATTTCAAATGTTTTGTTTTATTTTCATGTAGCGAAGGACATCCAAAGTTGAACTTGCAGCCTTAATCTCCTATTGTACCCCTTTTAAGAACGCATATAGTGACCACTATTAACTCGCATAACATATAGTAGCTAAGCGAGGAAAGTTTAAGTATTGTGTTAAGTTGTGTTGAATGGTTTTGTAATGAATAGTGTATTATGTACTAATGTACCATGGCATCGAATTATCGATCAAGTTTCTGTTTTTTTTTTCCACTTGTCCACGTTCCCCGTTGAATTTCATTATGTTGTCTTTAATTTTTCTCACTAGGCATTCAACGAGTTGTTCCTGAAGAACCTCGTGTAGAATGTTTAGGCGGTTGCATCTCCACTCCATTGCATTGTGTATTGGAGTGGAGCGTGACAAAAATAATGAAATTTTCTAAGTTGTGTGAATTCTTTAAAAATTCAACTTATAGTACAGATTATTATCAACTCTACTTGCTTTATATTCTTGATTTCCCCACAAAGTCAGGATCATACTTAACTTTCTTACCAACTTAAAATGCTTTAGCTACTAATTAGTTCCAACTATAATGATAATTTTGCAAAAAAAGATTTCAATATATCCCTTAATTATTCTTTTCAAAGAAAAAAATAAATAACTCAGCCAACAGTGAAAATTGAAAAGAAACAAAAATTCGTCCATAACCTATAAAAATAAAATAAAGGAGTGTGAAATTTGAAAAGTGTCACAAATAATAAATAATAAAAAAATAAAGAAATTTATTAGATACATAATTATAATTAATTAACTTAGTTATTTTTTTTTTACCTTATCAATATTTACGAAGTTATAATAGTTATAAACGTTGAGCAAGAAATTTCAACCAATTAAATTTCATCACATCATCACATCAAACATTGTAATAATTATATGGCACAAGAATTGACCCATTAAGAGAGTGACATTAAAGAACTGTTGCTTATAAAAGAAGTGACACTAACCTGTTTCATGGCAATGTGGCTAAGAGAAATGTTCTCGCCTATATTTGAGTTTAAGTGAATCTTCTCCATGGTTTGAATTCTGTATAAAATATAAATTATTCACTTAACTCAAAATTGAGTTGAGTGGTGATTTCTCTTTTCAGCTTTGCAAAGATAAGTGTTCTGATTCAACTTTATGCTCACAACTTCATTCTCTGTTAAATTGCAGATATTGCTTTTCTCAAATGTGTTTTATAAGGGTTCAAATTTATGTTCGTGACTTCATAAAAGGAGAAAGAATGATGAGAATCTTCAGAACTACAAAACCGTAATGTTTTTTTCTTCTCCACGGTTAACAATATAGTAAAAAGGCAACATAATACATTTCTCAACCTATAACATATATTTCATATTCTTTTTTATGATGATCTTTCTACTTCCTACTGTTTCTTTATTGATGTTATCGTATTCTTTAGTTAATTTTGCTAGAAAACCAAAAATCTTGATATCTCGAAACTTGTAAGAAGGTTTAGATTGCTATGCATAGACTACACTTTCGTTTCTTAATCTTTTATATATGTATTAAAAGAAATTGGCTAGGGAGATTTTACTGATGTTGATTGTAGATGAGATTTTCAAGTACAATCTTATAAAGAATGAACTTACATGTAATTTGAACTTGATATATTTTGGTCAATATTGATTTTGATATAGGTATATAAATATGTATATCTATTGTTAAAGATATATGTTTTATGAAGTTTTATAAATGGTAAAAATCTATGTTATTTTCCGCATTCAATTTGAGTTTCACACTGATAAGTATAACTAAGAAATTCCATGCAGGTAGCAGTTAACATTGATATTGAATCTCCTTGACCATTTCATACCATAGAGAAAATGACAAGAAAAGCTAAGAAACTAAGGTATGGTATCAGATTTTGTTTATTACGAAAGACTTGAATACTTTCCACCTTTTTCTTCGCAATAAAAATACAAAGTTATTCACTATGTTATTTTATTTAACTCGAGCCATCTAAAACTTGGAGTTGTTTAGTCCAAACGTGTCTTCATATCAATTTTCTGTTGATTTTTTCCTATGATTAGGGATAAGGTAGGAAAAAGAGAAGGAAAAAAAAGAAAAAAAAGTTTGAAAGACAGAGGAAAAAGGTATTGTGTTCGAATAATTGGTTTGTAAATCTTATTCTGTTTAACTAATTGAAGATTATTTTGTTTAAATTAAGTACATTAGCAAGAGTTACATATCAACAAAACTAGTAGATGAAGTAAATTGAGCATTGGAAATGCAATTGTCAGAAATTTTCCATTTATACGTGTAATACTAGATGCTATACTATGTCTTTTTTATCATTGATAATGCAATTGATTGCTTATTTTTAACTTGACATTGTTGTATTTGGTTTTGGTCGTGGAATTCAAGTTTGTATTTGAAGCCAAGTTCATACAAGGTCATTGAGTTTCAAGCTTCTTTAGTTAAGTTTGGGTTTCTTGAACTAGAATTGTAATGACCAACTATATGTATGTTCAAGGATATATATGCAATTTGTTAGTTATTTGATTGAAAGTTTGAGTTGATTCAAGAAACTTAAATAGTTTAATTGACGGAAAGCTTAAATTCTTGCTTATGTTTTGTTTGAGTTGATCATGTTGTATATCATTGTTGGACTGCGAAACAGATGCAATATAATTATATTTGATATTTTATAACATGTTTATATCATAAATTGGATATTATTTTTTATATAATAAAATAATTTTAAAAGCATTGGTGTTTTAAAAAGAATTGTTGGAACTTTTAGTGGCGCACTTCAATATGTCGCTAAAGATGTTTGTAACGGTCTCAAATTAACCTTTAGCAACAACATTATTTGTTACTAAAACATCACCTTTAGTGGCGAGTGCAATATGTCACTATAAAAAATAAATAGTGACATAATATATGTTAGCTTTTAGTAACGCAGAAACGTCACTAAAAGTATATCTTTTATGGCACGTAATGTTGGGTCGCTACTACGTCGCTAATACTTTTAGCGACGTGTTTTTGCGTTTTAGTGATGTTTTTTGTGCGTCACTAAAAACAAAATTTATTATAGTGTTGTGATAAGCTGCTAGTCTAATAATACGCACAAGTGACGCAACATGCAAAATAACATGTTCCCATACAGATGTAAGGAGTTTACCTTATAAGCAAGGGTCTAGCAATTAATTGCAAACGTTTGGTAAATGATTTTGCTAAACCCTTTTGTGTATGAACATGAGCTACAAGATGTTCAACACTTATCCCAATAGACATATAATAATTATCAAATGTTTGTGATGCAAATTCACCAGCATTATCAAGTCAAATTTTCTTAGTTGTTTAATAAGAAAACAATGCTCTTAACTTAATTATTTGAGCAAGTAATTTTGCAAATGCAAAATTTCGACTTGATAATAAGCACACATGCGACCATCTGTTAGATGCGTCTATTAAGACCATAAAATACTTAAAATGGTCAACTTTGTGGGTTAATCGGTCCACAAATATCACCATAAATTTGTTCCATAAATGTAGGTGATTCAATTCCCACATTATCGGGTGATGGTCTAATTATTAATTTTTCTTGAGAGCAAGCATCACATGATAATTCATTAGATTGAAGAATCTTTTGGTTCTTCAATAGATGTCTATGTGAATTTTCAATAATTCTTCTCATCACTATGGATCCTGGATGACCGATCGATTATGCTAAATTGCAAATATGTTTGGATTCATGAACTTTAGGTTCATTGTTGCATATGTTTCAATTACTCTTATATGAGTATAATATAATCCAGAAGATAAAGCAGACAACTTTTCTAATATGCGTTTTTCATTTGAAACAGTAGATAAATATACAGATATTCTATCCCATTTTTTCTATTAGTCTCAATATGATAACCATTGCAACGTATATCTTTAAAACTCAATAAATTTCTCTTTGACTAGAGAACAATATACTATCAATTGTGAATTTTGTTCCTCTAGGCAAAATAAAATTTGATTTTCCAAAACCTTTAATTAGGTTTGCATAACTTGATATGGTATTGACTTTTGCTTCCAGCATTGTCAGTTTGGAAAAATATTTTTTACTTTGTCAGTATTATGTGCGTAGTTGCATTGTCTGCTAGACATATAACTTCATTACTCATTTTTAAGTCATTCAACGTAAGAAAATTATTCATGCTTCTTCATTAAACAAAATAATTACAATTAGAATATATATATATATATATATATATATATATATAAAATTAGAGATAAGAAAAGCATTAATTATTAATTCATAAATAAAGCAGTTTTTATCAAATATGTCAATCTCTTCAAGAGATTCAAAATCTTAGCGCATCTAAATTTGTCATACCGGATGAGCCAAATATATTATCAGTTTGATATGCAAAATTTGCTTCCACATTTTTCTCTTTTTCTTGTGGACCTTTTCTTTTTATGATCATTGTTTCATGTGGTTCTTTTGAGATTTGAATGATTATAACAACCAACCACAAAAAATAATGACTTATAACAATCGTCAAATTCACAACGTTCACCTCAGAGAATATGATTGTTCCAATTGGTCAAGATTGATTATTTTCATCCATTGCTATTAAATTTACAACATTCATTTCTGAAAATTTTCTTTAGTGTACCGATGTTTATTATTTTTTAACCAATAACTCGTTATCTCATTCAACCACGAGAACAAATTAAGATAAGTACATAATATTCTTCAAAATATTTCTCTCGATATTGGTACTATAGGAACATATCCAAAATATAAGATAATTGCTTTCTAATGATCATATTCTTAATCACATTTCATTGTATTAAACTTTCATGATAAATAATTATTACTATTAGAATCAAATAATAGAAATTTAATATATATCAAACACACAAAATAATATTTATTTTATTAATTATAAAGAGTAGGAGAAATCGACACACCATTAGGACGACTAAGAGAGATGACCGGAGCTTGTGCTTATAACGTTTTGTGAAAACGGGACAAACCAAAATACGAAAACTGAGAAAATATAAAATTAAAATAATAAATAAATAAATAAAAGAAATCAAGAAATAAAAAAGTTAGAAAATCTCATAAAATTTCTCCACTTCCTCTCTCTTTCATGAAATTCATACTTACAAATCCATAAAATTCCACTATTTATAAGTAATTTGGTAAGCATGAGGTGAGTTAATCTCTTATAGACACATGATAATGAGGGTTGGATTATTGAAGGGAAGACATGTGGGTATATGGCCACTAACCACCATAATGGATATCTATATTATTATATTAATATTTATAAATAGTTTTTTCAATTTTGTTATTTCAAATTGAGAAAAAAAAAGAACTCTTTTATCTTCTTATTGGATCTTATTTATTTATGTATGGTGCAATTGAAATTAGTAGGGAAGAAGTAGACAAAAAAATGGAAAAGAAAAGTTGAGAAAAAAATTAGAAAAGAGAAGTTGAAGGTAAAAATAAAAATTAGGAAAAAGAAGTTTGAGGTGTAGGGTGTAACCTCAAACTAATTAATCATTTAAGAAATCAGAAAATTTTATCACATTTTTTTTAAAGGGAAAATAATATTATTCTCTTTGCAAATCAGAAAAAAAAAATCACATCTTAATCTAAAAAGAAAAGGTAAAGGTAAATTTATCCATTGTTATCTTTTCATGAGCATCTTGAACTCAATATCAGCATAAAAAATGCTCACCGTATCTTTTCTTTTTCTTAATTGACCTCAATATCAGAGAATCAAATAAAGAGCAATACGTAAATGCACCAAGCCTTCATATTATTCCCTTCTCCTATACGTGCAAACAAAAATAAAAGTATTCCGTCATTCGTCAAATTTCAATTGGTATGCCCATAGATAAGTGCAACTAAGTATTTTTCAAAAACAAATAAAACTGAAAAAGAAAAGAAAAAAAAAAAAGAACTACAAAGTACAACTAAAAGCAATGTACCAAATATGCAAATGATCTAAGTTGAAATTTAATAATATACTTCACAACTATTGAACTCTAAGAATAGAAAAAATAATCTGATCTTCCTTTCACATTTGGCTTTAACAAAAGAAGATAGTAGCAAACCAAAAAAGAACAAAAAAAAAAATTTTAAAAAAAAAATTAAATCCTTGTGGGTTTTCTTCTTTTGTGTGTTTATTTATTACAGAGATGTATCAAAGTTTACATTGGTAGCCGGCAACCAATCCTCGCCGTTCAGGAAAGTCCCAACGGTGAACCTTCCGGCCTCGGAATCCGTAAGACTGGGCTTGTAACCGGCCCATCTAACCCTCTTGTCCACGTTTGATCCTGGCCCACTATTCTGATACTCCCCATAAAATATGCTGCTGGGTGGGTCCTGCCCGCTCACCCATTCCTTCCACCCAACCGGATTCAGGAATCCTCCGATTTCCGACCGCATAATCACCGTTGTAGAAAACTCCTTCCATGGCCGCCCCAAATAAGTGGGGGCGTTGAGACTGTCATTGTAGGCTGAAAAGGTGCATTTCTGAATCGAAATGCCGGAATTTTGATTGATGTCCTTCTTACCTTGGGCTGTGATGGTGTTAAATTGGTTGGGAAGTGGCTGCCTCGGCCGGATGTTGCAGTTCTGGAATACCACCGCGGCGTTGCCGAAGATGAAGTCGATGGTGCCGGTGATATCGCAGTCTCGGTAGAACTGACGGTTTGAGTGGGCGTAGAGAGTGTCTTGATAGCCATCAAATGAACATCCAGACATCACAGAGAGGTCAGAGCCCGACCGGAAGGCAACGGCCTGGTGCTTGGCTGGACCCGCCGTGTTGATGAACCCCATGTCCTTCCCAATGAACCCTTTGCCAGCAACAGCTGCAAAACCAAACAAAATTAATCAACACAATAGCCAATTCATATGAACAGAGAAGAAGAAATGGCAGGTCAAATTGTCAAAAGGGTAAGTGGGGAAAAAGTTGCCTTCACATGGCTGACACGTCCACCATGTGGTTTTCTGACGACAAGGGCAATGGCCCATTATCCACTCAATACATTACACCGATTGCCCTTGGATTTTGAGGGGTTTTAGCTTCGACCCACAAAAAAAAAGGCAAACAGAAAAGGTACGAACAGGAATAAGAACATGGCAGCCATGGATGCATTGTTCAAAAGTAAATTAAAGTTTCAACTGTAGAAAATAGACCGGTCCAATTTGTATCTATCTCATATTCCTTCGAAAATTTCTTCTAAAAATACTTTTCTCGGAACAATTTCGGAGTGGTTAAAATTGAACTGGCAAGTCTACGGTCATAATTAAAAATAGTATTCAGTATAATTTAACTTAAATTAAATGAAGCAATTGAGAAAAAGAAAATCATTAAAGGGGTTACCAAAAGTGGCGGTGGAGAAGGTGGGAGTGCCGTCGATGAAGTTCAGGTGGCCGGAAACAATGGTTTTTGTTCTGCCATCTCCATACATCATAACATTCCACTTGCTCTTGTCCAGAATCACATTCTCTTCGTATATTCCTTCTTTTACATGTATGATGAATCTTTCTTTGCTCTTCTTTGGCACCGCCGCTACGGCATCTTGGATTGTCGTGTATTGCCCTTTCCCATCCTTCGATACCGTCACATGCGCCGTCACATTGTTCTCCTGCAGAAGCCTTCGGTCGCCAGAGCTTACCCACTCCGGTAATCCCATCAATTTCCGGTGGATAGGAATGTTGAAATCGGCCAACAACCCAAGTATTTTCGTTACAATCGCTAAACTATTGCTAGTAAACTCGGTAGAGTTCGCCATTGCAGTTTGCAAGTCCTGAAGAACCGTGGTCTGGTTTAGATCTCGAAGAGCGTCAAGGCAGGTTTCTTGATCTGTGATTGTAGTACTCAGCCAGGTTTTCAGATCTTCAATCCTAGAAGGCGACAAGAACTTCTCACTATGACGATCCACTTCCATAGACGAAACGGTATCGTTTAACGTATCAATGGCATCTTCAAAAACACTCCGGCAAATTTTAATTGCAGCTTCAACCTTAGGATCTCCAGTAGTGGAATTGAAATTAGACGTATAATCAGAGAGCTTCGAGAGTGAATCAGTGGCGACTCGGAGAGAAAGCTTAAAGAGAAATACCGGATCGGTGGTATTGGAGTTTTGGAGAGAGGATTGACAGGAACTGGGATACTGAGTGACACTACAGAGAGTTTTGAGTGAGGCAGGGGGAGTGAGCTCAGTGGGAGGAGGTGAGGTGGTGGTGGATGAAGAAGAAGAGTTGCGTTTATGAACGACGATTCCAACGACGGCACCGACAAGGAGGGCAATTAGAAGAAGAAGGGAAATAAAGATAATAATAAGGCGGCGGCGAGTCTTTTGCCGGAAAGCTTGTTGCTCGAGTTCGTCGACCTTGCCGTAGCCCTTGAAGGACTTGACAGTATCCATGGATTTGAGAGGAATGAGGAAAAAAGAGAGGGAGATTAGGGTTTGTGAAGATAGAAGAGGAAATGCGTGGCGATCGAGAAATGGAGGTTGCTAAGGGAATTGGAATTGCCTTTATAAAAAGGAAGAGAATAGAGAGTGGCAAAGAACAGAAGAGATGTGAACTTCCTCTTTCATGAATGCATCTTTTCTTTCTCTAAATCACTAAAATTATCTTTTTTAACTTTTCTTTCTTTCTTTATTTATAAATTGTTTTTGTACTTTTTATTAGCAGTTTTGGAGCAATAGGATTGTTTAATTGTGGTGTAGGGCCACGATCTCAAAATTAATAAGTAATTGTCTCAATTCATGTTAATAAGATAAGATAGGAAATTTTCTTAAATTACCCATCCTATTCCCTTTATTCCTATTAAAATTTCACTTTTATTAATATTAATGGACACCAAACTATTCTTTCAAATATAGTTAATGTCACCATACATAGTGAAAACTCTTATTAATTAAACTAAAAATAGTTTAAACTCGATCCAAATAAAATAGAATACTACAGTCCAACTAATATCTATAGAATTGACGGAGTCTCACCGCAATTTAAAAGCAAAATTATGTATTGAAAGATAAAAGAAACGTGTGTGTTTTTGTAAGGTAGTGAAAGTTGAAATATATGAAAAATTTTGGGTGGGTTTCATAGGCGAAAAGAAGTGGGAAAAAGAGAGGATTGAATAATTAAAATAATGTGGTTTGTATGAAATTGGTAAAAAGGTTAGGCGTATTAGTATTAGATTAGATGGGGTGTTTAGTGTGAGAGAAGCAAATGGTATACATGTATGTATTATATATTATTTAGTTTAGTTGTAGTCCATCCTACGAATTTCTTTCTTATTTTAAGAATAAATCTTACATAATGATGTATTCATAAGGTCGGATTCATATCGGTGGCCCCATGAATTTCCTTTATCATCTTTCAACCTTTCTTTTTACCTAAACACAATTTGTTTCTAATACCTCATTACTAATTACTAATGTTATTGCATATGGTGATGTTTTGCCACCCCATTCTTCTTGTATAAACAACTATTCAATAGTTTCCTTTCATTTTCTTTTTTGACAAAAAAAAAAAACTTAAATTGCGATAGTTAAGTTTTTCGTTGGGGTTTCGTTGGGATTAAAGGATGATCGATTACGGCAATAAGGCTCCCAACAAGCAACAAGATTCTTCTTACGATGGCATCAAGATAGTTTAAATATAAATTATCATGGTACACAATCTTGAATCAAGATAGTTTAAATTTTGTACACGATCGTTTAGCTCTTAGTACGCAATCGTGTATCAAGATCGTTTAGAAGAAGAATTACATGTGCGGGTGTGGCCAATGTTGATACTACCTACACGATCACGTACCTTGATCGTTTAGAAGAAGAATTACTCGTGCACGTGTGGTTAATTAATGGCGTGTTGATTGAAAGATTGATGATATTTTTTTATCGTGGAGGGGTGAGTTTTGAAATTGGTTGATAGAGAAAAGTCCAAAATAGAAGTAAAAATTGAATATTTGGTTTTGAAAATTGAGTTTAAAAATTGTTTTGGAGTTGGAGGACATGTGCATGTTTCTTTCCTGATGGACGAAGGTGATTACTTCCTCACAATTGGTTGCTTCTCTCTACTATCTCTTTCAAATTCCTAATTTAAATTAGGGGTTTTCATTGACCAATTTGATTAGGTACGTGTTTGTATATTTTAAAGAAATAAAATAAGATGAAATGAAAGGATGTAATTAATGGGGATGTGGATGTGTATAGATCGGGGCAGATGCCAATTTGAGGCGCCGAATGCGGTGCCTACAGATGCCATCCACAACTTCTTTCATATTTCTCGCACATGGAAGCTTCCCTTTTCGATTCCCTTCTAATTCATACTTCAAAATATTCTCATATCTAAACTATTTTACACTATTTTACATCTTCAAATGCACTACAACTTGATATCTCCTTCCAATTTGCATCCTATCATTCTTGCACTCATTCAACAAAATATTCATTTTGTTCTATTTTTAAAAAACAAAAAGTTCAATTAAATAAGTGTGTCGACAATACAATAAAAGTATTATGCTTAGTGCATCAAGTGTATTTAAATGATTGAGTGTACGTGCAAAATTTAACAAGTGTTATTTAATCTATCGAGTGTATCAATGGAGCATAACAAGTGTGGCAAAAACACATCAAGTGTATCTACAACATATTAAGCAACGCATAAAAATGTTTATAAAACTTTAGATAGTAGGTTTGTAATTTTTCATTTTTCAAATATAGACTGCACTTGAATTTTGTCATTTTTACAAATAAAGTGGTGTGCTATGGGCTTAATCTATCAAACTAATTTTGCCCAAATATTAAATAGAAAATTCATGGAAAGATATAAACCGGGACAAAAAGAAAAAAATGGAAAGATGATATGAAAATCAATTAGAAAATGAATTTAAAAAAAAAACATATATGTGAATGAACAATATAAACAGTCAATTAAACAAAACATACCAAGGAATGATGTATGTTGCAAGGTGGGATGAGCATGAATGGATATTACTACAAATGGAAGTATATATAATAGATGGGTCAAATTAATGTATGATATTGACAACAAACTACCAAAGAATAACCCTAAACATTTGCCTAAAGCAAGTACAAAGTAGCCGATAAGAAAATCCCAAGAAAGAGAGATATGATCGTCAAAGATGGAGTGTGGCAGCATCTACACAGGAAATGGGATATTATATTGTAAAGGAAAAGGTCAATCCCTACACCATGGTAGTATTGACATAGGACAGATGGTGAGAAAAACAAAGGATAGAATTATGTGACCACATAACAGAGAGATCACAAAACAAGTTTAACACATTTTTCTATCATAAATCAAGGAGCAATCCAATTGAATTGAATTGTTCATGCTTAATGTTGTTAATAACAATCACTTATCAAAGGGAGTTTAACAATCACATATCAAAGAGCGAAAATTGCATGTTCAACCCAACTGAATGGAACATGCAACGACATGAATGAGGGTTTCAAAGAAGACGAAGGGAGGCGGAGACAAGTTCGTTATGGAGAAGGGTTCTTAATCAATTGACAAGGGGGAAGGACTACAGAAGTCTGCAGCGAAGAAGGGAGGGGTTAAAACAACCCTAATCCTTGGGTTATTAAAACCTATGGGCCAAACATCAACTTCCACTTGATCTGTGGGGTGATCTGTGGGCGCAAACACAGGCCCTTACAGATTTCTTGAAGAAGTCCTTGCCCCCTAAACCTTCTTATGTAAAGCTCCCATCAAGATAAATTTCAACACCAAACTTGAAGATTTTATAATACACAAGTTATGTCCACCAAATCAAAATCTACATATAAAAAAAACAGTACACATCAGAATCACAACTGTCGAAAACTGACATTCCAAGCAGAAACAAAAGCCATGGTAACTAAAAATCAAGAGGCATTCCAAACATTTTGTTAATATCATCCATGGCCGCTTTAGTAAATACTGTTGGCTCAAACAAATCAGAGTCTCTTGATTTCTGAGCCTGTGCAGGCTCGAATAATTCCTCATCAGGAAGTATTGAGAACCCACCAAAATCATTTTGCACCTCTGGTGGCTTTTCATGCTTTTTGGATCTCCTCCTAGTTCTAACAAATTCAATGGGCTTTCCAAACATGTTGTTGATATCATCCATCGCTTCCTTCAGGTTAACTGTTGGTTCTACCAAACCATGGTGGCAAATGTTTTCCACCTCTGGCTCATTTGAAATTGCAGTACCAACAAACCTACACACAATTGTATCTTCTCTAAACTTTGCTCGCATAGGATCTTGTGCATCAGAATCGTCATCCATATTTTCAAGATTGTCCACACAAGGAAACACAAATGCTTTTGAATGTGAAGTAGATGTCGTAGAACCTCCTACGACATCTCGTGATTTGCTCAATTTCAATCCAACCTTTTCAATACTTCTGTTGCCAATTTCACCATCTGCTTCATCATCCACAAAAATCGTCAAATGCGGCTGTTCTAGCTGGCAAGGTTCGCTTACGCTACCATGCCGCGCCATTGTGCATCCCTTCTGCTTTTCTAATTCAATTTCCTTATCAAGTTTATCATCAACAAACACCTCAAACCCACCATTTAAGTTGCAATCTTTTCTGGAATGGCTTCCACGTGATCTCCTACCAATAAGAGGCATCTCTATTGGTTCAGAAAACATACTGTTTATTGCATTCATTGCCTCTTTCATATTGACGGTTGGTTCCACCAAACCATGGTGACAAGCATCTTCTGCAACAGATTTTCCATAAATAGCCCTATCTACAAATTTCACAACAATCGTATCATCGCTCTTAACCATCCTGGATTCATCTGTTTCCCTCCCTCCTGAATCTTGAGGATACTTCTCAGTCTCACTTCTTGTATCACTTAATGTTGCAGCTATAGGTCCATTTTCAAAAATTCCTTCCTTTTGAACCTTAATATTGCTCTTCTCAGCATCATCTTGATTAGAAATGCTTTTGTCAGACAGATGCCTCCTAGAAGTTCTTCCATGCTGATGCTGCAGGATATCTGTTCGTTAGAAAGCTAACTACATTTTCCCTAATAAAAAGAGACGGCATATGAAATACATATATAAAAGAAGGTTCACCTGGACTTTCTTGTAATTGTGTCTTTTCATACGATGAAGAAACTGCTCATACGACCTTTGTAATTCATCAATAGGTTGAGCAAGCCTGTAAACAATCAAAACATGTTATTCCATCTTAACTTCTTAACACTAATAGCAGCTACTTCTATAGAAGATTTAATGATATACATGCATATATGAAAGTTAATTACAACAACTGTAGAAGACAGTCGTGCTATTCACACCTCGGCCATGATAATGAAAAAATGTAATGTGGCTTGAACTCACAAAATAGAATAATCTCACCCCCCAAAGAAAAAAAGTTGAGAACTAAGAAAAGTTTGACAAGCAAATCATGATAGCATTTACATTGAAAAACACTGCAGGCATCTCGTTAGTGATTCTAAGAGTCATGCCCAAAGATAGACCATTGAAACATGAGAAATATCATATATGCTCTTGAAATATGCATTCCACAAACCATAAAAACTGATTTAAACAATCGTGTTTTATTCCATCAATAGAAAATTTGTGGTCCAAATTTAACATCCGTCACTGCATAAAAACAAAGAGTGTTACACCCCATCCTACAAGCAACGGGAGACGAGGTATGACTTTGAGCATTTCTGATGCGTTAAACGCCGAAAGCTCAGCTTTAGGTCCTTAAGATTGGCTTAATCACCTAAAAACTTATTACTTAACCTGAAGTTTAAACTTTAGGCGATAACAAGCAACTTAACACCAAAGAGTAAAATAAACATTTCTTTATTAATCGTTAACCATGTTCTCTACAACCCCTTTTTACAAGATACAAAGAAAATAACACTAAAACTTAAACTAAATGCCTGGCATGCTCTTCTTGCCTAACAACTCCTCACCCTTTCCTTACTTTGGCCTTAACGCCTGAACTAAATACCTGATGAGTGAAAACTTAAAACGTAAGTCACTAGACTTGGTGAGAAAGCTTTAAGAAAAAACTTTTTGGAACACATTTAATAATACATCACCTCAATTCATTAAATCCCATAAATACACATTAGTTATTAAACATTCCTTTCCCCAATGACCTGAATCATTCTCTACGCGGACTCATCATCTCGCGTACCACTGTGATGTCCTTCTCATCAACAGCATCCGAGAATATCCTGATTCACTTCTTGTTGCTCAGGCCACCTATATCAATACACTTCTTTTATGCATTGACTTGCTTCAATCCACCATGCAGTCCTTACTACAGGTTGTCTTTACTCGTTATGTGCACATAACAGTTAGCCCATTGATAGAAAGAAGACAAATGGTTTAACATAATTTCATATTCATTTGAACATATGAAGCATACTTTAAAAGCTCAGTTTTCCTTCTTGCGGAATGCCTAATTTAGTTTTTCCTCTTAACACCTAGGATCAATTCAACACTTAACTTCCTTTCTGATTTTCAGCAGCAAAAACTTCTTATAAAATTGACCTCACCCTCTATTTAATTAATCCTAAATTGGATTAGTCATCCTTTACCTCTTAATAACTTGTCAGCTCTTGCTCTTAGTGGTGCATGTGGAAGCTTGATGTTTAACTTAACCATATTTAGCTTATACTTCTGCACATGGCCCATTAAATATGCTTAGGAGGAATTTCCTTACTCTTCATCACCTAGTCTTTATTTTGTGAGAAAACTCAGCCAGCGTTCTAAGGTTTCCTTGCCTTCTCTTTATCTTGCATTGAACTCCAAACACCTGGTTCTTATCGCCTTGCTTAAGTCAAAACGCCTTCTTTCAAATATTTGTCAAATTTTAGCCTTCTTAGGTTCGGGTATCACAAAGAGAACTGCTATACCCAAATGAATTCTTCTGTCTCAGTTAAACCACATTTAGCCAAGCCAATCTCTTGTTTGTTACAGAGGATTTACACTCGACATTATCAATTAGTATTACCCTAAGCCAAGGCTATCCATGGTTATTGATTATACAGTGTTATCTCAATGTTGTGAAAAAGATTAAGCACAAAAATATCTAGTCATCTCATCGACTGATTTTATGGGAAAAAATGATCGGATGGTATTCTCAAATGCCTCCACTTCTGGCAAAACCAAATATAAGTCATTTACTATTCAGAAACACGCAAATCCAAATCATCAATTCTCCATAGACTGAAATATATTTAAATGACTCAGCTAAACAGGAGCCAATATTACAAAACTAAACATATTAATCATAATATAAAGCCACACACAAACATAAAGAGGGACAAGATAAAAAAAACGGTACCAATAAGCAAAATAACCAGCATTTTAGGTTAAACAAACTAGGATTCTCAATGCTCATTGCATAAAAAGCAGTCCAGCGCTTGTGGGGGAATGTTTTGGGGGGGGTGGCCAAGTGTAGAGAAATAATATTTTTAACTTTTTCAAAAAGATCGTATATAAGTTTAAAAATGAATCTAAACTTCCATATAAAAAACTTACTTCTGCACTCCTAAGTGATACATTTTATCAGCATCCTCAAACTTCTTAAGTTTTTCGTAATACAAGGCGTATGCTTGGTAGAACAAAGAAGATCTCGTCCCAATCTGTTTTTCTTCCATGGTTTTCAGCAACGCTCTTGGATCATCCACATAATCCATCTTGTCAGCAGATTCAAATTCCAATCAACCATTATAAGCTATAAACATCAAACACTAACTACACTAATTTTTTCTTGAACAAGAAACAACTTCTCATTGATAAAAATGAAAAGGAATGAAAGGCTGAGGCTATAAACCCCAATGGGAGCGAGGAAAAATAAACAATTAAAAATACAACCATATAAAGATTAGCCACGAAAATAAATGAACAGTAAAAGAACTAATAACTTTCTAATGTATTATTTGTTTGAAAGACTTAGAAAGCTAGCAAACGAATGATGAATCTATGAATAAGGCCGCCACTAAACACTGATAACCGACAGCTACTTAAAACTTCCAAAGAAAATCATGAAGCACCAACCAATATAGCCTTCAAAACAACTATAGTCTACAAAGCAGCCTGATGCAACATTGCCAGAAACCTTCTAAAGACCAGATAGATAGATTCCATCAAACGCTCAATCTCTAAGAAATTTAAGCAGATGACTCCCCCCCAAAATCAGACTAAAGTCCCCCTTCTATTACTTCAAGCTGAAAATTTAACAGAATCGAAGCAATACCCTAGAGAAATTATTAGAAATGGAAAAAAGCGAGATGGATAAACAAGTTACCAACTGCAACCAAACGCGAAGATACCGCAAATCGTCCCTATAACGGCGATCGGACTCGAATTTCACGGTGCATTTCTGCAAGAATCGAGGAAGCTTGTCGTTCAAAACGTGTGAAGGCAAGGACTCTTTCATTTTTCGAATCCCTCTGCAAGGAAATGGCAAGGGTTAAGGTGTTAGAGAAAGAAAGGGAGAGATGGGTGTTACATTTGTTGAGGGGCATACCGGAGCCATGGAAGTAGAGGGTCTTTGCCAGAGTATGACTTAATGTCTGAAATCAAAGAAGAAAAGAGGTCGTTGCTGGCCATGGCCGTTAAGAGTATACAGTGAAGCAGAGCAGTGAGCAGTGAGCAGTGAGCGAAGCTTTACCCCATAGTGTGATTTAAAATTTACACAATATCAGCAAAAGCCCTAACTAAAATACAAAAGATCAACTAAAAAAAACTCAATACCAATACTGAAAATGAAATCACCCAAACATTCAACAGCGCAAAGTCGATAGATCAGATCAATAACACAAACAGAAATTTTTAAGGTCTTGAAGACGATTTTGTATCTCAATGTATATTTTCCATTCTTTATGACTACAAGCAAGTCTTATTGATGTTCTTATGTGTCCTATCTTCTCCTTAATCTCACATTAACTTGAGTTTTTATTGGCATTTTTTTATAAAATTTTAATAGTGCATGAAGTAATGATTATAACATCTCTTGAATCATCCAAACCTATTGTTAAAATAAACCTAATGAGTAACACATATGTATTATGTAGGAAATGAATGTTATGGTTAAGTGTGAACACTCTCAAAAGTCTCAAGTTAATAATTAAAGAGAAGTTATGTTTACTTTGCTCCATTTTTAGTTGTACTTATCGCTTAAGTAGTTGAATTAGAGTTTAGTGTTGAAAGCTAGCTGATGAAGTGAGATAAATCAAGTTAAGTATCTCTACTTCAATGATAGCAAAAAGAATTGAAATGAGTCAAATCAAACTCTACTAAAACACACCCCAAAATTGTTGCAAATGATACTAATTAATAAGGTCTTATACTCACAATTTCATATTTTTTTGTAGCATGATAATTGGTTAATAATTAAACATAATGGTAATCAATTAGTTAACTAATACAACATTTTAGGGAGCAATATCAAAATTGGAGATCCAAAGGAAAAGAAACTAAAAACTTGGACCAGTCTTGGCCGAAATGAGCACACTTTTTAGGGTTTCGTGGTTTGTGAAGAATCTCAGTGTCAAGGTCAGCCGAGATTTATAAAAAAAAAAACAAAATTACTAGTTTTCTAAAAATGTGGTACTTTTGAAACGTAAACCAAAATTGTTCTACTTTTGTCAATTTTCCAATATTTACCCGTACCACCCAAAACTTGCCTACTCAAACCTTATGTTCAATCCTTCTCCAATGGTTGTATCCCCTCCCTTGCCTTACTCTTTTGACTCCAAACTTCTCTGATCTTGTTTCTCAACTTTCACCTACCCATCCTCCTATAATTACAAGCGAAGGCAGGAACTTTTAAGCCCAAAGTGTAGATTGCCTCATGAAAGACCAATGGTCACAAACTAAACTGACTCATGTTGTCGATGCTCTTGGTACATCCTAGTGACGTCAAACTATGAATATTAAGTATGAGGCTTTTCTCAAGAATCAAACCTGATGTCTTTTGCCTCTGGATCCTTCCTACGATATTGTAGGAAACAAATTGGTGTTTTGTATTAAGAGGAATGTGAGTGAAGAAGAAAAAAAAACACAAACTTTTCACATTTTAAGTTTGGAGGAAATTCATCCTTAAGTAGCACAACTTTTGCTAAAAATTCAAATTAGGAGATTATTCATAAGAACAAATAAATAAAGTTTTGGCTTAAATTCATATTTTGATAAGTTTGTAATATTCCAATTTTATCAATTTTAAGTCTCAATTCATCCATTAAATTCATAGGTAAAAAAAACTCAATTTCATTCCAAAAAAATCTCGCTCATATTCCAAATGATTTTTATAAAAAAAAAAGTGAATTAAAATCAAAATTCACTACAAAATTGACGTTGGGTTGTATTACTAACTTCATTTTAATCAAACTTATGTCCAAATGCATAGTGTGATTAATTTGACATATTAACTAAAGTCAAAACAAAGAACAAAACCACTTGTATTTTCTTTTTTCAGCTTATCATTTTTTAGATTCACGCACCTTTACACGGACACGAATCTCGAAAATTGGCATTTGTTGAACAAGAAACTTTGGCTAATTAAATTATGTCACGTCAACATTGTGATAACTATAATTTGATTGAACTTGGATAATTGAGTTCTCATACTCAACCCAATTTAGTCCCTAAATATAAAAATTGGATCAAACGAATAATGGACTCAAGTCCAAGTCTAGCAAGCAAATGGACCCAAGCCCAAATCCAAAGAAAATCTCTATAAATTCATTTTAGAGATCTTTGGTTTAGGTAAGAATTTAAGCTCTAAAGAATTGAAACTCTAAATAATTGAAGTTTCAAACTTCTAAAAAACTTCGAAAACGTGCAAGTTCTTATTATCCTCAAGATCATCAACTTTTAAAGTATTGAATACCTGAAAGATCAAATTTATTTTGAATTTCAGAAGATTGAAGCTCAAATAGACTTACAACTACAACTTCTTAAAGATCGAAATATAAGTTCTTTATTTTAATTTGTATTGAGAGAAAACATCAAATGAGAAAATATTATACAATATCTACTCTAAATCAATATACAAAGTTCAATTCCACGAATTACATTTCTTCATAAATCTTGTGTGAACAACACAATCGCGAGAACAACACAATCTTGAGAAAGAATAAAAGAAAAATGGTAAAAGAAGAGAAGAAAGACGACGGAGGGAAACAAAAACTGCGAGAAAAAAGACAATGAAAAGAAAAGGCAAATGTGTAATATTTTTAAAAAATAGCCAACTTAATGGACGCTTTCATTTTGAGTAATTATAATTGATGGCTATGTGAGAAATAATAATTAAGGATATAACAATATTTTAAAAAAATTACATATATATATAGCAAAATTATCACTGATAGACTTGTATGATGTATTAGTGATAGACCAATATTTACAACATAGTCTATTGTTGATAGACTTGTATCATTATATAATTTGACAAATTATGTTATATTTGTAATTTTTTTAAAATATTGCTATATATTTAATTATTTTGAATTTAATTGCTGAATTTGCAACTATCTCTTTCAATTCTTTCCATTTATTAGACGTCCATACAAATTTTAGTTGTTTTTGTTATATTTATGAAAATTAAATATTGCTAATTTGAATGTGTAATTGTGTATTAGTGTAAGAAAAAATAAATAAAATTTAGGTTTTGCAATTAACTCAAACTAACTTTTAAGAAGAAACAATCAAATATTTTGAAAACTAGAAACGATTAATGTCATAAATAAATACACAACAAAACAACAATTACTCATTCCACCGCCAAGTCGGTACCTCATATATATTTTACAACCCAAGTGAAAATGGGAATCCTGTAGAGCTCAGCCAGGTCCCGCCGCCGATGAAATTCCCCGCCGTGAAGGCCTCCGCTTCCGCCGCCCTGGTAAGAACCCTAAACCCCTTCCACTTCACTCTCCTCGACGTATCGGCACCCGCACCACTATTCTGATACTCTGCATAAAACAGAGTATCAAGCGCAAAATTCCCATCCCAAACATGCCACCCCGCTGGATCAATCACATTGCTAATACTCGTCTGCATAACCACCGTTCTCGAGTATCTCTGCCACGGCCGCCCCAGAAACGTCGGGAAATTGCTGATCACTGGCCGCAAATCGGAGGTGGTTCCGATTCGGCATTTCTGGATGACAATCCCAGTGTTTTGATTTGGGTCTGTTCTTCCTTGTGCAGTGACCATGTTCCTCTGGCCGGGATTGGGGCGGCGGGCGTGGATGTCACAGTCTTGGATGACGGCGGCGGCATTGCCGAAGATGAAGTCGATGGTGCCGACGATGATGCACTGGACGTAGAATTGACGGTTGGAATGGACGTAGAGTGTGTCTTGATAGGCGAGCATGTCGCAGCGGTAAAAAGCAGAGAGGTCGGAGCCAACTCGGAGAGCCACGGCTTGGTGCTTTGATGGACCGGCGGTGTTCTGAAATGTAACGTCTCTCGCCAAGAACCTTTCTCCTACCGCCGCTGCAATTTCAAATCCCACATTAAACATTAAACAACTAAGCTGACTCTAATTAAACTTTCGTAAATTGTTTTTTGAAAAATAGAGAAAAGCATATCTATTTACCCTAATAAAATCACAACATTATTTGCTACGGGGGGAATTTAATAGTGCAGGCAGATACGGGTGGTAATGAAAATGAGAGTGCAAGACTTGCCGGATCCATTCCACCTTTATTTCACTTTCAAATATATTTTCTATTTTTATTTAATTATTTCTTTCATTTCCCAAAATCTCAAATGCTAATTTTAGAAACACAAAAACAATTTTCTTTTTAAAGAAATTAATGCTATACATTTATGTCTACATATGACATATTTACAGAAATAATATTCAAACTCATTAATATCTAATTATGAATTAATTTCTCGTTTTTCTTTAAAGATTTCGTCAAACAAAAATAAAATGCTTACAATTTTTGTTCAAAACTTTTAATTTAACCCGTCTTGTAGTATTCACCTTAAACTATAAAAAAAAAATGTTCATAATATTTACCTTATGACAATTTTTTAATCTTTTAAAAATGTATCTTTCAAATACTTTTGAGTGATACAAATTGATAATATATGTATATATTTAAAAATATAAGAAATTGTAAAGAAAAAACAATCAACATAATTTTTTGTTTTATAATTTGTCAAAAACAAAATTCTCAAAAAATTATATATAATGTAAGGTTGGAGTTGAATTTTTTTTAAAATTGTTAAATTTAGCAAAATTACTTAACAATTCGTACCATTCTCACTTTTAAATGGAGTAAAAGGAATGAAACATATTTACAAAATATAATAAAACTTCTCAAACTCTCTTTATAGTATTAAATTTTCTTTCATCATTTCGTAAATAGTATCAATATTTATCTTCTATTACTTAATATTATTTTATATTTAAGATAAAATTTAATATGTTTGAATTAATGAGTGAGTTATTATAATCCTAAATTATTATAGTTTTGTTATAATAGTTTGTGTTTAAAATGTAAATTATTTTAATTTGGATTATATAATATAAGATGTATTTGAGACGTAAATTACTTTTGTTTTAGAAAAAGAAACTTAGTCACTAATATTTGGAGAGAATTTGTTATGTTTGTAATCTTTTAGTAAAATGTATATGTTAATATTTAGAGTGAAAAAAAAAAAAAGGTATTAAGACAACATACCAACGGTGGCGGAGTTGAAGGTAGTGCTGCCATCGACCACATTTCTATTCCCGGTGATTATAGTGTTAACCCTTCCATCTCCCCAAAACATTATATTCCTCTTACTACTTGCCACATTCACATTTTCTCTATAAACACCTGCCTTTATTCTTATTATATACCTCCGGCTACTTCTACTAGGCGCAGCCGCAACTGCCTCAGAAATTGTCCGAAAATCTCCGCTCCCGTCGGCTGCTACTACCACGTCGGGAGTGGCTGTAGACGAGGCTTGCAAAAGCCTTCGATCCTTGGGTGACATCCAATCTGGCCACTTAATTCCATCCTCCATCTTCTTTTCCTCCAGTTGCTTTCGGTTGAGGTGGTTATTATTATTGTTGTTGTTGAGATTGGCAATGTCCGTGTCGGTAAGGTTCTTAATCAAGGCTAAAGCAATGCTGCAAAGCTTTTCAATGTGAATAAGGCCTTCTTTTAATGACTCTCGTACTTTTTTATCGCCTTTGTCGTGTGAGAATCCGTCCACGCATGTCTCCTGAATTATTCAATGAAACATCGTTCTCATTCCAGCCTTTTTTTTTTTTTCTTTTCAGCTGCTCTCTACTCCATATCCTATTTATCTAAATTTTAGAAAAGTTAAGCCTACCCCCTCATTTTCCAATCTAAAATGTTTGTTTTGATATCTCCTTTCAACCAATACTTTGAAAAACTAAGCAAATGGTTGAAAAAAAAAGGTTATTTTCTTCTTGGAATTTGTCAAAGAATCAACCGGCCTGGTACTTGAACGATGGTAAGAAATTAAAGTAAATAGGGATAATATTAAATGAAACCTTTGAATTTCTAACAAATATGGCAAGCAATAAATCAATTGAGTTTCAAAACTCAAATCTACGAACTCTACATTGTTGTTACTCAAGGGAAAAAAAAGTTGTTTTTTTTCTCTATGCGTTTATAAATGTCTTGGTCTTGGGCTCATAAAATGAAAGATCAGAAAACTTCAAAATGTGAATCTTCTGAGATAATTTATTCGCAATGGTGTAATTAATGGAAGAGTCGTACCTGATTAGTAATGGTGGAACTGAGTAAAGTTTTGAGGTCATCAGCGTAGCGTGAGAGAGATTTTTTCTTAGGATACTCATTAACATCTTCAACAACTTCATAAAGCTCTCTCAGCGTCTCTTCCCCCGTTTCCAAACAGTCATGAAATGCAATCTTCTGTCGTTTCGTCAGATTCTTCACTGTCTTAAGCAATTTCTGCACCCTTTTATAATTATCCTTCACTGCACTAATCGTAATGTTCACCGACGCTTCGATTGCCTCTTTTGAACTACTTCCCACGGCGGTGGATATCGTCGTCTCGCAAAGCTCGGGGTATAGTGTCATGGCGCACTTGCTTCCCACGTGGTCGTCGGAGGAGACGACTGCGAGGAGAAGCGTTGTTGAGAGGGCGAAGACCAAGAGGTTGGTTTTTGAGTAGCCGGAGAATGGAACTCCGGCGGCGGGGGTGTCGTCGGGTTTTGACATTGGTGGTGGCGGTGGGATGATTGAAGATGTGTGGTGGTGGAGGGATTTTAGCGTGAGTATTTGTGGGTTGGGTTTGTAACGGTGTCAACAAGGCATTTGAGGTCGGGTTTATGTAGAGTACATTTCAAAATATTTAAAATATTTTTGCTAAATATAATAACTACCAAGTTGATGGTACCATTTTTTTAAAAAATTGAAAATATAACCAACACTATTTACTAATAAACTTTTTTGTTCGATATTAATAATAAACTTATTGCTACATAAAACATTTGTTAAATTATTTATATTTCATAGAAAATGAAGTGTAATAAATTTTATGTTTGAGTAGTTTTGTTTGATGAGGTTTTGTTTTATGGAGTATACATAGTTTTTCAATTTTTTTTCTATTTAAAAAAAAAAAATATCTATTTTGAATTTAATCGTTATATTTGTAAATATTTCAATATATTAAGATGTTACAAGTCCGTCTTTGTATTTTGTTTTGTAAATTTTTTAATATGTAATAATTTAGGTCTAGTCTGATTACTATTATGTTTTTATAGGTACCACTTGTATCTTTTTTTTTTCATTTATTATCTATATTCAAATGGTTTAAAATATCAATCCAAAATTTGAATACAAGAAAGAAAAAAAAAACTTTCAAGAAGTTCATTTTGGAATTAAAAAAATTGAATAAATATTCAAATTATCCTGAGAGATGGAGAGAAAAGAGATTTAGTTTTTAAAAACAAAAAACAAAATTGTTACGATATGAGATCTTAATTTTAAAATTTTAGCATCTAATAATTTGGTTCGTTTATTTTTAAATTTGTAACAATGAAAGTGTTTATCAACAATATCATGTAAATTAATTAACAATTTTGATAAGGTAGATTCTTTAACAACTATTTTGTTTTTAATTTTTAAAAGTTAAGTATTTAAATACTATTTTCACTTTTACATTTATTATTTCGTAGTCTACTTTTTAGTTACTGATGTTTATAGATATTTAGTTAAGTTTTTGAAAAATAAGAATAAGTAATATTCAAACTTCCTTTTCATTTTTAGAATTTTGTTAAAATTTGCATCATCATTGCAAGGATGTGAGAGAAAATAAGGTTAATTTTTAACGATAAAAAAGTAAAAAAAATTAAATTGCAAAATATTGAAATAATTTATAAAATATAAAGAAATTCATCAAATTTCAATAGTTTTTAATTTATTTTATCCATAATAACAATAAAAAAAATGGTTAGCAAAGTAGGTTGCAAGATGTTATAAATTTGAGAGTATAGCCACCAAATATTACATGATTGGATAAGTATTTAATGTTAAAGAATTAAGTATAACTAGTAAAGTATTACAAAATCAAAGTAATCATTGGATAAAGTATTTAATGTTGAAGAATTAAGTTTATAAATATTTTATTAATGTCTAAATTAAATGATTTGATTTTTATACCAATATTATAAAAGGGAACAATCAAAAATTTAAAAAAATTAAAAGAAAAATATTTAAAAAATATAGAATAGGTAGGAAGGATTGAATTTTAGAAACAAAAGAAAAAAAAGATTAAAGGAAAGGACTACGGAATAATAATAGAATAAAAGGAATTAATTTCATGACGCTCCCTGTCTCACTCAATGCTATTTCTCCCCGTCTTCTGACAGCTCAACACATGGATACAAATTTCAAAATAATTGGAAATTCAAATATGATTTTAAATTCTTCTTCATTATTATTGTTACATTATTTCTTAAAATGTTTTTGTTTTTAGTGTAGAAAAAAATTATAAGTTAGTCTTTTGCTTCAAATTAGAGAAATATTTAAGAACGATTTCATATGGATAAATAATTTTAAAGTATTATTATCTATACTATGTCAACCCTCCAACCCTCACGACCGATTATAATATTGTTATCGTTCTTATTATAGTTTAGTTATTCAGTTTCTCTTAACTGATGGGAAAAGAATCATTATGCATTAGTTTACATTGGTATCAAAGCTTAGTTGACTCACCTCTCCTTCTTCCATCCCCCTTCCTCCTCCATGGCGAATTCTTCTTCTTCAACCTCCAAGGAACTATCATCACCCCTCTTCCTCTTTACCAATATATGCAATTTGATATCCATTCATCTCGATTCAACCAACTACAAGCTATAAAAGTTTAAATTTGAACCTATGCTAAGAGCACACGAATTGTATGATTTCGTTAACGAATCAAACCCTACTCCTTTGAAGACGATCTGGATCTTAAGCCCTTTGAATACTACTTAGACTCCTTTGTCTTCAACAATGGTAATCACAAACCCTCAATTCGAAGATTGTCAAGTGAAAGAAGAAGCATTAATATCTCTCATTAACGCTACTATATCTTGCAAAGCATTGGTTTATGTAGTTGGATGCAAATCTTCGAGACAAGTTCGGAAAACACTGGAGAAGCATTATTCCTCGAACATGAGAATAAATATAGTCAACCTAAAATCAGATTTGTAGCTCATGTCTAAGAAAATTGATGAATCCATTGGTCTTTACATCAAGAGAATCAAAGAACTAAAAGATAAATTAGCAAATGTTGCAACCATAGTGTCACTCCCCGCCCCTTAATGTGTCCTGACACATGGGTAGCAAGATGCGAACGCGACTTGAGTAGCTCTAACACCCCTAAGTGAAATGCCATAATGCTCAACCTTAACTTTAAACCTTAAAACTACTAGACTAAATACTTCCACAACGCAAGATATTAACACAAACTTCTTTTATTAAGTTTAACATGTGATTAGTACAAACTATAAACTTTCTTTACAAACAATATCTAAAACAAAAACTCCGAGCCTCCAAGGCCTACTACTGCCTTCTTCGAATCCAAAACTCCTGATTGTTTGCCTTATACTTTCTCAACTCAGCATCAACACTTGTTACATGGGAAAGGAAAACTTAAACCATAAGTCAAATATTCAGTGAGTGAAGTTTTAGAAATCCTTTGGGGCATATAATTCAATCAAGTAGATGCATTTTTCATAAATAGGCTCACAACTCCTTATTCAAAACATAAACACATATTAGCCTTTTTATTCCTTTTGTCAATAACATAAACCATTCCCACTCACAGACTACCATAATGACCGTATCATCATCAACATTCCTTGGAGAATTTTCTGATTCATTTTCCATTACTCAAGATGTTAAATCAATACACTCTTTTTAACGCATTGACCGACTTCTTACCGTCATGCGGTCCTTTCACCCCATGGTTGCCTTGACTAATTATATGCACATAATAGCTAGCTTTTGATAGGAATAAAGCTAATGGTTTACTCTCATATATGAATTTCATACAAATTTAACATAAAAAACATTCATGCTTTCTTATAAATGTTAACAAAGTTACATGCATTCTACGTTGTATAACAAAACAATACTTATAAATAATGCTTTGAAACTCTATTAATCTTTAGAAAATCACCCAAAAAAATTCTAGGTTTTCTTCCTTTCTCTGAACGCTTAACTTTAATTCTTCTTCTCTTATCGCCTAATGACCTCTTTCAGTAGAAAAACTCTAAGAAATTTTTGCGTAATAATCTTTTCTTCTACCCTATTTTCCTATTTATACTTATTCTTAAGTTGAATTAGTCACTCTTAAATGCCTCTTAGCTTGCCAGCTTTTACTTAATACTTTACACGAGTAGGCTTAATATCTTTTCAAACCATGTTTAACTTAAACTCAACACGTAGTCCATTTATTAATCACGATTAGAAAATTTCCTTGATTTTTCCTAACTCTCCTCACTAGCTTTCCTTGTGCTACACAAAAACGCCTAATTCTCTTCATGTTATTGAGCTTTTAATGCAAACCCCTCTTGTTTCGACCAGCTTCAACGTGTTGTATCCTTCAAAACGCCTATTACTTCAATACGCTTTCTTAAAAATTCCTTCTATTCAGAACATGGGTCTTACACATAGTCGAAGAAGAAGATCTCACGATTTATGCCCTAAACGATCTTCCAAGTGAATATAGTGCCTTTTGCACTTCGATGTGAACAAGCTCTTAACTGATAAGCTTCTCCAAACTTCACATTCTTTAGAAATCCAAAGAATCTGCAATAGAAAAACAAGTCAAATTGAAGAAATCTCTTTGTTCAACTAACTGTGATGTTGGCAAATCAAAACACCAACTCTCGAACACCAAGAAATATGCCTAAACAAAACCATCAACAAAATAACTTCAGGGGAAGAGGAAGAGGCCACAACAATGAAATAGGTCGATCCAACTTTAACTAAGGAAGAGGCCATGGACAACCTGATTTTGGAAACCGTTCAACAACTTCATCCAATGCCAAGTGTGCAGTCGCCCTGACCACTCTGCACGTAACTGCTACATTCGTATGAACTATAATTATGAGGGAAAGCATCCTCCACAACACCTTGCTTCCATGATTGCTCAACAAAACTCACAATGTCTTAGTATTCATTACAAGAAAGAAGGCCTTCACGGATGCACAAAGGCATCAACAAAGGGCATATAAAACGTTGACAAAGGCATTACCGACGTACTTTGAGATGTCGGTATGAACATCGAGAAAACAACGTTGGAAAAAAATTTCTCCACGTTAAGAAAGGGCCACGTCGGTGAACGATAAACGCTGACGTGCAACGTACCGATGCGAGACAGACATCGCTAAAAAGGTAACGCTGATGCAATTGAAGCACGAAAGACCTTCTCCGACGTTTTGGCCATGCGTCGGGGAAGGTAACCTATGCTGACGGAGACGCTACGTCGACAAAACCTTAGTTTGAATTTTTTAATTAAAAAACTATTTATTTTATTTATTTTATTTTTGTTATTAATGTTGAATATTGTTCTCAATTTCCAGTTTGACTCGAAACGTAATGTGCAATAATTTCTAAAATTTAAGAAATTGAATTAATTATGAAAAATCAAATACAATGTATAAATGTTCAAAATGTTTGCGAACAATTACATTAAAGTAGAAAAAACCTACACCTAGTAGATACTCAGTAGTCGCGAATGATACATAAATAATGCAAAACCTACAAATGAAATAAAAATATAGTTAGAATATCACAGATGCATAATCAAACAAATTTAAATGTTGAAAAGTACGTACCCTAAGTGTTCACGAGCCTCTATGTTGCCAACTCATATCCTCGAACATCTTCCTCCTCTGTTCTATTTGTTATGCATAGTTTTCTTTGATTCTACGAACTGTCTTGTTCATTTGTCTATCACGGTCTGCTAGTTGTTGATCAAGGTTTGTCACTATTCGGGCTTGCTCCTCATCTTTTATTAAATTCAAACATTTGCCGACGTGGAGGGTAAGGACGTCAACAAAAGCTTTAACATTAATATTCATTTAAAACTTTTGTCAATGTTCTTACACATGACGTCAACAAAGGTTTGAATTTAATAATATCATTTAAACTTGTACTAACGCCATGGGTAAAAACGTCGGCAAAGATTTAATTACCATATTATTTAATTTTTGCTTTTCCCCGACGTCACCTTTATCCACGTCACCCTTACCTCCTTATCCCGACGTGTCTTTCACAACGTTGACTTTTTCTCTCTTCATCAATGTTGTTTGTCTCGACGTCCGTTACGACGTCAAGATAAGTCTATTTTCTTGGAGTGATTCAAATATATCCCTCAAATGCTTGGCTTTCAAAGTCAAGGTGCAATGCTCACGTTACCTCAGATTTCAAAAATTTCTCTATATCAAATGAATACAGTGATGAAAGATAACATTTATGCCTCACATAGGATCAAGGAAACTCCCTTATATCCTAAACTCTTCGTTCTCCCTACAAAGCCTCATGAATATCCGAACTATCTCCACAAACCTACTATCTCTTTACCAACTATTTTTCAAAAGTGTGAGGACTGGTATTATTGTATTTTATAAGTCAGTGAATTAAAATATATGTTAAAAAAAGTTATAACTAGATAAAATTTTGTTTTTGTAGTTGAATAAGGGTAATTAAGGTGGGGTGTGTGATGAAACCTAAACAAAGGTAAAATAGTGATAGGAAGTATTGAATTCAAGCTTAAGGAATAAGATGTAATATCAAGGTAAAATGGTAAATTGATCTAGTATGAGTTATTCATATTGTCATGTAATTTGAACACCTCTATTTAAAACGAAAGGTAAAGATATGTTGTTGAAATAAATTGAAAAGTTGAAAATATTTCCAAGATCTAAAATACAATTTGATTGAGTGATTTATGTATGTTTCCATTTTGTTTGTAGTAAGTTATTATAAGGATGGGGAAAATGATGTTGAGCGTGGAAAACTTTGGAAGGGGAGAAGGCTTATTGAGCTTTCTTTATAACCCAAAAACCACGGCATCATGTTTACAAAAGAAGCCACAATAATTATTTGACCTAATAATTCATTCAATGGTAAAACTAAACAAAGGCTCCCCATACTTCCCAACTTACCCCCTCCAATGTTAGCTAGACCAAATTCAACTTAAGTAATTGGTTTTGATAGTTAAATAACAGCATTTTCTATTCTAAAGATAAAAGGTTTAATCCCCAACCTCCAATACTTATACTAATTTCACTTCTTAAACTTTAGTTTTAGTTTCTAACAATTTAATGTCTAACCTTCTAAATTTATATCAATTTTTTCTCTACATTTTAAGTTACTTAATCATTGTAAAAACTATTATTAAGATTTAATATTTATTAATCATTCTAAAAGCTATTATTAAGATTTAATATTTAATAAATAAATAAATGAATTAGGGTTAAAGTTTATTTATAAATTATAAAGATTAAGTTGTTATTTGATTAAAATATTGAGAATTGAATTTGGATGAGACTTTTTTTTTTTTCATGAATGAGATATATTTAAGGGTATAGAAACTAAATTATTAGTGTATGAAAATTGTCAAATTGTCAAATATAGTATAATGAATCGAAATATTTATAAAATATAGTAAATTTTTATATTTTATTGACATTCATATTTTGTTCTATTTTGTGAATATTTTTAACAACTTTTCTTTTATAAAAAGTATTCTAAAGGTTCAAATAAATATAATATGCACGAGGGAAGTTAGATATGTTTTGTTTAAAGTGCATAAAAGTTAGAAAGATGGAAATAAATTTGGAAGAAGAAAGGGTGGTTGTAGATGCAGAAAGGTTGGGTGGCTTTGTCAGCTCATCCTTACAATTAAATTGAATAAATGGGCGGCAACGGCTAGTGACATTATGAGACTGAGCAACACCACAGCCCATTCTCCACGCCTATGGGCCTCAGCCTTTAACACATTTATTCCTTCTGACCTCACATCTCAAATTCTTTTAATTAAATCATATTTTATTTATTTATTTTTAGACTAATTATTATATAGTGTAATAATATTTTTAAAATATTATAAATATAGTAAAATTTGTGAGCGATAAAAGTATGATCTAGTAGCAATATATCCATACTTACAATAAAATTTATTAATGATAAACTTCTAACGCATTTTACTATATTTGTAACTTTTCTAAAAATATTATTGTGTATGCTAATGCTAAAACGGTCTTATAATTTTATGATATAAAGGGGTGATAGAATCTTAAATCTATACTACGGTAACAAGAATGTTTTATTATTGCAGGATAGTATGAAAAATTTTCAACATCATCAAAACAGTAGTGTTTAGGAATGATTTGCAAGGTAAGATGAAATAATGTATCAATGCATATACGTCAAACATTTATTTTGAGTTATCATATAATTTTCTCCGCTGTTGTTTAAAGAAACCACGACTATTTTTAATTTAAGACTCGTGTTGATATAAACTCATTAAAATCTATTCAACTAATTTACAAAAACTACTTTTCTTAAATTGATTTGATTTTATTACAAAGGATTTCTTTATTAAAAAAGTTAAATAGATTTAACACATAATACAGATATCATGCATGATTTTACAAAAGCAATATTACAAGTGCGCAAATAGAAACAAACAAAACTATAAAGAGATTGGAGTTCAAACTTAGTGGGTGTCTAAGTTGAAACTAAAGAGATTGGAAAAAAAAGTTTATCAAATAAGTACTTTTTGGTGTAATTGTTAAAATCTTTATATCGTAAAGTTTCTTTCCTCTATGTACATATTTTACAGGCATAGGTGATTTTTCATTGAAGTGTGTTATCATTTCTTATGTCTTTATAAAGAGATAGGAGTTCAAACTTAGTGTGATATTTGAACTCCAATCTTTGTATGAAATTCTCTTACTACAGAATACTTAGATTTCTGTTAAATATAATATAAAAAGAAAACTCATCCCGAGTTCTATGTACAATAGCTATGGAAAATCAAACCTCACGTGAGAAATTCAAAAGGAGTTTTAATAACATAATACATGAGCTTAGACACACCTTAAGCTCAAAACTCTCAACATGCACCATATTCCAATAAGGAGGCTAGCCCTAAAAATAAACAAGAATATATGTATACAACTTGTTGGGTTTTATGTCTTACAACTCGTAGATAGTAAATATAAGGAGTCTTTTTTAAAATATAACAAAACAACAAAATATTTACACTGTATAAAACAATTTAAAAAATGAAAAAGCCCACAAGCCCACATGTGAAATACGAAAAATGCCCCATGGTTAATTGGCATCTAGTGTGCGTAATATATTTGGGAAACGATCATTTAGATTTGACTATTCTTTCTACACACGATCGTTTAGATATGATCGTTTAAATTTTGCTCCAAATCTAGATAATTTTTTTTCAAGATCTTTTGGTACACGATCGTTTAGATTTGATCATTTAAATTTGGGTAGCCAAATCCAAATGATCTTTTTCATAATGTTTTGGTACACGATCGTTTAGATTTGATCATTTAAATTTGATCATTTAAATTTGAGTAACAAAATCTTAATGATTTTTTTCAAGATTTTTTGGTACAGAATCATTTATATTTGGAACATGATAGTTTATATTTGAAAAACGATCGCTTATATTTGGAAAATGATCATTTAAATTTGGTACACGAACATTTATATTTGAAGTGTGATCATTTAGATTTGATCGTTTCAATTTGCGTAACCCAATTATTTTTTTCAAGATTTTTTTGGTACACGATTGTTTATATTTGGAAAATGATCATTTAGATTTGGTATACGATAGTTTATACTTGAAACATGATCGTTTCAAATTTAAACGATTTTTTTAGATTCCTTGTACAAATTATTTAGATTTGGTTATCCAATATCCCAACAAATTTTTTACAATCTTTTATATTTGGAACAACCAAATAACAGTATGAAAAAAAATAGATCTTTTATATTTTGTACACGATCTTGAACCAAATCGTTTACCAAATAATAGTTTTTAAAAAAATAAAAGAAAAACTGAAGAAGAAGAGAAAAAGACGATGAAAAGAAAAAAATTGCAGAAGAGGGAGAAAAGAAAAACGATGAAAAGGAAGGAAAAACCTGGAATATTTTAGAAAAATGGCCAGTTTCATGAGCTTTTTCATTTTCTTACACGTGCTATAATTATTTTGTTATATTTATGAAAATTAACCTAGATATAGTATGTTGATCGTTATTAATAATAGAACCAAACCATGTACCAAATAACAGTTTTTAAAAAATAAAAGAAAAACTTGAGAAGAAGAAGGAAAAAAGATGATGGAAAGAAAAAAAGATCACAAAAGAGAAAGAGAAGAAAGATGATGAAAATAAGGGCAAAACTGAAATATTTAAAAAAAAAATGGTCAGTTTCATTGACTTTTTCATTTTATTACACGAGCCGTAAATATTTTGTTATATTTATGAAAATTAATCTAAATATAATTCGTTGACCGTTATTAATAAAATGTTATTATTCTAATTTCAATAAGTGTTATTGATTATATTATTAGTTTTGTCTTAATAAACTAACATACTAAGTTGTTTGATGAGTCTTGAATAGTATGTAGAGACATACATGAATTAATGTTCAAGATACAACTTAAAGAGTTAATAGTATAGGGATAAGGCTAGGTACCTCATCATGATAACACTATGGATACGACTCACTTTATATTTGATACAATCGCAATGATCCAACACGATCATGTGAGTGACACTTGTCTAAGGAACAATGTCCTAAGGCACCTCAAGAAGTTGGGGATATGAGATGTATTCCCTATACCTCTCAATTGTGGACAGCTTAATGTATGTTATTCTCTGCATGTATAAGTTCTAGGGGCTCTTTGGTTCTATAACATTTTCTAGTAAAAGGTCTTTTAGTCATTTTTTTTTCAAGATAAGATTAACATGGAGGTAAGGAATCATCTTCTAACTCATTTAGAAGTTCATTCTTTATCAATCTTCTGATACTATCGAGATTAGTGTGATCTAATCTTAAATGCCAAAGATAGGTATTATTATTTGAAGAAATTCTTTGCCTTTTATTTTGAGTGTTAGTAGTTTTAAACATCTTATGATTTAAAATTTCTTTCGCTTCCTTAGACCTCAATACATACAAGTTGTCTTCAAGCTTAGCCGAACAAATATGTACACCATTCTTAGAAATGAATGCTTCATTTAAAGGAAAAGTAATCGAATACAATTGTTCAACAATTAAAGAAACATAAATAAAGTTCATCTTAATCTTAGGAACTATGTACAAGTTTTCTAAAAAGAGGAATCTATTTCTAAAAAACAACTTGACATCTCCCACTACATGAGCTGAAATGACGCATCTCGTTTCAACCTTGAGCGTCATCTCACTCTCTTCGAGCTGGTGGAAGGAACTAGTTTTATATAAAGAAGAACAAATATAGTTAGAGGCTCCTGAATCAAGTATCCAGGCATTTTGGTCATGTCACACCCCGCCCCGCAAACCTTCTTTCTTTTTTCGCGAGATACAATGCGACTTGAGCATCTCTGACACGATTAAACACTAAAGACACTCATCTTAAATCATTTACCTTGTTTAAACGCTAAATACTTTAAATAACATGCTTTAGGCGATAAAGATTAACGCAATCAACATAACCAAAACATATATAAACTTTATTAATAACAGGCGTTTCATACATAGTATACAATACAACTTAAACTTAAACTTAAACTTAAAACGTCTGGCAGGTTCTCGCCTAAAAGACTTAGTAAGGTTTTGTGAAATCATTTTCACAATACCTTTCCATAAATCATTTTGCAAAACCATAACATTCATTTTAAACAAAATCATATCAGATCTTGTAAACATAACATTTTGCATAAAGCATCATCTCGCATAAACACACATTAGTCAATAATCATTCATTTCGTCAAAGATCCCAAATCATACTCTATGCTAGGTCATGTAACTTCGCATTTATACTACTGAAACTGCAGCAGTTGATGATATACAAATTCGTCTTTGTGGCTTAGACCGCTAACATAATGCAGTCCTTTTCTACATTGGTCAACTTCACTCCACCATACATGTCTTTTCTACATGGCTGCCTTTAACCTTATGTGCACATAACAGTTAGCTCATTCAAAGGAAACAACTAATGGTTTGAACACCATTTCTTAATCAATATCATATTCATCAAAATTGAACACTTCAGCAAATTTTACTTCTTCAACTTACATTTTAGGTACAAGTCATTTTTCACTAAACAAGTTTCTAAGACAAGTAAATCCTATTTACTTTCATTTTCCTTCTTTTTCCCAGCAAGGTACTTGGGGCAGTTCCTCTTCCAGTGTCCATCAACATTGCAGTGGAAGCACTTCCCTTGTCGGCTACTTTAGCTTTCCCTTTGCCCTTAACAGCAACAACAACATGAACCTTCCTCTTTCCTCCTTTCTTCTTCTAGATTTTCTGTAAGCCCTCATTTCGTTCTCATTTTATGTATATTAATATTCTCTAAGTTGTGAAAAAAAGTTTAAAATCCAAGTCCAAATTTTTTTGATGGGTTGAATCTTTTTATTAGAAAATTTTAGAAATAATTTTATTTTGATATAGAATTGAAAATTTAATAAATGATGGAAAAACAAAGAAAATGGCCAAGTTAAAGTTTGATTTTAAGTTAAGTGCAAAATGGACATTTCGTATTTCCTTGTTTTTTTAAAAAACAAAAAAGAAAAAAGAAAGAAAAGTGGGAAGGAGGAATTCAAGAGTTTTCTTCCTTCTTCGTGAAAGTCGGCTGCCCAAATCTCTCTCTACGTTTTTCATCTATGTCACACTCTTTCTTTCACACTCAATCACTGTCGGCGAGTTGTGCAACCGTACCTGACAAAGACTCTCAATCGTTGACACGCCACAAACACCATCAAAGTCAAATGCGCCGCTTAACTCATAAAGCATGTCAGATCTGAAATCGAAACGTGCCCTGCCAACCCGTTGCAATGAACCTTCAAGCGCGTCAGATCTACCATATATACATATGTATATGTATACATATATACATATGTATGTATGTGGATTTATGGTATATGTGGATGCTGATGCGTGTTAATGTTTCGTATGAGTTAGTAGCATGATTTATCACATTGCATCTTTTTGTGGTAGTTTCTGCTTTCAATTATATTCTTCCATTACATTAGTTTTCTTTTGATTTTGATAGAAATTAGATAAAAATGAGATTTTTTTTTCCGATTTTGATGCGGTAAAGATGAGGGGAAGGTATTAAATCTTAAATGGAAAATAAGTATTATAATGTTAATGTTCTTTTCTTCTTTTAACTTCAAGAATCAATTGAAATACTTTTAGTTTTAGACATCTAAGAAAGACCTAATATTTATATCTTTCAAACTATTGACTAACAAAGATGCTTATGTTTACACATTAATGCAGTCTTTAATACATTTATTTTTAGTATTGAAAGCAACTAGAAAAGTTAATGTTAGAAAGTTTCAACAACAAATAGATGTTTGCTAAGGTACGGTGATATTCACAACTTATGTCTAATTGCTTTCAATATGTGATGAATAATGTTTTGTGTTACTTAACTGAGCATGCATATATAGATTAGCTAATTATGAAGGGAGGTGTTCAACTTCTTCTGGCTAATATTTCTCTTAACTTAAACTACTTGGTTGTGTTATTTTTAGTTAAATCTCTTTCTCATAAGTATGTACGAATGAAACAATACAATAATTTATTTGGTAAAAGAGGTTTATGCCACGACAGCAACATCCATCCAATCCAACCATGATAGCATACTAAATACGCGATCCGAAAACACGCGGCTAAACGGAGTTCATGCATACTTAGCACCTACCACAGTAACAACCTCCATCCAATCCAACCATGATATCATACTAAATACACAACCTGAAATAGCTCAGATGTGATCCGTATCCACAAGAAAACACGTGGCCAAATGAAGCTCATGTGTACTTAGCACCTACCACAGTAACAACCTCCATATGTTCTCATATAGGCTCACATTCCTAGATCTCCAATCGTCGCCTCTTTTAGCCCCATAATTCCCTAACAACCATAGGTGGCGCTACGGAAACACATTCACGTAGCCTTAGAGAAATCACCTTCTCATTCATCATAACCATCGATTATTCATATTTTAAAACCAAGTACAATTAGAAACTTGAAACGTATTTTTACGAAATCCAAGCCATCATATTTTAAAAATCACGATAAGTAAACACATTTTTTAAACATAAATGAACGTTATCATAAAAATGTTAGGTCATGTTAGCTTTCCAAGTAATATCATAAAATAGCATGTATAAATACAAAGAGAACTTGAAAATAGGCTATTCACTGTTAATAACTCGATTCCCCGAGATTATACGCTTTTCTCACTTCAATGTGGCCTAAAACAACGATTAAGGTCCCTTAGTTATCTTCTCATGTCAAGATATTACAATTATTTCCAAAATAAGTTATAAGGTTAACTCAAACCATTTTATGTTCCAACAACTCCAATCTCTCTCTTTGAATAAAATCTTTCCTACATGCCTTAGTCTATGCTAAAAGTGTCACATTTGGACCCTTAAACTTCACATTAAACTCTTTAACAAAATGGGCATCCAAACTTAGTGCAACTTCAATGCGTATTTTATATTAACATGTTTTTATTCACAATATCAATAATTTGAGAGATCTAGTTCATTTAACCAACTCATCATCAAACTAACAAGTCAACAAGTTAAAACTTATCCACACTTGTTCTAAACGATCTTGAGTGTGGGGAACAATACTTGGTAGTTCTCTAAAGTCTCAAATCTTCCAATGAACAACATAGTAATGAAAATCTCATGTTGAAAACTAAATGTGTAATCATGAACTTTCTAGAATTACCCAAAATATTTACCGAACACTTGTCAAAGTAGCAAAAATTCTAATGGACAGCACCCTAAACACCTTCTAAGTTTGAAATCTAGCTTTCAACATCAACGACTATTCAATATTAACACTAGAATTAAAAGGGTATTCAAGACTCACTTAAAGATGCTTACTAACTTACCTCATTCGTGCCAAAACGCCCAATTTTGAGCTTCCAGCTGGCTGGACAGTGGCTCAAACTCTTCCAAAATTCAAATCTAGTATCAAAATGTAATGGGTAATGTTGTTAAACTCAAGTCTAACTTAATGGATATTCAAAATTTCAAGAAAACTCATTATAGATATCCAACATCTTACCAAAGGCTTGTTGAAATAGTCTTAACCTCGATGAACAACACTCAGCGTTCTTCTAAATTTGCACCCTAGCTTCCAAAATCATGAACAAGTTGATTTTGCACCAAAACTTAATGGGTATCCCCAATTTGAAGCCAAAAATCAACGAGTGCTTAAAAATTTCATGGAAAATCAACTATCAATAATATCTTACCCCCACAAAAATCAATTTCACGAGATTTGGCTGGAAGAGAGCAAGACTAGCAACAAATTTTGACTAGTGATGACTCAATAACGTGAATTGTTTGAACTCGTGCACGGTGGCAACCTACATCTGACGACGAACAACACATATATAAAAAGAAAAGCCTATCCTCGAATTATGCGCGACAAGCAACCATCATAGTCTCTGACGAATCTCCAACCAACAAGTATGTACGCGCACAAAGAGGACTCACACGCACTCACACATTCACATGCACAGACACATGCACACACGCTCGCACACATTCTGCTCTAAACACATTGGATTTTTCACTTTTTAGTTGATAATTAAGGTAGTCAATAAGATAACACCTGAAGAGGAGCAATTGAGAATTAGCTCAAACGAACTTTTTGATGAAACCCACCCTTCTAACATTATCCATACGAAGAATACAATGGTGGTTTAAAAAGAATAGGAGAAGTTGGTAATGACAAGAAAGATGACTTGAAAAAGAGTAAGAAACAATAGTCAAAGTTTAAGATGGAAGAGGTTATTCGAAATTTTGAGGATCGAGTAGTGGTTGTTGAAAATCAGCTTACAAATCGAAAATCAAATATTGTAGAATTGAAGGGCATGATGTCCACCATATTGAAACACATTGAACTTAAAAAAAATGTTAGGAATTGAAGTCTTGCTTTTAAAAACTATTAATGCTCTTTTGATCTTTGTATCAAGTTTAGTTATCTGATACTTAGTAATTACTTATATGTTTAGTTCCATGTTCTCACTAATCTTGATGTTTAGTTTTTATCATTATCCTTACTAATGCATTTACAGATTTCACGGGATAACGAAAGGAGACCACATGGGGTTTAAAGACTTGATAGATCATATAATATAAAATAAATAATTGGATGCCCAAAACCAAGAGGTTAACACAGTCGGTACCCCCTTGGTTGAGGATGCGAAAAAGGATGACTCAAATAATAAGGTAAAGATGGATGACGAGTAGTAAATGAATGCATTGGATGGTGAGGTGAATATGGAGTTAGAGAAGTCAATCGACGTGTCGAAGAAGAATGTTTAAATTGGTTTAGAGGAGCCAATAAACGCGTTGACAATGAGGTTCAAATTGAGGAATCTGGAAAAAAAATTCTTACTCATTTGGATTCAGATGTCACAAAGATTGAACCATTTTCTACTCAACAACCACACATTCAACTCGCATGTTGGAAGCGTGAAAGTGTTTACCTCTTTACATACCTCATTCATAACTCTAACTAAATGGTCTACAACATCAACCACCACTACCTCTTAATCTCAACCGTTCATTTATGATCCAATGCAAAAAATACTTGACACCAATTTAGATAGACTTAGAGCTTGGATTATATGCAAGCATACAAACAATGAGGTGCGTGACACATTTCATGGGGAAAATCAAATATATTTTTCAAAGACTTGTTTATGTGTCGCCAATGGTTGCTGGATGAGGTAAGGGTTTTTCATATTATTTCAGTTATTATGATTATTTTTTATTGTTATGGTTAATCTATATTCAAAAATACCTCATACGTTTAGTGCTTACTTTTGTTTCTATTAGCATTTGGTTGAACTTTTTCTTTTCATTCGTTTGAAGATTAAGGTAGTTGGGATAAGTTTGGCACAAAACTTAACAACTGTAGACACAATCTTCATGATTTTCTTTTGTAACGCTACTTTATGATGTTCTTGCATTTGAAGGTTGTCTTCTTGTCTTTAATTTGGTCTAACACAAATACATATACATATGTATTTTTCTTTGCAACAACTTTTAGTAGCAAAGTGGTTGGATACAAAACATGTATTAAAAATAATCGCATGTTTGGCTGAAGGGAAGAGTATCAGTTGGTTGATTATATATACGAGTCGAAAGAGGACTTTCAAAATCCTTGGACAAGTGTTGATTACGCTTACTCTCCATTAAATGTCCATGACAATTATTGGGTTCTATTATACTAAGATTTAGTAAGTTGTCAAGTCAAGGTATGAGATTCACTTCCGTCAATTACAAATGTCAAAGAGATGAGAAGCATATTATTGTCGATTTAAGAGTTGGCCACCTGTCATTGTCAACTTCATTCCACTACAACGAAACAACAGTGATTGCGGCATGTTCACCATTAAGTATTTTGAATTCGTAGCTTCTGGTTTTGATTTAGTTTTATTATATCAAGAAAACATGTTATACTTTAGAAAACAATCGGCGTTCCAATTATGAACCAAATGGACAAAAATGTAACCTTTGAAACAAGAATACCAAATAAAAATCAATTTCATAAATTAGAGTACCTAGAGAGCAATAAAACTAAAAAACCAACACAATTAACTTTTTTTTATTAATTGCCTTAATTTTTCTTTTAATTTTAGAAAATAGGCTAAACTGTTGAACTATTATCAAATTGACAAAGAAGAAGCCTAAACAAAAGAAGACTAGCACATTTGTGTTAGTAATGTCATTTGAGCAGTCTCAACAATTATTCAAATATTGGAAACTAAGATGACGGGATACATGATAGAAGTTGCACAACTAAGTATTAGCTAATTTTCTATTTTTGTTTCTTAATGGAAAATAATTACTTCTCAATGTAATAGTACAGTAATTCAATTCCACAAGATAGATAGGAGTTGGACATTAGACCATGTAGTTGGAGATTTTCTATGTGAATATGTAAAGTTCATCAAATCCCTTCATATATTTTGGAGAAAAAATTGAAAAGAAGGGAAAGTTAGTGAAATAATAATATTGAGGATGGATCTAATGAAGAATTTGGAGTTACCCAACCTTGCCACACCAAAAATTGGGCTATAGTTGTAGATGATATTTTTAATAACCTTGTGTGCAAATGGTTGGTTCAATGAATTTATTGGCCTCATTACGAACACAAACATTGAAGTTGGAGATTCTTCGTAAACTTTGCCATATAAATATTGTTATAAGTATGAAAGATGTGCACAAACAATTTGTTATACCTATAAAATCAAAACAAAAAAGGTTACTTAAATAAAATCATAAACAAGAGATTTTGCGACTTGTCAACAAGTGAAAGTATTCTATTAAGTGTAATAAATATTGTAATATTAATACCACAATAGAAATGAAAATGTTTGAACAAGAACATCAAAATAATACCAAAAAAAACAAACCTCGACCATTTTCTAAATCATTTTCATTCGTTAAAAAATAATTACATGAAGGGTGACCATTGATGTGACGTTTGAACCAATATACTTGTTTATCATCTTCTAGTAACTTTCACGATCCTATATTACCTAAAAAAAGAACTTTTTAATAATGTTATGACAATATACAAGGGAAGAAGAATAGAAGATAAAACTCCTAGCTTCCAAAAGTGAAGGAAGAGCTTTCCCCATGCATGGTAGAGTAAGGTTCAAATGAGACGTTTAGAGGGAGCTCCAATGAATTTTCACTAAGAATATAAAATCTCAAACCATGGTCATTGCTTAACTCACATGGAGGAGCTTCATTTTCCACTTTTATCTCATATATGAATCTTTTCTTTATGTCGAATTTTGTGGGGTCAACTTCTGCAAAATCATATAATTCACCTCGTAATTTTTTGTGTTATTTTTTTTACTAATAACAATGTCTTTTAACATGCCTCCTCCATATTTTCTTCGTCTCTCATCCTATACACCATCGTAATGCACTAAAATTCGAACACATAATATCCTTAAACCACCTTAAACTTTTTAGTTCCTGCAGAAATTGATTTGAAGTTAAAAGTTGACATATCACATAAAAACAGTGTGACTTATTTAGAAGATTAAAAAACAATAGCTAAAAACTAAATAAAACATGCATAGTCGCACCCTACATAAGTATATGACTAATTCGCCTTTGAGCATTTAAAGTTTGGAAGTTGCATGTGATATGTTTACGAGATTGCAAGATGTAAAAAAATAGTAGCTAAAAGCACCCTTAAACACATAAGCACAAGTGTATAATTCATTTGAGATTAAGTATTTGAACTTAAGAAGCTAGATGTTTGAGAGATGAAAAAAAAAAACAAATAACCTGTTAATATGTTTGAAACAACTCTAGATCAACTTGAAACAATTAAAAATTAGATTAGGTTTATACATTTAAGATTCAAATGTTCCACCAAAAGAAGATGACATAAAAAAAACCTATATATAACATAGTTCAGAGAAAAAAAAAACAAAAAAACCTAATAACTTACAAAACAACACGAGAACTTGATCAAAATTAGCCAAATATTCTATGGAATGACAAAAGAGATTAAGAGAAAGGGACTTTGAAAGAGGTTAGAGCGATTGAGAGGTTTGGTTTGAACGATTTTTTTCTTTATCTTTTGTATTAGGTTAAAGGGAAGGGAAGGGAAGTGAAATTTCATTGAGGGTAAAACTCATTTTGTCCTAAAACTCGATCTTTTCAAATTCAATCCTAAAAATCATATATCCCTCCAAAATAGGCCCATTTTTGTTCATTTTCCTACACACTTGTTGTCTAGGATTTTGTATCCAAAGATGAAGAGTGAAAACTAAATTTATATTTTTGCCTTTGAAGTGTTGTTGTTACGTTAACTGTAAATTTCTTGGGATATCATAGTGCAAAATTCTAAAACTATTTTTTTTTTTTGTCATTTTGTCAATAGAAATATGGTTATAAACCAATTTCTTTTGTTTTATATCAAAGAAATAATAGAAATCTTTTTTTATAAACTAATTTCTCACGGTTACATTTCTATTATATATTAATTACATTTCTTTGAATGATTTAACTTATTCGTTAACAGAGACAAAGTCAGCTTCCTTGTATTGATTTTCTTAGGGTGCTTAACAATATACTTAAGCCATATTTCAAACATCTATTTTCTTAGTGCTAGTCTCAGTGCAGAGCACGTGACTCTTTTAATTACTTGTTAAATGAATTTAGAGAATTTGAAGTCAATAAAAAAAATCACATGATAATAAAATTCAACAAATTTAATTTAAAAACGTACAAAACATAGATCATTTAAAAAATGTATAAAATATACATTATTATTGTTATCATTAAAATTATTTGATAATGAGTTTATTGAAGAAAAAATGTTTGCATCAAAAAGTATTCCAAAATGAAAGTGAAAAATGGAGAGGATTAATTAAAAGTCATTTTATGTTAATGTTTTAATGTATTCTATAAGATATAATGCATTAAAAACTAATCTTACAATCAACGTTAAAATCTTGAATTATAACAAAACTTTGATTTTTAACTAAACATACTACTTTCATTTTTTAAAAAATATAAAAAAATACATTTTTTTCAAAATTTATATAATTTCTTGTCATGAAGAAGAATGTATTCATTAAAGAAGACGTGAAAACATCTATTCGATGAAATATTAGTATATACACTTTATATATTTTTTTTAATCTATTATTGTTTAAAATCAAATTAAAAATTATTTTTTCAAATATAACAATACATATATTTATTAAAGCAGTTACATTATAATTTATTCTAGAAAAGAAAAAAGAAAAAGAAAAACTTGATGGACTTATCTAATATCTCACATCATACGAAATGAATAACTTTTTTATAGAAAAATGTGATTATCGTTTATGCTCTAGCACACTATACATCAAACAACTAATTTTAGAAAAAATGTAGAAAAAAAACAAATACATGTACAATATTTTTAATAATTATTGGATAAATCTATTCAAATTCTAAAATAAATTAAATTTAGGAGGCTTTTAAAAAACAAACAAAATTGACAAACTATTTACACTTCAACAAAACCACTGAAAGCAAAATTTATTACACTTGATTTTTCTATGAAGTGTAAATATTTTGTCAAATGTTTTATTTTTTACAAATTTCCTTAACTTGAAAGTTTTTGTTATTTTTTTAATGAATTTCTTAGAACAGAAATGGAGAAACAAAAAGATGTCATATTTCTACCTTTACATATCCTATTACCCAAACATAGTAAAGGTATTAACCACAATTCACCATTTTACTAATTAATAAAAATAGAAATTACTCACGTGAAAGCTAACCTCTTTAATTTTTATGATTATATATTTATTTTTCTATAGTATATTTAAAAGCATGGATGATGAAACTTTTTTTGTTCCAACTTTGTCCAATTGTTATAAGGCAATTTTGTCGCTTAAATACAAAAATCAATGTAGTTAATTGATAAATTAAATTAATTTTTCAAAGTTGTTTTATTAATATGATTGTTGAATCTTACAATGGTATGTGTTTTACTTTTATATTATTTAATTAATTATTTATTTATTTTCTCATACCAATGTTTCTTTCTAATGGTAAGAAAATTACTCACCTCACATTTAAAAAACTAACTTTTCTCTCTAATTAATTACTTCTCTTATTAAAACTTCTCTTTTCCAAATCAATTGTTTTCATCTTTCTCTTAACCTTTTATCTTCCAATTATTCACATTCTCTTCTCTCTTATTAACTCTTCTATATGGTCTCCCAACCTTTCAATTCCCTCCACTTTGATTTTTTTTTAGTATAAATATTTTATTCTTTTCTTCCATTCAAACTGACCGTAAGTCACAACAAAAAACTAAGATGTAAAGAATAAATCAAATTATCATTCTCATGTTCTCTTTTATTTTCTTTTCATTTTTGTTGTATTTATTTACTTCTGTATATATAAATATGTCTGTATTCCTTCATGGATGTTTAAATCATGTAATCTTAATTTTTTTTTTGTTGGAATGTAAACATGTGATCTAAATATATGTGTGTGTATTTTTTCATGAGATATGTTTGAGTCATGTAACCATGGAGATTTTTTTTAGAATGTAACAATAGGGAATCTTGAACATTTTAAAAGAATACATTATTTGCCTCATTTTTTTTTACATTTAATTAATTTTTGTTTTCTATTAGAGTTGTTTTATTGATAAAATGGTGAAGTGTGGTTAATAAATTTTTATTGTGTAACTTTTATTGGAATTTAATTATTAATTATAGTTAAATTTGTAAAGGTAGAAATATGAAAGTAGTTTTTTCGTTCTTGTCCTAAGAAACTCATTACAAACAATAAAAACTTTAAATTCAATTTATTTTAGAGTTTTAAAAGTTGAATAGTTTTATTAAGTATTTAATAAAAAGACATAAAAAATTTATGATTTTACAATAAATTTTAGAATTTAAAAAGTTTAAAATTTTTAATAATTTAACAAGTCTACTCAACTCTTAAAATTAAATAAACATCACATTTTTGTCCCCCAATAAATGTTTTCATGTTTTCTCTAATGAATACAATCTTTTTCTTAATAAGAAATAATATAAACTTTGAAAAAAAATTATATATATTTTTTTGTTTTACATAAAAAAACAAAGTTTTCAAATATTTTTTCTTCAATAAACTCATTATAATAATAACAATAGTAATGTATATCTTTTATACTTTTTTTTAAATGATGTATCTTTTGTACTTGTTGAATTTTGTTATATGTGATTTTTTTTTATTGACTTTATATTTTTTGCATTCATTTAACAAGTTAAAAGAGTCACGTGCATTGCACGTGTTGAAAAACTAGTATACTCAAAAAGTTTAAAGGGGAGGAAATTGAAAGGTTGAGAGATAGAGAAGAGTTACTAAGAGAGAATGAAATGTGAATAGTTGGGAGATAAAATACAAAGAGAAAGGAAAATAATGAATGAGGCTAAAGGAAGTTTTAATAAGAGAATTATCAACTAGAGAGAAAAAAAATGAGTTTTTTAGATGTGGGAGAGAGTTATTTTCTTACCTCGAGAGAGTAGTGGAATGAGAGAATAATAAATAAATTAATTAACAACCTAAAAGTAAAATATAGACGATCATATCATGCAACCATTTTATTAATAAAACAAATAAAAAAGAATTAATTTAATTTAATAATTAACTACGTTAATTTTCGTATTTAAATGACAAAAATGCTACCAAAATAGTTGTGAAAAACCTTTTAATGTAAGAACAAAAAATTTCTCATCAACTATGCTTTTCTATACACTATTAAAAAATAAGTATATATTCATAAAAATTAAAAATGTTAGCTCCACGTGAACTAACACACTTCATCCTCTCCTATTTCCTATGTTACTTAAAGAAATAAGAAAAAAATAATAAATAAGATTGTCTTCTTAGATGCATAGCTAGTTTAGTTAGGGGTATTAAGAAATGAACTACATCTTTACGCTCTCTTTACGTGCACTAGATTTTCTTTAAACAAGATTCCATGTTTACTAACTAAATATTGAAGTTTTGGAGAAAATTTTGAAAAATAGTGAAAGTTAAGAAATGTTACAAAACTTTTAAACATGTTTTAAGTTGTATTGTTAATTAGAGTTAATGTAAGATCTTTAATTCTTAATTAATTTTTAAAATGTAAAAGAAAAAATATTCACAATTGGAATATTGTAACGTTTATTTCTTTTAATTTATATAATTGTAACATTTTTCTTAATTTATATATTGGTGGGGTAAAAATGAATTGAAAATGACAAATAACGAGGTTTTTAGATATATATAATATATATATAGTCTATAATTTTAGATAAAGAATTTAATAAAGAATTATTAGAGAGAAAAGTGAGGGTGATTTTACGAAAATGCCCAGGAGGATAACGAATTTGAGAGGGGGCGGATGTGGGTTGCCGAAGGAGTCAACAAACTCTCCGGGGTGCGGCTGTGTTTCCTCCCAATTCTCTCTTTCTCTTATAATTGAATCCTTTCCATTCTCCGACTCGCTTCTTTCACCACCCCCACCCCACCCCCTCTTCCTTCTTTCCAATTCTCATTTCTCAATTTATCACTCCCACCGGACCGATTAACCCATCTCAATCCGACGAAAACCCTAGTCAATTTCCTTATCTTTCATCTTTTCATTTCAGGTATTCTTCTCACTTCATTCCCACTTTTCTCTACGTCGACACTTTTCAATTTCGATGCTCTCCCCAAGTTTCTCTCTTGTCTTCCTTTTCCTTCTCCCCGGCCTTTTTTTTTTTTTTTTTTTTTTTTGTTTCTGGGTGATCCTGATCTCAACCTCCGGTTGTTGGGGTTGTGGTTTAACGGCCTCGATCACAGATTCATCACGGATTCAATTCGAAAGAATGACCCATAGATGTTTGTCTTCTCGGAGGGTTTGCAGTTTCTCAATTACGACAAAATTTTCGTACTTGATTTCAATTGCATTATTCTTTTTATTGTTGTTGTGATTATTTTTGGGAATGAATGATTGTATGACGCTATTTTACTCTATTCCGATGATTTCTTGTTATATTTTTTAAGCAGTTAACGGGAATTTTGCTGCGCTTGTTCTATTTGAATTTTTAGCAGCCTTTAGACTATCTTGGATTCGTTTATTATTTGTTTTTTTTTCTTAAATGTACACAGTCAGCTAATCGTAAATTCAATCAGGTATTGATTAACAACAGAGAGCCTTGCCATTGCCAACTGCCACAGTGAAAGGTGACTTGAATAACAAAGACTTACAAGCAATTGAATTTAGTGCTGACTATTGCAATGCTTGTTCTTACATTTCTCTTTGTTTACCTCATTGTTGCTATGTTCTCATCTATATGTACTTAATATATATCTTGTCTGTATGTTTTCTGCTACAGAAAGTTGCTGCATTTAAAATTTTCTTGAATTAAAAACCTTTCACGTTGCTTTCTATTTAAGAAATAGATATTTTCTCTTTAGAGTTTTTAAGACTATGACTGCTTCTGTACTTGGGAAAACAATCATTTCCGTTTCTCATCAGTTCTTTACCATAATTATTATCTTTTTCCTCTGTTTATGTCACCTTACCAGGCATTGTTTTTGAGGTTGACGAAAGATTGAAAGAACAATAGCAGCTGATTTTCTTTGTCGATAGCTTTGTGGAATGGCAGATAAAGCATGTATCAAGAGGCTTCAAAAGGAATATAGAGCTCTTTGTAAAGTATGTGTATCTGATTTTATTTTCTTTCTTCTTTTTGAAATGATAGGGTTACAATACAATGCATGGATTTGTGGGATAAGTAATTTATTGGTTAATTTTGGCGAAGTAATATTAGATTGAGAAACTGAAACTGAATATTCCAACTCTTCCTTTGCATTTTTCTTGCTGAAATTCTGGCACATTTTTGTACTTGTCCCACAAATGGTGCTGACTTTGCTATTTTAAAATTTTTAGGAGCCTGTTTCTCACATTGTTGCTCGTCCTGCTCCCAGCGACATTCTTGAGTGGCGTAAGTTTGTTCCTATTGATATTGTTTTGGTGTTAGTGATGGAGCTTCTCATTTTCTGCGTGTAATTTTGTATATAGGAGAACTCACAATGGTTTTTTGAAGTTGACGTCAGTCCTATGTTATTATTTTATTTTATTTGTTGATTATAGGAGACTTCAGTTTAGCTTTTAATTGATCCAGACTGTAAAATGACGTATTATTATTATGATGTGTGGAAAGATTGAAAGAGAACTACTAGATTGTTGTGACGTTGAATACTGGTTAGATTGTGATAATTCTTGGCTGACTGGAAAACTTGAGGTCTACAATCTATTTGTCATTGAGCATTGCATGCGGTTTTAGTAATATGTTGGCGCTGAGAGTTTTTGAAGCATTGCTTTCCTGATCTACGGCATAATTAAATTCTTATTTTCAGCATTTTTTTTTCTCTCAAATTCCAACTTATGATTTGATTCTCTCTCTCTCTCTCTCTGCATGAAATATGTGTTTTTTTGCTTATCATATTGACATTATAGTTTGCATATTAAACGTTGTTCCATTTCAGATTATGTTCTGGAGGGAAGTGAGGGAACTCCTTTTGCCGGTGAGTTTGTTTACTTTAATCACTTCTTTTTTGTTATTATTATTTTTTTAATGAAAATCATTGAAAATCTTTGTTAGGAGGGTTCTACCACGGAAAAATTAAATTTCCTCCAGAGTACCCATTCAAACCTCCGGGAATCAGGTATAAGCACCTTCAATATGTGTAATGATTTTTTTTTTTTGAAAAGGTATTGTAATAAATGCAAGGGTGGGGATTTGAACTTGGGACCTCTTGTCCACCGGTACATACATGTGCCAGTTGAGCTAAGCTCTTGTTGGCAATGTGTAGTGATTTTTATTTGAGAAGAGATTTTTATTAAAACATAGACCAAGCTTTCTTATTGCATTTTTAATATGATTTCTGTTACTTTTTTGATTCTTTGTACATTGTAGCATGATTACCCCAAATGGCCGGTTCATGACACAGAAGAAAATTTGCTTATCTATGAGTGACTGTAAGTTTTTGGATTTTAAAGGTGATCATGGATGTTTGTTTATGGAAACGATTCTAAAATTGACTTGATCTGTCTGCAGTTCACCCAGAAAGTTGGAATCCTATGTGGTCTGTGTCCAGGTGAGACAATCCTTTTCTCCCTGATATGTTACAATTATTTTGTAGTGCCCGTGTTTTCTTCTTCTACTATATTTTTCTTTAGGTTAATAAATAGTTGCTTGGTGTGTGACTAACTTTTCTCATTGGATCTTTTCATCCTTTGCTTTCTAACAATTGCAGCATACTAACGGGGCTTCTTTCATTCATGGTGAGTACATTTGAGCACTCGGCTCATTTTGCTTATGGTTGTCTAATTGAAGATGGCTGCTTTTGTTTCTTTATCTGTTCTTATTATGTGTTAATAATGAGAGATGATCCACTTCCTTCCGTAGATGGACAATAGTCCCACTACTGGCAGCGTGAATACTACTGCTGCTGAGAAGGAACGCTTGGCAAAGGCTTCTCTCGCATTCAATTGTAAAAAGTAAGTTCAAGTACAGGATTTCGTTCACTTGAACGTCATTCTTCTTCTGCTGAGGTTCCAACTGCCATCTACATTCCCTTATTTTTTACTGTTTTTCATGGAAACATCGATTTTAGAGACATGCAACAATGATTACTCTACTTTAGGCCATAAAACTTGCGTCCTTGAATGTGTACATTGCAAGTTATCTTTCTTGAATTTTTCACACTTACTATAATGTCATGTCCTTTGCGTATTCTTTTTATTCTTTTTCTAGCATCAAATTATCAGCTTTCTAACATCTACTCTATTGCAAATAAATATACTTTTGTATAACAGCCCAACCTTTAGAAAACTGTTTCCCGAGTACGTGGAGAAATACAATCAGCAGCAGCAATCAGAGCAGCTTGTTGCAGAACAGGCTTCATCAAAGTCATCAGAGGAAGGTGAAGGCAAGCACATAATGAAAAGGGTCAGGTCCATGGAAGAGAACAGTAACAAAGCAGATGGAGAAGACATGAAAAGAAATCGAAAGCAATCGTTCCCTACATGGTTGATGTTGCTACTCTTCTCAATTTTCGGAGTCTTAATGGCATTGCCTCTCCTTCAACCATGAAACCGCAAAATGGGACGGTTGGATAGGTAATGGTAGACAGACTAGTTTAATGCCAAATCAAGGATGCCCATATTTTTGCATTGTACTTAACATAGTGTGTCTGTATAGATGGTCTGGTGTTTAATGATGTGGCTTTCGTGTTGCTGAGAGTCTGTTATGTTTGAAATAGTTGCTTGAAAACTAAACAACCCCTTTGTTTGTCTGTCTATATATGGTTTCAATTACTATTAAGTATTATTAGTTGAGGCAAGAGACTGCAAGATGTTTCTTTTTTCACTTTTTTAGATTGGAGAGAACTCCTCGGAGCCATCCCAAAGTTTAGCCGTGTTTCACGCTCCTCTGCCTTTTCCAAACCTCATGGGGCCATAATCCATTTTTCTATATTACTTTCTCTATACAATGGGCATATTTTTCATTGCGAGCAAATATATTTCATGAAGCTTACAATAATTACAAAACTTTGGTATTTCATCCTTTCACTATGCTGAGGAACCTTGCTTGTTGAGGCAATTTCAGAAATTCTCTCTTTTACAAATTCAGCTGATATGTTTGGAAGCGATTTGAAATGGTTAAAAATCACTTTCCACAATGTTACTCAATGCTAAAAGATTTTAACTATTTAATCCTAATTTTCACATTTAAATTTTGTTTTGAATTATTAAAATTGGTTTTTTAAAGTGGTTTTGAGCATGACAAAATAAAATTGATTGATGAATGAGGTTCGTGGGTATGATGATTATTTGGGGTTTTTTTTTTTCACTGACACTTCCGGATACAAGTTACAAAATAATTTTTGAGAAAATAATAAGAGAGTACATTAATGTGGCTAATTTAATCATAGCTTACAAGTTAAGGCATTAACAACGCTCCATCTCGCAATTATAACACTGAAGATAAAGAAAAGCAGAGTTTGTGTTGAATCATTTTACTTCGTAAACCTATCTTGGAATTATAAATGAAGTAATGATTTAAAGGATGGATTTCGTCTTAAAATAGTAAATAATTCATTAGCAAGTAACGAAAATGCAATAATTAAGAGCAGAATATAAAAAGGGTACCCATTTAGTAGATGGATTTAGATTATGTGTTTTAATACCCAAAGAAGTGACAACCTCTCTTGACTGTAATGAAAACACAACATAAACATTAAGTTGATAAGATAAATAATCATATTGCAATGGTCATGTGTACTGCGATCAAATATTTTACTTTTTTGCTTTGATGATGATTATGTTAGGTAGAATTGGGTGCTATCAAATTTATTGCTTTCCCATTTCCCTGAAACTTTATTCCTTAATTTCTTAGTAGCTTTCTACTGTCTGCCACTTTTGGAAATATAACAATTTGTAATTGAATCCCAAATGGAGTTCTTCAATTGGTGGTGGTTGAACTTTGCTCCTTTTGATTTAGATTCATAAGTTTAGAGGTTCTTCTTCTTCTTCTTCTTCTATTTGCCTTATTTGAAGCTACAATTTCCTTTTTTCTTTTTAAGCTTTTTTGGCTTCATTCCAGAACTCTACCTGCCATTTCTTCTGAACCAAGCTTCCTTATTTTGTTTTTCTTTCTTTTTACTTGGGGAGCATTAGCTGAAAAACATGAACCACAAGGAATACAAAACATCCTGAAAGCTGACAAAAGTTGATTCCCAAATTTCATGTGTCTATTTCTCTGTTGTTTCTTGTCTCCTATCTCTTCTGTCTGATATTTCTTTCTGGACTTATTTAGTAGTTTGGTTGGCTGTGTTTTGTTCAATGAAGAAATCTATCTCACTTGATTATGAGATGGAGAATCCTGGTTTTGATGATTTTGATATTGGCCTCAACTTTTCCAAGGTGAGTCGTTAATGTAGTTTCATCTGATATTCTTCTTCATGTATTAATGAAATTTGTTTGTGAATTCACCAGTTCTTGGAAGAAGCAAAACATCATGCAACACAACAACATTTCAAGGCAGCCTCCATAGAAGAAGAAACAGAAAGGAAATGGTTGGCACAAGAGAAAAAGAACAAGAAATCATGGAAAAATACACTCTTCTCATGGTTGAAAAGTGACAAAAAGAGCAAATCTCTGCCTAAACCAGAGAAAAATCCTCACACACCTAATAAAAGACGTGTTTATGTTTCTGGTCCAATTTACAGCGAAGCTATGACCATCGATGGCAGACCTCGACGTCGTCCGATGTCTGGACCGATTGCTAGTCTCTTCAATCCTACTATGAGAACAGAGACGGAGATCCCATATATGTGTCTTCACCAGCTTAGTGCCCCTAATACCAATCAAAATTATGGTCCAATTTATCTTGTTACATAGGCCTACATTGTTCTCATTTCATCTTTGTCTTATATTTCTATGTTGGTTTGTTTTGTGTGTCTGAAGGTTTTGAAAGCTTATTAAATGTTATGGTTATTATGTTGTCATATTTGCCTCTTTTCACAAATCAAGTTCATTCCATCATATACTAAAACAGATCAAAATGGATTTAAAGGATACATAAAGCTTCTGAAAAATAATCATATTTCTAACAAAATGGAAGAGTTGGTTGGAGAAACATTGATTTCGGAGATGATCTCAACAACACTATCCCTCTCGTTACTGAAAAACAAACAAATTTATACAAGTTTTGTATAAACTTAACATTATTCTCAGCCTCTCATGGCAGTTGTTCTGATTCAGCATTAGCTGAATTTGAATTACAAGGATTCACTCTTCTTTGCCTACTCAAAAGTCTTTTCAAAGACCTCAATCTAGTGACGACAGGTAACTTTCCATCTTCGTTAGTTGTTAATGGCGAAAATTGAACATCATTCTGTACATCAATCACCAATTCTGCATCTGGGTAAGCGGTTGATGCCGATGAAGAAGCGGCCGGAAAATGGTTTTGAGGAGAACTCTCTTCCACTTCAAGAAGAGCTCCGGCAGAGGTGACCTGCCCTTGATTTCCCCAAATCAATACATTAGTTGGGAAAGTTGGAGATTCTGAGGACAACCCAGAAGTTGAATCTTCATCGTGCAACTCGGTGGTGTCTGCGGCGGCGGTGGTGACGGGGTTCCGACAGAGAGGGCAAGTGGAATGAGACTGAAACCACATATCGATACAATCGCTATGGAAGCCATGGAAGCAATCATGAAGTAGCTTTGCCTTTTCACCTTCAACAAGATCGGAGAGACAAACAGCACATTCGAGCCCATCTTTGAAGTCATCTGGGTGAAATATGATAACAGGGAGTGAGCGGAGGACAGTGGGGTCTAACCCTCTTGCGGAATTGGGGTCATGTACGGCGGAGAACTCAAATCGGCGGCGGCGACGGCGGCGAGTTTCAAGTGGAAGAGGGGTGGGATCTTCAATGCGAGACCATAACCATTTGGCGTAGAGTTGGAGAAGAAGAACAAAAACAAGGATTAAGAAGAAGACTAAAATGGCTGTGATAATGACCATTCCAGGTAGCTCGATGGAGACGGAGTCGGAGGAGTGTTGACTCAGCTTGTACTCGTCTTCCATGAGTGGGGACGAGATATGTGAGTAGAGAGACTTGAAATTGAGGGAAGTGGAAGAAGAAGAAGAAGAAGAAGAAGAATGCAAAAAAGGGTTGAAATTGATTATTACATAGCGGATTCATGAGTTACAAAACAACAGCTTCAAAATCAAAACGAACTTTTTTTGTTTTTGGTAAGTCCTACTCATGACTTGTGAGGCCTAAAGTTTGTGCCGCAGCAATCATGCCGGGTTTTTTCACACGTAAAAGGTGGCCATTTTAAAATGTACCTAATTTCTTTTATCAATTATATTCATCCATTCATTTACACCTTTCCTTTCAAAATTACTTACACATAAATCATTTCTATAATTATATAAGATTTATTAAACACCAATACAAGAGAATTAAAAAAGATAAAATATGTTAATAGGAAAGTGTTAGAGTAAGTTTAGAGGGTAGAGGGTGTATTATAAAAAAGAAAAAGAAAAAAAAAGAATAGAGAATTGTATTAAAGCATAAGTGGAGGGAGTGGGTGGAGAGGAGGGGCCATGACCATGAGAGAAGAGAATCATTAATAGAATTGCTATCAACTTTCGGCAAAAACAAAAAAAATTACTCCATAAACTCCGGAAAATACAAAGACTAATTTCAATAAACTCACAAACTCAATTAATTTTCAACAAATAATTAAACATGTCCAATTATTTGGTTTTTTTATTAACAATATTTCCATTCCATGAATTCTCTTGTAATGGTATTTATACACTTTTAGAAATGTTTTTAAAAAAGTATGTCCTAAAAACTTATAATTTGTTTGAAATTTGATTTAAGTATGCACGTACGTGTTTAATTCAAAAGAATAAAAATCATGGTAAAGAAGTGGAAGAAAAACAAATATAATGTTAAAAACTCAAATGAAGATTGTTAAATATTAGCATAACACACAAAAGCATACACTGTGTGCTCTTAACCGCTAGCGGTTTGAATTCTCCACCCTCTTATTTCTTGAATTCAAGAGTAAAATAATTATTAAATTAAGTACAACTACCCTCACACATCCTCAAAATATTAGAAATTTAATTTTTCAAATACTTTTAAATCAATAAAGAAAACCTAACTACTCATTTAAAAATAACCATTACAGTGGTTTTGAAAAATTAGGTGAAGTTTCATTTTCCCTTATTGAGATAGAAACAATATGAACGTGATGTCTATTTTAGGGGGTGTTTAGTGTCACAATCGTAACCTTTCAAACTCAGGATGGATACTATGCAGAATTTGTTCAAACTCGAGGAACAACTCAGTCAATCGAAATTCGAAAGTCGCGGACAAACTCACCGTACGATGAAGCCTTCCTTCACGCTCTTAAAAAATGTGTTCTATAAAACACGAGAGAAAGAAATTCATTGAGATCATCGTTACAATATGCAATGAAGACTGTCAATTGTAAGAAAAAATGTTTACTTACTATGTCTCCCCTATAGTACATGTTGAACATTTTCAACTCTTGCAGGCTTGCATATAAAAATTCTGAAACGTCACACCCAAACTTTATGACCTAAAATGAAAAGCAACAAGCTAAAATAAACACAAAACATAAAGATAAGATTTATTGGGGGTATTTGGGCATACGACCATAAGCAAACAACGCCCTGGACAAGTATGCGTGTGACATTCTCCCCCACTTAAATAGTTTACGTCTTTGCTTTCACGCTTCAAGGTCTTCGACACATCCCCAACTTGTTCCTTCCATGGGGAGGTTCTTCCACCTCGCTAGGAATCCTCGTGGGTCTTATACCTTTCTTCACTCTCTCAACAAGGACTTCTTCCACTTCTGCTAGTCCCTTGTATCTTCTCACGAGGTTGTGGTCTTTGTATCTTCAGAACCGAATCTATTCAGATCGCAGTTTGACGAGGACCTAATCTCTTGCACGAAAGTCAAGGGGGTGATGCTTCTTATCTACCTACTTTATCAGTCGCTTCAAGGCTTTCTCTAGACAGGGCCAAGCGATGTCTGATTTTCGCTTCCATTTCTTGGTAAAGTTGTGAGCCTAAGGACTCTTTTCTACATAGGGAGGATCAACAAGGTGTCGCAGTACAGGTTGCCCGCCACAAATAACCTCGAACGAGCTTCTCCTAATCGACGAACTCATCTGAGCATTAAAATAAAATCAGGCTAGATTCCACAATTGAACCCAATTCTCTTGTTCTGTCTTACCGACCTTAGCTGTTACACCATTTTGAGCAGCAAAGTCTTTCTGCAAGGATTCTCTCAACACGTTCCGCATTGGGCCACCAATTTGACCTGTCTGTATACGAGCTAACATGCACAGAATCACATGATCATTTTTCTTACTAAGGGCATTAGCTACCCAGTTGCTCGCTCTTTTCTTATGTTCAAACTGAAAATCAAGCTCAAGTAGGACTTTATGCCACCTTACTTGATTTGAAGCCAGTTTTGGCTGAGTACTGAAGTGACCGATAACACTATTGTTTGTCTTTCCGGCATAAGTAGATCCTTGTGAATACAGTCTCCAAGCCCTCAGGTAGTGTACCATGACAAGTGTTTCTTTTTCAAACACCGTATAACTCTTTTCTGCGATGGGGTGTCCATTCTGCACAAGAACATCGTCGAACGCATAATCAGACGCATCAGTTTGAACTTCAATAGGTTGAGTCACATCTGTGAACCTGAGAGTTGGCCCTTTCATCAAGGCTTGCTTCAAGACACGACTTTCGACGGACAATCGTAACTTTCCATTTTCCTCTTCCCGTAAAAGAACTTGGGCCTTGTACAAAGCTTTTACAGGTTTAATGAATCCTGCACTCAACAATTCATTCGTATGTTCCTGAAGTTTAGCTAACTCCAGTGGCACCATACGATAAGCATTCTTCGTAGGCGATTTTGACTTGGGCAAACTATCAAACATCTCATCACAATACTTCTCTACTACACACCTTGTGCCTTTACGAACTATCTCCCCTAGGCTATCTAATGGCTAAAGCGGGATGGCCTTGAACGTTGTTTCATCTCGAGCGAGGCCTTCCTTCAGTTGCGGGGATTCAACTACTATGCCTCTCCTATAGTAAATTTTGAACATTTTCAGCTTTGGTAGGCTTGCATATGAAATTTTCGAAATGTCACACCCAAGCTTTATGACCTAAAATGAAAAGCAACAAGCTAAACTAAATACAAAACATAAAGATAAGATGAATTTTAGGTATTTGGGCATACAACCATAGGCAAACAATGCCCTGGACAAGTATGCTCGTGACATTTGGCACACCAACATGAGATGAGTTGGGTTTGTATAAGATACAAATTCATTGTTTGGCTCACCTACTTTACATGTTGGTAGAGTTGAGTTGGAATATTATTATACCAATTGATCACTCCAACTATCTCTTCTTTCCAATGTTTTCAATGGGTTTACCCATCAGCCACCATTGACGATTACCATTGTTACACTTCGAGAACCAACTTTGACAACCACTTTCACACATCCAACTTCGATGATCTATTTCAAGATTCAAAAGTTACCTTTACATGATCAACTCCGATGACCAATTTTGGGCTCCAATATCTGTTTCCAATAACAAACACTACTGACAAAAATCAACTTCGATGACCAACTTCGCAATACAAATTTTAGGCTATGCCAACAAACTTTTGCTACCAACTCCAAGAACACCTTCGTCCAACCAACTTCTGCCTCTGACAGCCACCTACAACTACAAACTTTGGTGAAAATTAAATCACCTTCAACTTTGGGCTCCAACACCTCTACGATAAACTTCCAATGAAAATTACCTTTTTATAACCTACTTCATTGACAAGTGAAAATTATCTCTAACAATCAATACCAACATTTATCTTGGACAACCAAGAACGGTAAAGACCACTCTCTATCGATCAACTTCAACAACAGTCACATTTGCGGCCAACTTCGACAGTCGTCTTGAACAACTAACTCCAACCACCAACTTTGTTGTTCATTTCCTACGACTAACTTGACCAATAATAAACTATAAAAACAAATTTTAAAAAACTTGACGGACAAAAATGCATTTAAATACAAAATTGAAATGATTAATTTATAATATTTAATAGTCATCTTTTATAGTAATTTGATATTGAGAAGTTGTCTAAGGAGGGTCACGTCATCCTTATAGACTTATTTGTCCCAGGCATTCAGAAGATCGAATACTTCTTAACAACATCACCACAATCAATAAATATGTATTGTTTGTGCTTACTAAGTAGGACTAATGTCACGTGGTTAGAAACTGAAGCTAACCAACCGTGCGACACTTGACTTGACTATGTCGTCCCCGTTAGCCAAGTAAGCCTTAACAAGAGGTTAGTGCGCCAAACACTATGAATAACCTCAACAATATGCAGCAGAAGATGATTAGTGCACCTAAGGCACTTAGAATTTACGATGGGTTGGCAAGAGAGTGAGTGAGAAGTTGAGAGAGCTTAAGAGAACACTTTCTCTTATTGGTTTGCTTCCTGGTTACAAATTAGGACCCTTACAAGTATTTATAGCCTTTCCAAACCAACCTAGGGCCTCATAAGGTCGGCCAAGGGACATTCTAGATGATACAAGATTATTTGGTACATTACAAGGAAGCCTAGAACATTCTAGAGAGGACTAGACCTTTCATGACACTTCCCAACCGTCATTGTAGCCTTCTAGCACGTTCTAGCCTTGTCCAGCACGTTTCAGCATGTTCCAGGGCCTTCTCGGGTGTGTCCAGACCATTCTGGCACATTATGGCACTGTCTCGGACGTTTTAGGAGCTTCTGGGACTATCTAGGCCGAGCACGGGCGGAGCAGCACGCGCATAGGCGTGTCTGGGGCCTTCTGGAAACATTTGGGGGCGTCTGGCGCGCGCGGGCCTTCCAAAGCCTTCTGCGCGTGCGCGCGGGTGTCCGTCTTCGCGGGCGCTAGGCGCGCACCTTCCCGATTCTTCTGGAAGCTTCTCGGTGCTTTAGGGCGTGGGCGCGCGTATGCGGGGGCACGCGTGCCATGCCGTGTCTGGCATGGGCGGCCGTCTGGTGGGCGTGGGCGACTGTGTGCGGGCCTGGTGGGCTGGCCGGCGTGCCATGTGCAGCTGCCGGTGCACATGGGTCGTTTGGGTGGCGTTGGTGCCTGACGCCTAGTCTGGTGTCTGTGTCCATGGGGTGTGCGTCCGTACACGCACATGGGGCTGTCGTGGGCACGTGTCGCGACATGCATGCGGGGCTCGTGGTCTGCCTTCCGTGGGCACATGCCAATGTCATGGCATGTGTCGTGGGCACATGTGGGCTGTCACATGGCCGGGTTGGGTTGTTGTTCGGGCATGCTTAGCTCCTCTTTGACATTCGTTTAGGAGTCTCATAGTACGTTTTGGTGCAAAAAGTGAGGTCGTTTCGCGGGACGTGACACTAACCAACTTAACAATTTTAAAGAACAATATCATTTTGCAGGCATGAAATTGGTTTTTTGTTGACCACATATATATATTATTATATTTTTATTTAATTGCATTCATGTATCACATGGGTGTTAAGGATTTTGAAAAATATATATGTAATGAATGGCTGAATAAAAAACAAAACAAAAAAAAATCCATAAAATGGAGATTGTTTTTTTAAAAACATTTTCTAGCAATAAATAATGAAAATGAAGATATATGTTCTTTGGAAGATTAATTGAATGTGAAACCATGTGGATGCATTTCATTGATTGCTAAGATAATAGGGTAGATTCATTTAAAATAAATCACGAGAGAGAGAAAATACAAAGCAACCATGTAAAGAAAAAGGAAAAAATGATGAAATTTATGAAAAAAAATTAAGAATAAAATTTTTTAAATATTCTTTTGTTTTACATTTTATTTATTTATGTTAGTGTCATAAATATAAATATAGTAGATTAATTGTTGTTCATCAACCAAAAAGCAAAAAAAGAACTTTTTAGAAAAATGCAACCCATATTTTATTATACGTAAAGTTATTGAATAAATATTTTTAATAGGAAAATAGATAATATATATATATATTATTTAAAATTCAAAAAATTGCATAAGACAAAGCATATAACTTAGATAAAATAATTTTGTATCCCTAACACAAACGTACATATGAACTCTAGACATTCATCCTATCTTAACTAAGCCCTCCAAATACTCCCTTCCTTATATTTGTTGTGGTCAAAATGTGTTAGAACGTTATTGAGCAAAAAGCTTTGGAGGATCGAGTGTCTTCTACTGTGAGTAGTTCATCACAACTATACATGTCTTGTGATATGTTCGTATGGTTATTGAGATTTATAGTTTTTCTTTTTTTTCTAAAAGGAATTAAAAAATAAAAGTATGGACCATAAGTAAAAATTGAGTAGGAAGGTTTAAAGTTACAGCTTGAATAAATTAATTATATTAATCTTGGGTTAATAATTTGAAAATGTTAGAAAGATAATTGTGTCATCCAACAAAGTTCGATTTAGGAGAAAGTTGCGGATCACCAACTAATTTTGTCTCTATATTTCAATGTACTTTGACACAAATATCCCTTTTTTACTTTGTAAATTCCAATTCTACCACACAACTCTTTCCATCTTTTAGATTAAACTTTATTCTTTCATCATAATTAATAATAGAAAATCTTAGTTGTAATAATTCATCATTTTACCTTTGTTTAATTATTACAAAAACTCTCTTTTAAATAACCATGTGCAATGTAAAAACTGTTAAATAATTGGTTCTTTTTATTACTTTTTGAAAAGCCCCAATAAAATTTATAAAAATGAATTAAATTCAATAGTTAATTAAGTTATATTTACTTTGATCTCGTTATTATTGCATAAATTTAATAATAATAATTGTTATGTTTTATAATATAATAGATGTGGATTAATGTTAGGGATATATTAGGATTAATGTTGATGTATCCAGCAGTTTGAAATTGAAATGGTAAAAAAAGTGATAATAATTAATTTTAGATTTTGATTCATCAAACTCACTCATAAAATGCACAAAAAGGTATGTATAAAGTACAAATTCCAACGTGTAATTCACAAGTACGTGGTTGATGAACAAGTTTTATATTGTTAACTTGGATTCTCTACAAGTTTTGATATTCACCACTATCTTTCTCGAATCCAACATTTATGTATTTGATCAATCTCCTCTTTTTTTTTTATCACATAAATATATCTAAAACACTCTTTAAATTCAAATTTTATACAACTAATTTGTTTTTTAAAACTAAAACTTGAAAGCTAAAAACAATTAGTTTGATGACCTTTCTGTTTTGTTTTTTAAAATTAGATTTATAGATATTATTTCTACCTTCAACTTTTTTTTCTTCCTTTGTTGTTTCATGAAGCACAATTTTAAAATCTAAAAGAATTTTGCTTTAAAAAAGGTTCTTTGATTTCTAAAATTTGGCTAAGAATTCAGTCGTTGTACTTCAAAAAATGCATATCATTGTAAGACATGACACTACATAGACTTGATTTTCTTTTAAAGAAAAACAAAAAACAAGAAAAGAAATAGTTACCAAATGATACATTTTCACTTCTTAGATTTTGTTTCGAGTTTAGTTTTCTTCTTCTTTGTATCCTCTAATATGAGTCTCTCACACTTCATTGATTTACTGTATTTTAATTTAGTTACATTTAATAATTTTTAATCACATTATAATATAGGCTTATTTTTAAATGTAGCAAATGAACCAAAATATTTACAAAGCATAGTAAAATTTGGATTTTATTATTGATAGGAATTAATAGACTCTATAAATAATTATAGAAGTCTAATTATATATATATCGTTTATAAAATCTGAAATTTTTAGAAATTTTCATTAGTTGCGTCCTTTACAATAATTTTCTATTCTATTTTTATTTAAATATCACTTAAGTTTACGTATGAATTAAGAGCATTTTAAAAAATATCAAAATATACAAACTATTTATAAAATATAACAAATTTCATAAAATTGTCTCGATAATGTTTAAGTTTATTTTTTTTGGCTATATTTTAGATATAGTTTCATTTTTTTGTTTCTATTCATAACAGTTTGACTATAAAAATAATATATTTGATCAATTTTAAATGTAACGATTTATCTTTTATATTTTAGTTGCATTTAACTAATTTTAATCATAAGATATGTTTTACTTCAATTAATTTCTTTGAAGACATTTAAAGCCCTCTTCAAAGCCACAATCTATCTCTGGAGTTGTTGATAGGGTATCAAGAAGAATGATAAATTATATGTTTCATTCTGGAAAAATATCAAAAATAATTTTAAATTGTTATAATAGCAAAAGACATAAAATATGAGAATAAATAAATAAATCTTTCAAATGCCGCTGTCCAAACCAAAAAATTGAAATAGAGGAATAAAATGGAAGCGAATATCAGTCCGCTGCTCATGTGTGCTACAATATGACAGAGAAACCTACTCTTTCGCAACCAAATCACAAATAAAATGGAAGCGAATATCAATGTGCTTTGTCTGGCTATGATACGTCATATTTTTTGTCATTGAGATCGTTGCTTTGTTGTCGCAAAATATCACCATTGCTCCCTCTTGTTCATGTTGGAGTCCTGTTAGCATTCTTCATGCTGCTGAAGTTGCTGCAGCATATTCCACTTCAGAAGACGACAAAGCAACTCTTACTTGTTTCTTCGAGCTCCAAGTGACAACTCCTAACTCGAGTGTGAATACATTTGCTGAAACACTCTGCCTATCATCCAATGAGCTCGCCCAATCGCTGTCCGTGAACCCGCATAGCTTGAAATTGGAAAATTTAGAGTACAAAATGCCATACTACATTGCTCCAACAGTGTAACGCATAAAATATTTAAAACCTTCTCATAAGTTTCAAACCCGTACAAAGCCTTTGTCAACTTATACACCTTTTCTTTGCTGCCTTCTATGACAAAACCTTCTGGTTGTCCAACATAGACTTCTTCTTGCAATTCTCCATGGAGAAAGGCTAACTTGACATCAAATTGATAAACCGACCATTGTCGTTGTGCTGCCAATGCTAGAACAATCTTCACGTTTTCAAAATGAGCTATTGAAGAGAAAGTTTTCTCAAAATCACTACCGTGTTGCTGCACGTATCCTTTCGCCACGAGTCGAGCTTTGTACTTCTCTAAAATTCCATCCGCAACAAATTTCGTCTTAAAGACCCACTTCAAGTCGATTGCACTTTTTCCCTCCGATTCTACCATTTTCCACGTCCCATTCTTCTCAATCGTTGTTATTTCTTCCTTCATTGGTTGCTGCCTCATCATAACACACCGGGTCAGAAACCATAAGGGCAAATTGAGAAGAATTATAAATGTCCTCCATGGATCAGAACCTCCAAGGTGGCAACTCATCCAATGTTTCGTCATGGCTTGACGAAGAGTGGTAGCTTTGTGGTGTTGATGGAGCACTTAATGGAGGTGTTGAGGTAGGCGTCTCCATTGAGGATCCATTCGAGTTTTTGACCACCGTTTGTGCTCCATCATTTGCCGATTCACCACCCACCAAGGAAACATTTTCTTCATTATTTTGTCAAACCCAACTAACATTCTCATCAAACACTACATCTCTTATTGTGAGAATCTTGCCATTAAGAGGGTTATACAATCTATATGCTTTGGATTGAGTACAATAACCAACAAAAATGCATTTTTCGAATTTTCCATCAAGTTTTTGACGAACTTGAGAAGGTACCAAAGCATAAGAAATACAACCAAAAACTCTTAAATGACTTACATTCGGGTTTTTGCTGCACCAAGCTTCAAATGGAGTCTTATTCATTATAGCCTTCGTTGGTGAGATGTTTAATAAGTAGACAGAAGTTGAGACCGCTTCAACCCAAAAAACATCTGAAAGGTCTTTTACTTGCAACATGCTTCTCGTCATCCCCACCACAGTTCGATTCTTCCTCTTAGCGACCTCGTTTTGCTCTAGAGTGTAAGGCGTTATCAACTCCCTATGGATGCCACGTTCTTTGTAAAAATGGTTGAAGTAATTGAACAAGAATTCTCCACCTCTATCGTTGCGAAGAGATTTGATGAACATGCCACTTTGCTTTCCCACCTTCGCCTTAGAGTGCTTGAACTTCTCAAATGTCTTCGATTTGCTTTCTAGAAAATACACCCAACTCATATGGCTATAATCGTTCGGGAAAAGCAAGAAATAAAAGCTTCCACCAAGAGACTTCATTTGCATTGGCCGACACAAATCAACATGAATTAACTAGAGACACTTCGAGACTCTCCAAGCTTTCTCGACAGGAAAAGACTTTCGAGTTTGTTTTCCATATATGTCAATGACAAATTTTTGTTAGCGCAGTAAACATGCCTCGTTGATTTAGCAATGTTAGCCCTTTGATGTTGAGATGTCTATACCGTAAATGTCATAGCACCGAGTTCATTCTTTGCTGTACAAATTGTTGTAATGTAGTAGCGAGGACAAAATTATCTACATTTGAGACTTCTAGCGGAAACATTTTGCTTTGGGTCATCTTGAATTTTGCCATAACTCATCCCGTTTGCTTATCTTTGATCAAACATGCACCATCATTGAACAAGATAGAATGCCACTATCCATTAGTTGTCCAACACCCAACAAGTTACATCCAATATCGGGCACATATTTAACATTTGTGAGAATTCTTTTTCCATGGCGAGTTTCAATTTCCACCGTACCTTTGCCTTTCACTTGTAGCTCATTGTCGTTTCCAAGTTCCACCTTCAACTTTTCTCCTTGGTTAAGCTCCTTGAATATAGGCTTCAAACACGTCATGTGATTTGAACAACCATTATCAATGAACCACACCTCCGCTGTCTTTTGATAGCTAGGTACATTTGCCATGAAAAGCTTACTTTCGCCCCTTCAGCATTCTTCGATGCTTCATACTCTGCTGCGAAATTGGCTCACTAATTTTTGTACCAACAATCCGCCTTTACGTGACCAAACTTCTTGCAATGGTAACACTGAATACTAGCTTTGCTGCTTGATTGCTCTCCTAACTGCCTTTGTTCTTCATTTCGGTTGCTTCCTTTTTTGAAACCACGACCTCGCTTGCGATATCCTCCTCTTCCTCGGCCTCAATTTGTGGATCAATCACCGTCGCCATACCTCGGGGCTAAATCCTTTACTTGAAACGCTTTTTCTTCGTTCCTTTTCGTCGAACTGTTAATTCTCGACTCATGTGCTTGAAGAGATCCCATCAATTCATTAAATGAAAAAGTGGACACATCCTTTGATTCTTCTATTGCAGCCACTACATGATCAAACTTTGGAGTCAAGCTTCTCAATACCTTCTCAACTATGGCCTGATTCGTAATCGTCTCGTCGTAGGTTCACATTTGACTAATAATTGTTGTTGCCCGTGACAAAAAATCAGCAATTGATTCTCCATTCTTCATCAACAAGGTCTCAAAGTCTCGCCTAAGTGATTGCAATTTCACCGTAAGTACTCTTGAATCTCCTTGAAACGCCTTTTGCAAAATCAGCCACGCCTACTTTGACGTTGTTGCTACAGCAATTCACAAAAAAACGATGTCATGGATTGCTTGTTGAATGATCACCAACACCTTTGAGTCCTTCTTCATCTTCTCCCGCAACTTGCCTTCGTCGTCAGGATCCACATACCCTTGTTCCTTCCATAAGTCTTGAAATTTGAGAAGAGTCTTCATACGAAAACTCCAAAATTCGTAGCTTTCTCGTTTGAAGATCAGAATGAGTGGTTGTGCTGTACTCATAGCATTGTCATTGCTGCCTATCTTTTCTCTCAATGTGTTTGGACCAAGAATGTTTGCTTCTTTCTTCTTCTTTTTTGCATAAATAAACAAACAATTTATGTGCCTTATTATAGACTTACAACAAGAGACTATTGCTAAAAATAATAAACTCAGGTTACATACTCTACTAACTTACCCATTCACTTGGCTCAATCAACAACCCACTAACACAAATAGTAAAAGCTAAATCATCAAAGTCCCAATAATTTAGGATCTAAACTAAGACCATAATAAAATAAAATACTTAAACGTTATCGTCATCTCACTTTGAATCACTCCTCCATACAAAACACCAAACTACTAACCCGGTTATTCTATTCCACCTCTTAATTAGATCATTCAATGTGATTAAGATTTGCATTTATTAAATATCATATGTAAATATGTTACGTGATTAATTCTATTATGATAATATTATAATCAAAATTACCACTTAATTATTTTTGTTTCGGTGATTTTGTTAAAAAAAATTCTTTCGTCCAATCTCTCTCCCAATTCATTCTTCTTCGTTATGTTCCTTTCCTTCAATTTTTTTCAATGAGTGCATATTTGTTTCATATTAATTAATTATGTGTATGAAATTGTAAAAAATTTCTGTAATTTTTTCCCATAAAGCAAAATTTCAATGAAACGAGCATATAAGTTACGTAACTTACAGTATATACTCATATTTACAGGCAGGCAAATATATATACCACATCATTTTCTTTTGTTTTACATTATTTTTCATATATTCCATGTAATTTAATAATTTCTTATATATACTTTTTATATTTCCATCAAATTTGCATTGAATTTCATATATTGAAAGTTAATTGATAAAATCTTAGTGTGACTTAAACTGTTTTCGATTTAAATAGAACATTATATACTCATGTATATTTAACATAATATTAAATAACAATGTATACGTGCATATTTTACATTGTACTTTAATTTTGAAACAAACTTTACGTTCTATGAAAGTACAAATTTATATCAATACAATTAGGAAAATGTATTGCTAATGATATTTTATATATACTACTGTATAATATATAATATATAATGTGTCTGCTGCTTAATAATATATTATTTGTGCGGTGTTTAATACTTAATGCTTAATGGTATTTAATATATACTATAACTTATATGAAACATTATGTGTATGTTACTTAAATATATATTATGTGTGCGATGTTTAATGTTTAATAATGTATGATCTATAGTGAAACTATATAATATTTTTTATGTTGTATGTTTGCAGGGTGTACCATTGATCTTAAAAATAAATAAATGGTTCAAAGTTCATAAACTTAAAGAAGAAGTTCATTAACCATACAGTAGTATTAAATATGAAGGGAAAAAAATTATTACATATTGTATACTATATTACATAATTTATGGAAGAAAATTAATAACATGAAACAATTAGTTGAAGGAGATGATCATCGTAATATACAACAATTTCGACCATTCCTGACAAGAAATAATAGAACTATATGTGTTACTGCTTACATATTATTTTAAATATACAAGTGTATATATAGGTCACAACAAAGAATTGTTTTAAATATGCATTCCAAAAAGTCATTGAAGATACAACCAAAATATATTGCAATTTTGTCCATACATGATATAAATAGTATAAGTATATGTGTCAGTTCTAATGTAATATTCTATACATGAAAGAGTATATATTGATCCAAAATTATATTAGATATGAAATAGTGTATAATAATAATTGCACGATACTATTTAAATAATAAAGAGAAAATACATTGGTTATAACTATATACTATACTTCACAATTTATGAAACAAAATAATTAATAACATAAAAAAATTAGTTAAGGAGATAACCAAAGTATGCATTCCCTGTGCTTTTTATTTACAAAAAATTTCAATAGAAAATCAAACTGAAATTACATATGACAAAATTTACATAAACATAAAAGAGAAAGAAATATGGACTCACCAGACATACTTGAAGGAGGTGAGTCGAATAAGAAGTGTTGAACAAGAAAAATAGGACATAAAGATAGATCAGAAAGGTAGGACAACTAAATTGATCGATGGAAGACACTAAAAAGGTGAAAGAAGAATGTGAAATTATGACGTCGTATGAAGTTTATTAAAGATAAAGTTATTCATTTTGTAGAAATTATTTAATATATTATTACCGTATTTAACTCAATTTTTTACCATATTAAAATTGAATGTATATCCTATTATTAAATAAAAATAAAAATCTAATTATTTATTATATTAATTAGATAAGTTATAAAATAGAGAATAGATGTGATATCATATAATTATGATATTATATTATTATATATTTTTAAAAATAAATATTAGAATGATAAAATGATAGTTAAAAGTTACGAAATGTTAATGAAGACATTTGTGTAAAATCACGTAGAAAGAAGTTATTTTTCAAAATATTTCTATTGCTTTAGTAGGCCTGAGATTGGTTTCCAGTGGATGGGCTTCAGTTGAGATAATGGGCAATTGGAAAGCTGTGTGGGCTTTAGAACGATACTAATGGGCTGGTGGTGCTGTTATCCAACGCCCCCATCAAATCCGACAAAGCCGGGTGGTTCCTTCCTTGTGTGGCTCAGGCTATCGGTCTCACTCTGCCTTCGTCTCTGCTCCTCTAATCCCTTTCCTTTCAACGACGTTCCCCATCTTCCAACAAACTCACACTAACCTTCCCCACTCCACTCTAATGCTACTTCCTTACCTGGTTTCCTGAATTCCGGTGGTTGATTTCGCCTGAATGAGCTCCCATGCCTTTGTTAGGTATGCTTCTCTTCTTCCTTTCTTTATTACTTCTTTACACATTGAGGCCTTCATTTCGTACTGACAGACAATTCATATATTCCTTTTCCTCGCATTTGTAGCTGAGATTTCTACTACCCATTCATGGTTTCATGTTAATAAGTCATTGGGTTCGCTTACTTTTGGGAATGATAAGGAATTATCTTCTTCTTGGAAGTCCCTCATTATTCCAAAACGGGTGAACTTGAGTGTCCAGCCTGAGATTTCCAGGCGTGGGTTCTTGATTAGAGCAGTTGCTACTCTTGAATCCAAGCCCCTGCTTCATGATGGGAACAGGGACGTTTCTATGGGGGAACCGGTGGAATTTAAGAATTCTCAGCTGGGTGTTGCTCCCCATAACCCGAGTACTTCAGAACTTCAGCTTGCGTCTTCCAGTGGAGATTCGAAAGAATTGGATGAGAAAGAACGGTTGAGGCGAGAGAGGATTTCCAAAGCAAATAAAGGAAACACGCCCTGGAACAAAGGGAGAAAACATACTGCTGGTAAAACACTGGCTACCTTTTTTTTTTTTTGAAAAGTTATTTTTATGTACAACTTGGGGTGGGAACCGGGACCTCTTATGCTTGTGAATATAGATACCCGTCAAACTAAGCTCAGGCTGGCAAACACTGACTATTTTACCCACCGTCTATGCACTTCGAGAATTTATGGTTTACTTTTAATGAGTAAGTCATTTGCAGAAACCCTTAGACGAATCAAGGAGCGAACAAGGCTTGCAATGCAGGATCCTAAGGTGAAGTCATGTAAGAATGGTTTTATGTATTCTTGTGGATATAAGAACGGTTATACATATTCTTGTTGAATGACCATGATGTCTTGTAGGATAATTTGTGCGGCCTTATTCCTTTACTTGAAAGGGGAATTAGACATTGAGCTGGGCTGGCTGTGCTACTTACAGTATTTAATTCTTTTTCCGTTTTTGGTAACAATCATATCACAGATTAGCAGATAATCTCCACTATCCCGTTAAATCTCAAGTATGACAGTTGATGCCTCGTTTCTGTATAGTAAAAAATACCATCTATTTTTACTGTATTTAGAGTTTGTGTGATTAATCTATCTTGTATAATATTGCCCTCTACTTTTATGGTGGCCACGACTCTGAACCATGAACAGTTTACACGGTTGTGAACTGAACATTTACAATTTATCTCGGAATATTTAATTTCTCACCACTTGTTGTAATTGCCATTTTCCTGTCGTAATTTATACTATTCTCTGTGCAGGTAAAAATGAAGTTGATTAAGCTTGGCCATGCTCAGAGGTAGATGTCATCGCATTCTGTTTGTTTGAATGGTTTATATCTGTGATTGTGCTGTAACTCTACCTAAATGGGTGATCTCTGAGCCATTGATTTTCAATTGCCTTTCCTTTGTGATGCCTCAGTGAAGAGACAAGGCTGAAAATTGGGGTTGGTGTGCGAATGGGCTGGCAAAGACGTCGTGAGAAGCAGGTATTACAGGAAACTTGCCATTTCGAGTGGCAAAATTTAATTGCTGAAGCTTCAAGACAAGGTTATAAGGGTGAGGAAGAACTGCAGTGGGACTCCTACCAAATTCTTAATGAAGAACTTAAAAAGGAATGGCTGGAGAGTGTTGAGCAACGAAAAAAAACGCCAAGGGTGGTCGGAAGCAGGAGAGCACCAAAGTCAGCCGAGCAGAGGAAGAAGATATCGGAGTCCATCTCTGCAAAATGGGCTGATCCTGTACGTTTTGTTTTACATCTTCCATTTGTTGCATTAAATCAAACCTTTTTTTTTCTCTCATTTAAATGCTCTCTATATGGTTTTCAGTTGTCAAGAAAATATTTAAATTTAATCATAGGCTGGATCATCATTTGCCAATATGCTACTTAGTACTTACAAAGCAATGCCTATAACTAATCTTCAGACTACCATAGAAGATTCATTTTTTACCATTGTGTATTTGTATCCCTTGGCCATCACAACAATTTATTTATCGAAATGGGGCGTGACCCCAACAATGACCTAAGCATAATCGTATCTTTTTGCTGTTAGCTTTGGTTTTATGCAGCTTAACGTGATCCTATCATACATTCTTACCAGCTGCTACCTCTTTGGCATTCTTCATTTTTATTATATATCAGGACTATCGTGATCGAGTTTGCTCTGCCCTGGCTAAATATCATGGTACGCCTACTGGAGTCATCAGACGGCCTAGGAGAAAGCGCAGTGAAAGCACAGCTACCATAACAACCAGCTCGAAGAAAGAAAAAAGTGATGTTAACTCTTCTTTAGCAGGTGGGTTTAGAATTGAAAATCAACGTTTGAAACTCAAGAAAAGCAAAGCACCGCGATTTAAAGACCCTCTAGCCAGCTCGAAGCTGGAAATGATAAAGAGTATCAGGGCACAGAGAGCAATGGCAGAAACTCAAAAAATGGAAGCTATTGAGCGAGCTAGGTCTGTTCTTTCTTTTCTTTTCTTTTTTACTTGCTGTTTCTTAAATACATTAGTGGATGGCTTGTCTATCTCATAGACGTATCTTTAGTATCTATAAAGAAATAATTTATTGCATTTTAAGGTTTCATGACAGCTCTGCTTCTGAGAGAGAACCTCGTTCATGAAAGCTCTACTACATTGTTTGAAGTTGTAAACTTGTTAGGACCTTTATTCTAGAACAATGCCTTGAGGGAAATGAACCACTGACTGCATCTGTAGCCTTTGACAACATAGTAATTTTAAGGGAACTTGGGTTCCCTTTTTTGTGACTGACTTATATTAAACAATATTCAGTACTCACTGGTATAACGTTTTCTATTCCTTTTAATTGAGAATGCAAAACAGATTGATTTACATTGAACGGTTAACATGATTCCAATTTGTCTTTGCAGACTCCTGATTGCTGAAGCTGAGAAGGCTGCTGAGGCCCTTGAGGTTGCTGCTACTAGAAGCCCCATTGCTCGAGCTTCTCTGTTAGAAACAAGGAAGCTTATAGCTGAAGCAATACAATCAATTGAATCCGTAAATATCGAACAAACAGCATCCCCACAGACCGAAGAACCAAATGCAGCAGCCTCCTATTCCTGCTACGAAGTGGTCACCCCAAACAATAAGGAAGAGTCACTCGGCAGAAAAGAAGACCAAAACAGAGCAGTTCAAATAATAGCAAACGGGACTCAGTGGTTTCCATCAAACATAGATGAGGATTTTGATTGTAGTAAGTTCAGTCTGCAGGATCTACTTGGTCGAGAGAAGGAAGTTCCAGTAAGCACCAATGGATATGGCTTATCTCATTCAAGTTTTTCAAGTCTGGCAAACCAGGCTAATGGGAATAAGCCATCTGACCATAAACCTTCCTTGAACGGGACCAGACTTCATCACTTGGAAGATAGAGCGGATTCCCAAGTGATTACTGTCACAAAGAAATGGGTTCGCGGGAGGCTTGTTGAAGTAGCCGAAGAACGTTAGGCCTCGATGTTCAATGAAGCAACACCCAGCAATTAGCATTTGATTGCCACATCTGTGTAATGCAAACTAGCTGATTCATCATAGTCATGATAGTAGTATTGACATTAGAGCAGCATCCTCTGTCTGGTTCGATTTCTTTATTTAAACAATCTCCACAGTGTTGGCTATGATAATTCATTTGCTCCCGTTCACATCTCAACCTCTATTGCCCCATCTACAGAAGTGCAAAATGGTGCAATTGAGGGGAGTCAGTTTTGTGGATAAGGTTTATATTATTACAACAATTAATTTGGAACCTTATTTGATTTAGCTTTGAAAAGAGGATATTAGGATTTCAATTGCAATAATTAGTTTCATACTTTTTAATGAATATTTTAAAATAAAAGTGTTACTAATGAATGTTTGGTACTATAGGAGTCGTACTGTCAAAATGCTCTATCCTCTCTCCTCCCCCTCCCCCTCCCCCTCCGCATTAAAATTTCCATACGCTCCTCTGCCATGTCCACGACCGGACATCCACCCCCCATCTTCCTACCCTGTTCGATCTATTCACATAGATTGGAAACTCTTTACCTTGCAACTTGAATACTGAGAATGAAAAATATTCATCATAATTCCTTTCCCTATCTTGGAAAGCTCTCACCTGTCTGTCTGCCCTCTTCTTTTCATTCATTCGTATATGACCCAGCTAATCACAAGTTCTCCAAGAAATTCACTAACAATGGAGCCACCCTCTGGTTAGAGAAATTACACAACAAGAATGGGTACTACTTTGAATTACCTATTCCACACGGTCCCCGGACAAAGATCTTTATCCCATCAGAAGATAAGAAGCAAGGTTTTGGTTCTCTTTTTACTCTCTTATCTCAAACTATATGAAGGCACCTCCTCCTCCCACCACCAAATTACACTCCTACAAGGCTGCACTACAAATCACACCCAGTGAAGTCAGCCTTCCAGTAAATCCGGTCAAGCCACCTAATCTTGTTGATGCACCTACACCCTAAACCCCGAGACATGTCCATAACCCTTTAGACTCGGGAATCATGAAGGACCACCCTCCACTCCCTCTCCCCCACTTCGATTTGGAAATCAATGGTTGTGATTTAAAGACAACAATTAAGAGACTCTTGCTCAGAAATATGTGCAATTTTTGAATCAATCATTTCCTTGATGACATGGCACGTGTTCATGTCTATGACTTAGTTATTGCTACTTCACTACTACAACGTGGCGAATGGGTTCAATTTGGTAAGTTTCGTATGAGATTTTTGGATGCTACTCTTTTATCATTTTACCATTGCTAGCAGATATCGTCGTTTGGAGGTTGGATTGATATTGCTAGATCGACTTTTGTTTTATAAAAATTAGAGGGATCACCGCAGCCACCATCCGATCGTTGACAACGGTGGACAACCATGAAACGATGACGATTCCAACAAAATGGATGGTCACAATCCATACAAGGATGACAACGGAAAATCAGGGCATGAAATTTTCAAATTTGAGTGACGAAAAGTTCAAATCTCCATTTGATCACTTAACAAACCAAGAGTTTAATAGTCCTACAATGTACTTAGGTACAACTTACAAGTAAGATAAAAACACTAAGGAGCTCCAGAGTTGAGTTATTGAGGAATAGTGATGTGATAATATGTTTGAAAAATGATTATGTAGATAGTGTTATTAAGATTGTTTGAAGAAAGGTTACATAGGTAGTGTTATAAAATTTATTTTTTATTATACATTTTTATAAAATTTGTATTATAAATCCAGTACACAATCTCTTGTATATTTAATTTAACAAATTGTCCTATCTTTATAAAATAATTTTAAGTAATTTCTTTAATGGAGCGTTTATTTCTTACTTTTTTAACTAATCGTTATGTGCGAATAATTTATTGATTTTTTAAAAAATTTGTATTCTAAATCCAATGCACAAATTTAGTATATTTAATTTTTCGAAATGTCCTATTTTCGTAAAATAACTTTTACTAATTTCTCCATTTTCAACATTTTTTACGTAATGGTTATGTACAAATAAATTACTAATTTATTTTCAAATTCATATTTTAACTCCAATACACAAATTTTGTATATTTAATTTACCAAATCGTTTTATTTTTTGTAAAAAAATTTGCTTTAATTTTTTTATTTCATAAAATTTTCAATTTTTTTTCAAGTAATCGTTACAGTTGAATAAATTACAAATTTTTCTTTTAAAGATAAAACATTCACACTATTTTTCTTACACAACCTTCTGTTTTTTTTTTTTCTCTCCTTTTAAATTAGAAGATTGTTGTTCGATGGATCAATAAAAATGATAAAAACTTATAATTAATTAAAGATATAAAATAAGGAGGAATAAAGAGAAAAAAAAAAGTAGATTTTGGAGAAGTATGAGCAATTTAGTAAAAGTTTTAGATTCAAAATTTAATTTAAATAAATCTTAAATCAAATCTATCTATCAAATTGAATTTTTTTAAAGAAAATTCTTATACATTGAAAGTTTAAAACTATTTAAAATATTTTTATACAGTTTTTTTTAGGTTATTTAAAGATTTGAAAGTTATTTAATTTAATATTAAATAATCTAATTTAATTTTGTTTTGATTTTTTTATAAATTTAATAAAATTTATTTTTTTATAAATTCATTTAACTTAAATTTATTATAAATAGTTTAGAGATAAAAAAAATTAGTTTTAAAATAAAATATTTGAAAAGGTGAAAAACAAATAAAGAAGAAAAATAAATAAAAGACATGAAAGAATAAAATAAAAAAGTGAAGAAATTAAATACGACTAAATGGGTAAATTACTCACAATTAATATCGTAAATAAAATAAATTTTAAATAAATTAAAAGTAAATGACATTTTATAAATAAAAGAGTAAATTTTTAGAAAGGAAAAGTTGAAGAGATGGGGTTTTGAGGAGTTGGAGTGGGATTGAGAATGAAGAGAAGGAGGAAAGGTAATTATAGAGTTGAGTTACCGTAACTGAAGTGCATAGTCATAAACTTTGGGCCAAACTAAAAGAACTTAAATTTTCACTTACATGCGTTTGCAACTCTTGAATCTGCTATTTTTGGAAATTGAATTATAAAAAATCACTTTTTACAAAACAAAATCAATCTATTAGTTGGAGTGACAAAGGGCATGGTGGTTGGGGGCAATGGTGAGACTAGAAATGAGGAGGAAGCAATCGAAGGACACCAAATATCATAATATTTCATATACATATATATTTCCCAAATCATAATATCGGCACAGATATGGAGAGGTATATAACTATTCACAACGACGTTGAGTTCATCCAAGTAAAACATTTAGAAGAAAACTACCAAAAGAAACGTATATAGATTTATGTCAACCTTGGCCTACTCCATCCTCGAAACTTTCAATTTATAAAATTGTTTATGGTAGAATTTTATTTGGGAGTAAATATTTTGTCTAATTATTATTAGGATTAAAAATGTGTAAAATTTTAAAGAAAAAACGTATATATTAAGCATAAGGGGAGAGGGTTAAAAGAGTTTGTTGTTGGTGAGGAGGATGGCGTGTCATTGTCATTCACCGACGGATTTGATGATATTCCATCATCGTTGGCCTTTGTATTTCTTTCCATTTTTCTCCCTAAGTCATCTTCTTCCTCCACACAGTCCAACACAAGACTGTGTCGATTTTCAGTGAAACTTTTGTCCAACCAATTTGGAAGAACTGGAGAAGGTAATGGATAGATCGGATTCCTCTTCCGACGAAGAAGACGATCGCCAAAGCCTTGTCGAACACAATGACATCAAGCCTCACCCTTCTCCTCCTACTCACTCCACCACCTTCGACATTGACGACGATCCCCATTTCCGCCCTCCCATCCCCAGGTTTCCTTTCTCCATTCCCAAATTTGCATTTGACAAGAGGTACTACTATCTTTTAGCCGCCGCCCTCCCTCTATGCATTCTCGTTCTATTTTTCTCTGTCGATATTACAAGTCTCTTCTCTACTACTCTCTCTTCCACACTCAAAACCTCCGATTCCCTCACTGATCGAATGAGGGAATCAGAGTTGACAGCTTTGTATTTGTTGAGGCAACAACAACTGGGTTTTTTCCATCTTTGGAATCACTCCTTGTTTCTTCAATCTAACTCGTCTTTCAATTCCACCCCTTCTAATAATTTGAGTTCAAATTCAGCTCTTACAGAATATATCAAATCTGCTCTATTGAAGCAAATTACTCTGAACAAAGAGATCCAAAACGTTCTTCTGTCCCCCCATCGGTCTGGCAACTTATCGGAGGAAGTTGGTGATGCTCTCCCCATGGACACCTTCGCCCTTGATAGATGTAGAAAGATGGACCAGAAATTGTCTGATAGACGAACGATTGAGTGGAAGCCCAAATCAAACAAGTTTTTGTTCGCTATTTGCACCTCGGGGCAAATGTCTAACCATTTGATCTGTTTGGAGAAGCATATGTTCTTCGCTGCTATACTTAACAGAGTTTTGGTCATTCCTAGTCATAAAGTTGATTATCAGTTCAGTAGGGTGATTGACATTGATCGTATGAATATGTGCTTGGGTAGAAAGGTTGTCATCTCTTTTGAAGAGTTCTCTGAGATTAAGAAGCACCACTTGCACATTGATCGGTTCATTTGTTACTTTTCAAAACCAAATCCTTGTTATGTGGATGATGAGCATATTAGTAAGTTGAAGAACTTGGGGATCTCTATGGGCAAGCTTGAATCTGCTTGGAATGAAGATACTAAGCATCCCAATAGAAAAACAGTTTCAGATGTTGAATCCAAGTTCTCTTCCAACAATGACGATGTTATAGCCGTTGGAGATATTTTCTTTGCTAATGTAGAGCAAGAGTGGGTGAATCAACCAGGAGGTCCCATTGCTCACAAATGCCAGACTTTGATAGAACCAAGTCATCTTATCAAGCTGACAGCCCAGCGATTTATTCAAACATTCTTAGGAAAGAATTATATTGCACTCCATTTTCGGCGACATGGATTTTTGAAGTTCTGGTAATACATTTACAATCAATAAGTTAATACAAAGTGTATTGTTCGAATCTGTGTTTTCTAGATGATGACTGCATTACTAGTTTCTTTAGAGAGGGATGGTTAAGATTTTGTTTTATTTTCTGGAAAGTCTTTTGGCGTACAATGTTAACAAACGGTATCAACCTTTCTTGCTATTTGAATTACTTTGGTAGTTAGTTTTTTTCTTAGGGAGATTTCATGTCAAAGTTGGTAATTAAATTTTCTGTCTTCCAGCAATGCAAAGCAACCAAGCTGCTTTTACCCCATTCCTCAAGCAGCAGACTGCATAATTCGAATGGTTGAGAGGGCAAACGTGCCAGTAATTTATCTTTCCACAGATGCAGCAGAGAGTGAACATGGGTTGCTGCAGTCACTTCTTGTGTTGAATGGGAAGCCAATACCACTTGTTAAGAGGCCTCCTCGTAATTCAGCTGAAAAATGGGATGCCTTGTTATACAGGCATGGGCTTGAGGAAGACTCTCAGGTTAGCCAAAAAGTCTCTACTTTTTCTTGTACAAACATCTTGGTTTTATGGGATGACAAGTTGATTTAATACTCAACCTTTTTACTATTAGCGATAGTTTTTGTGCAATAACTATTAGAGTTTAGAGTTAGTGTGTTAACGATGCTCCAGTACTTTCAGCATGCACTTTGTGATTGTGTCCTAAGTCGTCCATATGAAAATTGAATAATCCAGGTCAAGTTGTGTCGTGTGGAGTAGTATTTCCCATATAATTGGCATGATATCTTTCTAATTTATAGTTAAGCTATTCATGATCCAGTTTAGATGTTGGTTTATCTATCTGATTCTTGATTTCGTTTAGCATCCTGAACTCAGCCCCAATGAGCAAATTTTCATTGTGTAGGTGGAAGCAATGCTTGACAAGACAATCTGTGCTATGTCTAGCACGTTTATCGGTGCACCTGGGTCAACATTCACCGAGGACATTTTGCGGCTACGGAAGGATTGGGGCACTGCATCTATGTGTGATGAGTACCTTTGTCAGGGCGAGGAACCAAATTTCATTTCAGAAAATGAATGATATGTAGAGGTTCGATGATGTATAGAAACTGTCACTCTTATTATCCTTTTTTAGGCTTGATCTGGAATTTAGTCTACTGTATGATATGGCACTTGGCGAAGTTTACACGAATTCTTTTCCATGTATCAAGACCTCTCTTTTAATAAGATGTTCGCGGCTGTAATCAGTGTATATAGAGAATTCCATTTGCAGCAATTGTTTTGCGGTAAATTGGCGGGTGGGATTTTGTTCACTTATCTTTCCCTTTTCATAAAACAGGGAGTGCAATCAATTTGGCTAATCAAAGTCGAGTTCCATTAATATCAAGTCTTTTCTTTTGTTGAGTGTAATTGTGTGAGATTTTAAGTACGTTGAGGTCTACTGAGAGATCTATTCTTAATTGGGTGTCATCTGTTCTTTGTGCGACCTTTTATGAAGATTTTCTGTGTGACTAGCTTGTTAGTTTTATGAAATGTTCTTTCCTGAAAAAGAAAATGTATTGTGTATAATTGAATGGCCATTTAGATTTGAATAATCCATTCTTGTTCTTTTTATCTAAACACACTAGAGCTATTTAGAGAGCTCAAATAAATAGCTCAAATAATTAGGATTACGAGGATTACGGAGAGTTGTAATGCATGAAGAATCGAGAGGAGTTGAATGGGTTTGGTATTATGAATCAAGCCAACATAATCCATTACGTTATGAGTGTCCAACTGCTCCCTAGCTTTACATGGAAATACATAACACAATACTTTCTGCCTTTGGTAGAGTAAATCAAATCATTGAACCAAATGCTTCTATTAAGCGATGTGGGTCCTAAAATAACTGCTCAGTTTTCATTGATTGCACCACCAGGTTCACATACTATGAGTTAACTATACAGCATGAGGCTCGAAAAGCAATGTGAACGTAAAACACAAAACATTGTTATACTTCTGTCTACGAAGGTGAAGTTCTAATAACAATGTCGTAAATTCCTCAAAGAAGAGAGTTTTATTTTCAGTGAGATGAAGCCGGTTAAGATGTTTCACGTGCTTCAAGATCATCAGTTCTAAAAGATGATCCATGATCACTTCCAAACGTTCTTCTGCTCATGTTGGATCTCTGCACAAGCCGAACCAACGCTTCCACCACCTCTGACATGGGTGGTCTGAATTCAGGCTCAGGCTGCCATAGAAGAACAAAATAACTTTCAATTAGCAGATTGGTATGGTTGAATGTGCAGTATTTTGGAAGTTTTGCGCTTCTTAACTAGTAGCTGTTTGAAGGAACAATGGCTCAGTACCTGGACGCAAAGAGCTACAACGTCTGCAAATCTCGAGAGAGACTTAACTGGGTAGAGCCCTTTAAGTGCAGGATCAACCATTTTCGTCAAGGCATCGATATCATGGAGCTGAGGCGTAGCCCATCGAACCAAGGATTGCTCAGCCCTTGGCCTTGAACTGCAGTGAAATGTGATAAAGAAAATTGAAAAACAAACCAATTACTCTTTCATTTCAGGATTTGAGTGTGCCTATTTTACCTATCAAATGGCTTACGTCCGCTTAGAAGTTCTAACATCACCACTCCAAAACTATATACGTCGCTTTTTAATGTATATTGACCAGACATGGTAACCTCAGGAGCACTGTACCCAGATCCTGCCTGTTGATCCAATGCCTGAATGTTTGACAAAAAGAAAATTATAAATCAGGACCTATTCAATGCCTTTTCTAATAAATTCATTACACATTATGCAACTCGGTGAATCAACTTTAGTTGTATGCACATGCAGAGTTGATTGAACTAATAATCATGAAAAATACAAAGTAAATAACTTGTGGGAAAGTTTTGAGAAGTTCACGTGATCTAGATTGGTTATAAAGCTAGCCAGACCACAATCGGAGAGATGAGGATTCATTTCAGCATCTAGTAAGATATTGGCTGACTTGATATTTCTGTGAACAACTGAGGGGGCACAAACTTCATGTAGGTACCTACAAAAGTTCTCTGAAACTTCAGGTGTTTGAATAACAAACATAAAAAAATTTATGTCTAACAAAGCTGTAATCATTTCAGAACCTACAGCTGACCTTAAAGCTTTGCATATTTATGCTTCCAGTTTTACTTTTAAAAGTATACATAAGCATCTTGGCAGTTGAAAGCATGTCAAAACGTATTGATAGTACTAAAATTTGAATAAGCATCAATTAACTAATTGATAGAAATCATCTCATAACTTTATCATAGAGAGACAAATAACCTTCCCAGAAAATGAACTTACTCTAAAGCACGGGCCGTCCCTAAAGCAATCTTGACACGTGAGTTCCAAGTCAGTGGCTTGCTATATTCATCTGATATGTGCAAGAAGTCATGTAGTGAGCCATTCTTATGGAACTCATATATTAGCAAATGCAGGCCATGCTCTGAGCAATAGCCTGTTAGCTCGGTTACATTAGGATGATGCAGCTGAGATATATTAGCAACGATCTCTGTGAAATCTTCCAACAATTCTCTATGGAAGGCAGCTGAATCTATTTTCTTCACTGCAAGAACCTGCATCATTTTCAAGAGATGAACAATTAATCAAGTTGGGTTTTGTTCTTGCTTCCAAATAGTTCAATATAAACCTATTAATTCAAGAATGCTTAAAGTGAGATTGAATTTGCATATCAAATTGATCTAAATTCACATCAGATAGATCACAGATGGACACTAAACGAACTCATTATTCAATCCAAACTTAGATGCAAAAGCATAGGTTAAAGATACCTTCCCATCGTTGAACTGAGCCCGATAAACACGTCCAAGTGGTCCCTCACCAAGAAGGTTTTCTACATTGAAACTACCTGTAGCCATTTGCAGATCTGCTATTGAATATGATTTCACACTTATGGGAGCAGTGACATTGGTCTTCTTCACCACAGGTACCTTTGATGTATCATTGTCATCAAATGATTTATGACGATCAATAGGTGGGGGTTTAAGATTGATTGAAGCAGGAGAGTCCAATTCTTTTGCATCAAATGAGGATGAAGTATGAACAAGCTTCATCTCTGCCAACGCGTCTTTCAAAATAATTTATTTCGTCAGAATACAAAAAGTTGAGAGGCAGGCCAATAATATCGACTATTTAAAAGTTCATAATCCCAAAATTGAAGATGTTGAATTACATTTGAGTCAAAAGTTTAGAACTTCTCATAGAGTAACAGAACTTCAGTTCAATCAGTTCCACTTTATCATTCATTGAAATTGAAAAGAAGAGAGAGAAAGGATACAACATCAGTATGGGGGAATTAACAATGAACTCAAAATGCAATTAATTGGAAACTAAGCATTACAAACAAGTTTGATCTAGAGTGTGTTTGTGGTTTTTTCCCTCCCTCTCATAGGCATTGCCAACAGTTTTATTTTGCGTCATATGAAAGAGAATTTCATTTGATGGGCCAAGCCACTTGATAGCAAAAGCCATAGTTTTTGTCCACGGTCCATTTACAACTTATATATGCTATCAAGTGAATTGGCCCATCTATAGATGTAAATTTTATGCTAGCAAGTGGTTTGGCTCATCAAATTAGCTCATATACCAGTTAAGTAGTCATAAAGTATATATTGCTAAGCTCCCACTAAAGACAGCAATAAGACGGATATGATCAATTAGGTAATGGTTGATAGCTTCTTTCAAATTCACCAAGATTTTGAGGTTCCCACCAAGTAGTCCATAAGAAGCTTCTGATAATGTTTAGCCATAGAATTTTAATTTTGTCTTGAAAAAGTGGTTAAGAGAAAGGAAGAAAAGGTTGAAGTTAATTATGCTATCAAGTGGCTTGGCCCATCTACAGTTGTAAATTGACCGTGGACATAAGCTGTGGCCTTGTGATTCTAAATTTTGTCTTGAAAGAGCACTGATCAAGTGAAAGAGCCCCAAGGGTTCATAGGACACGCCCAAGAAAACAGGTTAGTAGGGAAACGTGCTTCAACATGACCCATGAGAGAGTGCCAATTGTTCATCTTTCTTGACGTTCCCTTAAAGTTGAGGTTCCAAGTTGAGAGCTCTTTCATTCATAGTTGAGGTCTGGGTTTGTAGGCATCAGAAGAAAGAGCATAAAAGTGTGGAAAAATGGAGAAACGGGGGAGTTGATGTATTAGAAACCAAGGTAGTATGGGATGCTTTTGTCCCAGATTAGTTAGATTGGGATGACCAATGTGGTACTTTAGTGGCTTGATTCCCCCACCCCAACAACTGGCTTTTGGAGTGTGGTTCTCCAAGGTAATTGAGTACCTAACATAATGTTAGCTCTCCATGGATGTACTGTGAAGTTGATATCAAATTCAGAAGGGCAATCACAAGAACCAGGTTCTTTGTTCTTGCCAAGATTCTCTTGTAGGCACTACCAGCTATTTGGTTTTCTACGGTGCATGGTATTTCATTTACCTCCCTCACTCATGCGCATCACCAATAAAATTAGTTATCTACCATTCCCCCCTCCCATAAAGAAGGAAAAAGTTAACCATATTATTAAAGAAAATTCATGGGTAGAATGAGGGCGGATACATTGGGCATGGCTTAAGAAATGTGGGATGTAAAAAGGTCATGTGCAAAAGAGAATTATTTAAGAAAATAGGGAACAAATTCTTAACAGCAGCAAAGTGGGAAAGAGCACAAGCCCTTTCATGGAGGGAGTGTCCATTCAGTTCCAATTTACAGAAACTAAACATGTACAGAGGAAAAGTACTCAAAAACTTTGGAAAAACTAGAAAACAAAATATATTGAACCAGAAAAGATAATAATTGATCAAATAATTATAAAACGCATGCTTCCCAGTTAATAAGCAATCAGTTGAACATGGTTACCTTGCACTTCATTTGAAGCAGGAGATACAATAGGCAAGTTCCCATGCTTTTGCTTTTCTATGTCTGTGGATGGCCTCTTGGATCTCCTCTTTGCTAGAAGATATGCTAGTATTGCTCCTACCACTAGCACAGATATAAGAATTCCAGCAATGGCACCACCACCGATTCCTGATCTATTGCTACCCCCACCAGCAGCATCACTACTCAGTGGGCTGTAACTGTTCCCTGCCTTGTGATATCTGTAATTTTGGTTGGCTGGAGGAGTCCCAGGCGGAGGTGGGGGCGCAAGCCCAAAGCTCCAAGAATTTCCTCCCTCCCTGTCATAAAGTTGCTCAAGCTCAATTAGACTTGAACATTCAGTTAAATAAAATACCTTAGAGATGATAACAATACTGGTCAGGTACTCACTGAATATTTATATTCTTCAATCGTTCAGGAACCCAACCAGTAAAATGGTTGTTCTCGACATTCCTGATGAGAAGGTAATATAAGCAGTTTGTACATGCTAAGTTCCTTAACAAAGGTAGTCAAACATAAAAAGTAGTCATATAAGAATACATACAAATTTTGTAGCGGAAGATTTGCAAGAACATCAATAGTGCCACTGAATTGGTTGTTTTGCAGAAACCTAAAGAAATTTAGATGGCAAAACATGGTGAATCAGCATTAACTACATTTGTCTTCCACTAGTAATTATGTAATACTCACATAGCGTTAAGACTGGTAAGGTTGCTAAAACTCTGGGGGAGGGCACCTGACAGAAAATTGAAAGAGACGTCCCTGAAGAAGAAAAGTTATTGACACTTTGAATTCAAAGAGAACCATCTACAATATCTTTTCAATTACTAGATGATTGTTATTTCATTTGTTTAACTGAAGCTAATTACAGTTGGAAAAGATTTCTGTGAGAACTTTAGTAAAGAAAACTATGGTGAACAATGAGAAAATATCATCCATGCCTGAAAATGAAATAGAAGGAAGTGATCAATTTAACAGTGTGGTTAAAAAGAACTATGAAATATACTTTAATCCTTTATAGTTATTTGTTACTATAAAAGGCTTTAGAAGAATCCAGTAATGCTATTACCAAAAGGACAAACAGAAAGGCACAAAAAGAAAGAAAACAATCAAATAGTTAGTTAAATTCATCTGAATTGAGGATAAATTGAGAACTCACAACATGGCCAGGGAAGAAAGCTTCCAGAACATATCATTCACTTGATTCTGAAGCTGATTGTGGCTCATGTTCCTATAATTCAAGGTGACGAGGCGAGGGGGAAGAAAACAAAAGATCATGGGTTAGCTTCACCATGCAGGTAGAATGCATAGACGAAAAAATAAAAATAAAAAGAGGACTGTGGAAGTTTCTAACAAGGAAATAAGCAAACTCATTTGAGAAATAGAATAGGGGATGCTTCCACTGAAGTTATTCCATCCAAGGTTTCTGCAGAAATAAAATAATTTTATAAATTGAAATGGAAGTATAACTTTGTCAGAATAAACAACAATAGAAGCATACAGTTTTTGCAAGTTTTGAGGGAGCTGATAAGGTATGTCAGGTCCAAGATTGTTGTTACTCACATCTCTGCAAATTGCATTTATTGATATATTATTTATATAACAAATAGTAATTAAGAAAAACAATTTATATCCATGTGATAAACAAAATCATAGATCTTACAGATTAGTTAGGGATGTCAAACTTGAGAGCTGGTATCCCAGTGTTCCAGAAAGTCCTAAACCAGACAATGAACTAAAAAAAAATTATATAGATACGTACACCGCAGAGATATTAAATTGCATAAAACGATAGATAACAAGGCAAGAGAGATACATTTCTGTGACCCTTAAGCCCAAGCAAGTAATGCCTTTCCAAATTTGTCCACATGGATCTCCACCACTCGAACTCCATTGTGTTAGAATTGGAGGAGAGTTTAAACTAGTATACATGGCATTTAGAGCCGATACTGCATAAATAATATAAGTAGTAAGATATCCATGTGTATTAGTAACTAAGTGCGTCAAAATAATAATAACTTTCCAAATGGTATATCTCCCGTGATTATAGGATAAGTTGCAATTGAGTTCATACAATAATTTAAGATGCTATGAAATCTTACATTCCCCGCTTTAGGTTGAACGCACTTGCTAACATATATATGTGTCAAAATATCCCTTTGAAGCAACAATGCAAAATGATCTCTTTAACATCGAATAGAAAAGTAACATTGTTCAGGTTACAGCCTTACAGCCAAGAAATAGATACAAGGTCAGTCTTCTCAGAAAGAGAGGGTAGATGGTACAGGTTTATTCATCCATATATTTTAGCAAAAGTTTCTGCAGCTCCAGAGCAGGATAAAGTACATATACGATTACTTAAGGTGGTGTTCTTGCTCAATATTCATTGTTTTTCTGCAATAACAAGGTTTATTGAGATAGTTTTCTAATCAAAATCCAACTAAGGCGTCACCAAGTACTATCACATTTCTATAAGCTGCAAGTTGTGGCATGGCAAGTAGTCATTTTGCTTACTCTAAAAAAAACACCGTTCTTAAAGAATCTCATAGCTCCAAAGGAAGAAAGTTCTTCATGTGATGAGATCCCTAATAGTAACGGAAGCAACATTCTTTGAACTAGAACCCTGTATCTGTGAGAAGTTGTAGGAGTCATTTTTCCTCTTAAGGGGGTCTTCTGATAAATAAACTAAAGTATGAATGAAAAAATGTATGCAAGAAACATCCAGGTTGCTTTCCAGTATACAATGTCGGACGTTGAGGAACTGAGGATGGATGAAGAAGAATGAAAGCTAATGTAAGAGAAGGAACTTCAAATGGGAGGAAAACTAAGCAGACAAACAAGATAAAAAAGATTAAAAAAAAAAAAAAAGTCAGGTGCTGACCATCTCCTGGATCCGTAGCTCCATTGATAAAACTAATCCTCCATCCCAAAATGCAGATACTGACTAGCAGCAACGGCTCTCCCCAACTCCACTTCTTCACCATTTCTCTCAGTCACTTGCTCTCTCCTCCTCTGCCTGAAAAAGCAGAAAAAAAAATCAGCTTCCTCCTTTTTTTTCTTCTCTCTTTTAATTCTACTCCTTACCCTTTTTTAAGAATGGGAAAAATGTTTCTTTATAGCTCTGGCAGACAGGACTTGTCAGATAGTATCCAAGGCCTTGGAAAGCTCTTTCTTTTGACACTGTTGCCACTTATTTTGTCTCTCTTGTTCTCTCTCTCTCTCTTCCTCTCTCGGGGTAATTTGATATTTGCTGTTGTTCCACTTTTTCGTAAATAGAAAAAGCGAATACAGTCATGGTTGGTGGAATATTTTAATTCTACCATCGATTCTGATGGGGTTGGATATAGAAAATAATAAACTACAACAGACATTCGAGGAGGATTACCAGCTCTAGTGTTTACAACTAAAAGATAAACAAGAGATGTATGCAATTAGTTAAAGTATAGATAATAAACAGCCAAGTTTTAAGTAGCTTTCAAACACATTTCATAAACGGTCCAAACCTTTAAAGGAAGAACTTCTATTTTCCAACAGTTAAGCTATCACCAGAATGAAAAATAAAATATCAGGTAACGACTGATCTCTAAACTCTAGTCTCATTTGAGACGCATAAACATAAACCAAATACAGCCAGCTCACCAAGCTCTACAAAGCAGAGTGGGGAATATCTGAATGAGTCAAAATCGAAATCAAAGGCAAAGCCCAACAAAAGGGAAGAAATCCGGACGAATGGTGGGACTCTTAAGAGGCAGTAGAACAGCAGTGTCAGAACTAGTGCTTGCTATCATTTTACTACACTGCTGCTTTCAACGAGACATTTTGGGTTTGGAAAAAATTACTAATTAGAATCAATACAGCAAAATATCGGGATCTAGAGGATGGGAAGTGACAAGATATAATAATGAGACCCTTTTTTCACAAATAAAACAAACAGAATGATATCTTTAAAAACAAGAGTGTGCAATGAAGACCTCATTTAAAAAAATTCTTTTGCAAACAATGAAAGTTTTTAACTTTACAATTAAACTCAGGTCGCTAAAAAAATGTTAGTGTCGGTGATGGTGAGCAAAACCCAAGAAACTTAGGAAAAAGAAAAGGGTAATAAGAGAGAAAAAGAAGACAAATAGTGGTGGACCATTGATGGGGCTAAGTCTAGATGGCGTGGTGGGTGATCACGAGCTCGCAAGAGCTGCGCTCCACGACAATTTAGAGTGGGGTCTGCCTCTGCGGCATTTTAACAAACAGTTTTGGTACATAAAGCACAAAGCTTGGAAATTGGAAGGAGCCCACGCCTGCGTATTTCGCGGCCCCTACTTCTTCCCGTCGGTGGTCGAATGCCCTCCATGAATCCATCACATTCATTCCCAATATGATCGATAATTATTGGATGAGGCTGACTGCTCTTAATTGTTTTCTTTATACAAATTCGATAAGAAATATATTTGTTTAGGTGTATTGATAGCTCCACCAAAGTTTCTCACATCTCAAAAAAAAAAAAAAAAAACAAATTCTTTTTTAAATGAACGATTATTTTTCTATTTGGTAAGAAGGATTAGGGCTGTGTGGGAATATATGCACAATAAGTTAAGTCTAATCATTGCCTACTAAAAACATGGGTGAATACTTCTATCATTTCTCTCCTGCATCATACCACCTAAAAATGATCCTTTAAATTTTATTTTAGTTTCTAAACTTTGTATTTGTTTACATTTGATTCTCAAATTTTAGAAAACATATTTTTTAAGTTTTTGAACTTTTAAAAGTAGCATATTTTTTACTGGCGACGATCTCCTGTGTCACCCATCATTATCTCGCCACTTTCCACATCGACCATCCCACCAGCAACCACCTCGCGACCTGACCTCAATGAGCCCTTACCTAATCCAACTGATGTTGTTGGCGAACTTGAACCCCTTAATCTTGAGGAAGAGTTGTAGTGTGTTTCTCCTCTACCAACCACTGTTATTGTCACATCTCAATCCGCAAAACAACCAAAACGCAGGAAACAATGAGAATAGGATGTGATATATATTTTGTTTTTCAAATAATTATAATCCAAAATTTTCAAGAAATGTGAAATTTCATTTAATAAGATAAAAAAATTGTGAACATTAGTTTCCAACTTTGGCAATGGATGAAAGTATTAGAAATTGAAAATAATTGTTAGACATGCATGTTAGCCGTCACCACAAACCAATCCAATTTTTCATTCAAAATGTTGAATTTATAATTAATGGTTCTCGAAACATTCATACAATTTTTTTTTTAATTTAACTTACTTAATTTGAGTTTTCTTATGATGTTCATGTCGATATTATACAAAAAATTGTCTTAAATGATAAAATTGCTGAAGATATTCACAAATATAACAAAGTTTTACCGTCGGTTAGTAGATAGAACATGTACTAGTGGTCTATCAATTATCCTCTATGGTTTTAGTTTAGTGGTTATTTATCAAGCTCTTAATAAACTAAATAGTGATTCAACAATATAATGTAAAAGAATATTCCAAGAATAATCTTGGAGTATCACTTGAATTTTCAAAACGACCTAACACTGCTAAACTATAAGCTCATAACTCATAACCTATCAAAAAAAGTATAGATAAAACAAAAAAAACTATTTAAATCTTGAAAAATGAAATATGAGAAAAAAAATGAAAAGAGAAGAAATAAATTTTAAAGTATATGTAAATTTTAGATATCAAGTAAAAAAGAAAATATGTAAGTTGAATTTTAATCGGTAAGAATATGGATGTCTAGAAACAAATTTTTAATTTTTTAAAAGTTGATTTATAATCATTTGATTTCTTTAAATTCAACGACATAAACATAAAATGATTTGATTTTTAATTTATCACACCTTACAAATATTTTTCAAATTTCAAATCAAGAGATACTAAGTTTGTTGACCTTACCCACTTGATTGCCATTTTGGGACTTGTTTAAGACTAAGTTTGTTTCACTTGCATACTTGGTTGTCATTTTAGGTCTTAAAGTGCATTTTTCATGCATTTTGAACTTTTATTTTTAATGGGCTTTATAAAAAATAATTCAAATGGAACTGGCAGATGGCTGAGGGCCTTCGTGAAACGTGGGAGAGAAGCGATAAGAATATGGATGTCTTAATGGTCATAGAAATTTATTATGCTTGGTTTTTGTTTGAAAATTTTTCTATTATTTACTTTATTGAACACACACGAGCACCCGTACATCTGGATTTGTAAGAATATGTATCATTGTGTTAGAACCTGTTTTCTGTTAATGTTTGGCTGATTAATAAATTAGTAGAACACACTATTTGGTGTTCTATCATTTTGGTATCGGAGAAATCGAATTTGTGAAGTTCTATATCATGGCTCAAAAGCGAATTGAGGAAAAGTTGGAAATGGTAGATCAAGAAATATCCGGCATTCGAGCAGAATTACATGATCTGCCAACAATCAAGGAAAACATGTCATCTTTGGCGAAGAGTATTGAGAGGTTAGGAGTACAGGCTGAGAAGCAACAACAGCAACCAGAAACACTGTTGAAATATATTGAAGGAATGATCAAAGGGAAGACAACGATGGAAGAAGTACTAGAAGGATCATCAAGTGAGTTGACAGCATGGTTGATGTCAGTGATTGGACGATGATGGGAGGAAAATCTGAGGAAAAACATACCAAGTTGGAGGTGAAGATTCTGCGGGCGACCGAAGCAAATTTAAAAAAATTGAAATGCCAGTTTTTGTGGGAAATGATCCGATTCTTGGTTGTTTAGGGCTGAGAGATACTTTCAGATACACAAACTGAGTGAGTCAGAGAAAATGATTGTGTCCATTATTAGTTTTGATGGAGCAGCTTTGAATTGGTATAGATCTCATGAAGATCGTGAACCGTTTGTTAATTGGGACGATTTAAAGAAGAGACTTATTGTTTGATTTCGATCGAGTCGTGAGGGATCAATTCTGGGAAGATTTTTAAAGATCAAGCAAGAATTACAGTGGAAGAATATTGGAATTTATTTGATAAATCAGTAGCACCATTGCCTTTTCTACAAAAGGCTGTCTTAGAAGAAACATTTATGAATGGTTTGAAACCATGGATTAAGGCAGACATGGAATGTTGGGAACCTATGGGGCTTGCTCAAATGATGAAGTTGGCCCAAAAGATTGAGAACCGAGAAGTGATAATGGGAGAATCAAGTTTCAAACGTGCAGCGGATGGAAAATTCCAGGTTTCTGCTTCTTTTAAACCTCAAATTCCTGTGATTTCTAATGATAATAAGTCAGGAGGGATTGTTCGAATGCGGATGATTACACTTCGAGGAGTGGCTGGTGAACCTAATCGACGAGAAGGACCACTAAAACGACTTTCTGATGCTGAATTTCAGGCTAGACGTGAGAAAGGTCTCTGTTTTCGTGTGAGGAATGATTTTTTGTGGGCCATAAGTGTAAAGTGAAAGATCATAAGGAACTTAGAGTTTTAGTTGTTGGGGCAAATGGGGAAGAACTAGAGTAGTTGAAGAAGAGGATTCAAAAGTGGAAACTGAAATACAGGAGACTGAAGTTGTTAAACCAGAAGAACCCGTGATCGAATTGTCAATAAATTCGGTGGTGGGATTAACAAACCCTGGAACTATGAAAATTAAAGGTATGATTAGAGAAAGGTCAGTAGTAGTATCGATAGATTGCGGCGCGACCAATAATTTTATATGAAAAGTTAGTAACTCAATTGTTGTTGCAGTTGCAGGAAACTTCTGATTATGGGGTTATTTTGGGGTCTGAATCTGCTGTAAAAGGGAAGGGAATTTGTAAACAAGTGGAACTGCTATTGGTGAATGGAAGGTTGTGGATAATTTTCTGCCATTGGAATTGGGGGGGAGTGGATGTCATTCTTGGTATGCAATGGCTACATACATTAGGAGTAACCGAAGTAGATTGGTGAAAACTTACTTTGACATTCATACAAAATGGGAAGAAGGTTGTATTGAGGGGAGATCCGAGTCATACGAAGGCTAGGGTGAGTTTGAAGCACATGATGAAGACATGGACAGAACTTGATCAGGGATTTCTGATTGAGTGTAGATCTTTGGAAGGTGGAATGGCATTTGCAGCGATGTATGGGGTTGATGAAGTGCCTACCACTCATGAGTCTATTCCAGCCGTGTTAGCTAAGAATGAAGATGTTTTTGATTGGCCTGGAGAGTTGCCACCACAATGTACCATTGAACATCATATACATCTTAAGAAGGGGACTAATCCAGTCAATGTTCGGCCTTATAGATATGCATACCAGCAAAAGGAGGAGATGGAAAGATTGGTTGATGAAATGATGGCATTTGGCATAAAAACCTAGTACTAGTCCATATTCGAGCCCGGTCTTGTTGGTGAAAAAAAATGGTAGTTGACGGTTTTGTGTAGATTACCGTGCGTTGAATAGTGTGACCGTTCCAGACAAGTTTCCTATTCCAGTAGTAGAGGAATTGTTTGATGAACTTAATGGGGCTAATATATTTTCGAAGATTGATCTCAAGGCGGGATATCATCAAATTAGAATGTGTAAAAAGGATGTGAAGAAAACAGCTTTTAGAACTCACGAGGGGCATTATGAGTTTCTTGTCATGCCTTTTGGGCTCACCAATGCACCATCAACGTTTCAAGCTTTGATGAATAGTATCTTTAAACCTTACCTACACAGGTTTTCTTAGTCTTTTTTGATGATATATTAATTTACAGCAGAAGTTTGGATGAAAATCTTCAACATTTAGAATGGGTGTTAGAGGTGCTGCGAGAGAATAAATTATATGCTAATATGCACAAGTGTGGGTTTGCCAAAATGAAAGTGGAGTATCTTGGCCATATAATTTCGGGCAAGGGTGTAGAGGTTGATCCCGAGAAAATTAGATCTATCAAAGAATGGCCCGTGCCCACTAATGTCCGTGAAGTTCGTGGATTTCTTGGGTTGACAGGATATTATCGAAGATTTGTAATGAATTATGGAAGTGTGGCTGCTCCTTTGACTCAATTATTGAAGAAAGGAGCATATGAATGGACTGTTGCAGCTGCTGAAGCTTTTGAGAATTTAAAGATGGCTACGATGACTCTCCCAATCTTAGCACTGCCAGATTTTTCCTTACCATTTGAAATAGAGACCGATGCTTCTGGATACGGGGTAGGTGCTGTCTTAATTCAAAATCATCGGCCAATTGCTTATTTTAGCCAGACATTAGCTATGAGGATCGTGCTAAACCAGTTTATGAACGGGAATTAATGGCTGTAGTTTTGGCTGTGCAACGCTGTAGACCTTATCTTTTGGGCAAGAGGTTTGTAGTGAAAACTGATCAACGATCATTGAAACTTTTATTGGAACAAAGGGTTATCCAACCTCAACATCAGAGGTGGATTGCTAAGCTTCTTGGCTACAATTTTGATGTCGTGTATAAACCGGGACTAGAAAACAAAGCAGCAGATGCCTTGTCTCGTGTCCCTCCTACTGCCCAACTTAATCAACTTACTGTTGAGATCAGTTAAATTGGCAGTCCCCAACACTGAAGTTGACCCTAAATTAGTCCCAGAAATTAATGGGATGGATCTGAATGTCTTGTTCAATGATGAAGATATTCTCCCTATTAAAATTCCCCTGGATTTGCCTAAAGATTTAGTGTCTATAGTCGGTGATTGTGGAATCATTCTGGCTTAAATTAGATGTGCAACTGCCTTTTCCTCCTCCCAGTCATTATTAAGGTTGTCTCCTGGAACACTAAGGGTTTGAACGACTCCTCTAAACGTGCAGCACTTAAAAAATTCATCAACAATTGTAGTCATGATTCAAGAATCTAAGAAGGACACCTTGAACTCGGCTTTTATAAAATCATTGTGGAGTTCTAAGGATATTGGCTGGGATTATGTGGCTTCTGTTGGATCTTCTGGGGAATTCTTACCATGTGGGACAGCAGTAAAATATCTGTAACAGAGGTCATTAAAAGACGCTTCTCTTTGTCAATCAAATGCCTCACTTTGTGCAAAAAGGTTTGTTGGATCACAAATGTCTATGGCCCTTGTGGTTGCAGAGAAAGGAAATTGGTTTGGCCCGAATTGTCTTCCTTGGCTGATTGTTCGTCCGTGGCCTGGTGCATAGGTGGGGATTTTAATATCACTCGTTGGGCCCGGGAAAGATTTCCTTTTGGCAGAAGTACTAGAGGAATGTCATTATTCAATAAGTTTATTGACATGGTTTCTCTCATGGAAATTCCATTGCAAAATGGAAGGTTCACTTGGTCTAGAGACGGTAATTCTCCTTGAAGATCATTATTAGACAGATTCTTCATAAATCAGATGTGGGATGTTTGTTTTGAAAATTCTCGGGTTTCTCGAAAAGCACGCATCTTCTCGGATCACTTTCCTTTATTCTTGGAGGCTGGTTCTTTTCTTTGGGGTCCCTCTCCTTTTCGGTTTTGTAACAGCTGGTTGGTGTCCAGTGATTCTAATCAGATTATTGTTGAAACAGTGAGCAACTCTAACTTCCAGGGATGGGCTGGTTTCATTCTTCATGAGCAGTTGAGATCAGTTAAATTGGCAGTAAAAGCTTGGAATATTGCTGCGCAAGCTAAGGTAAAAAAAAAAAAGAGAAATCCTTGATGTCAAAATTAGAAAAATATGATTCTGTGGCTGAGTTGATTGGATTAAATCAAGAAGAGTTGAATTCTAGAGCTGCTTTGCAAGCGGAATTACTTAGTATTTATCAAAATGAAGAGCGTAATTTTATTCAGAAGAGTAAACTCAATTGGCTTTCTTTGGGTGATGAGAATACGGGCTTCTTCCACCGCTTTCTAAATGCGAAAAAAAGAAGGAACCTCATAACTGAATTAAAAGATGATGATGGGATTGTCTCGACTTCATTCGGACATTGAAAGGATTGTGCTGGAATTTTTTGAGTCACTTTATACCAGAATTCCGGGGACAGATTCATCCCTATTAACAGTAATTGGTCTTGTGTTTCCTCAATTCAGAATGAGGCTCTTGTTACCCAATTTTCAGTGGAGGAGATCTTTAAGGCATTAAAGGCACTTGGCAACAACAAAGCTCCGGGCCCGGATGGCTTCACAGTGAAGTTCCTAATCACCCAATGGTCTATTTTCAAGGATATCTTCAAATCACTAATGTCTGATTTCCACAGAAATGGAAGATTAAATGCTTGCATCCAAGAAAACTTCATTTGTTTAGTGCACAAAAAGAGAATGTGACTCTAGTCAAGGATTTCCGTCCAATCAGCCTTACTACGTTAGCATACAAGGTCGTTGCAAAGGTTTTATCTGAACGTCTAAAACAAGTTATGGATGCAATTATAAGCCCCACTCAAAGCGCCTTTATTGAAGGTAGGCAAATTCTTGACCCAATATTAATTGCTAACGAGGCCGTGGAAGATTATAGGGCAAAACGGAAAAAAGGATGGATTTTAAAGGCGCTTTCATCAATGGTAAGCCTAGAGGCCGGATAACAGCATCTAGAGGTATCCGCCAAGGGGACCCCCTCTCCCCCTTTTTATTCCTCCTAGTAAGTGAGGTTTTAGGAGAAATCATAAACAAGCTTCATATTAACAGCCAGTTTGAAGGTTTCCTTGTTGGCAAAGACTTGATCCACCTCCCTTTGCTTCAATTTGTCGATGATACTCTTCTCTTTTGTAAGTATGATGTGAAGATGGTCCTTAAACTTTAAAACGTCATTAGATTATTCGAATGGTGTTCGGGCAGAAAGTAAACTGGGAAAAATCAGCCCTTAGCGGCGTTAATGTGGGAGAGGAAGATTTGTTTCAAACAGCAAATCTAATAGGGTGCATGGTAGAAAAGCTTCTGATTATATATTTAGGTCTCCCTTTGGGAGGCTACCCTCGACAAAAGTCTTTTTGGCAACCAGTCATTGATCGAATTCACAAGAAACTTGAAAGGTGGAAAAGATATAACATCTCTAGAGGCGGAAGACAAACCTTATGCAACTCAGTTCTGGTTAGCCCTCCTACATACTACCTACTTTATTTTCTATACCTGAAAATGTGGCTGCCGCTTTGTTAAAGTGAGTTTTTGAGTGAAGGAAAAGGTCTGCAATACTCTTGAAAGACAGGGGAAGCAGAAGATTGGTGTTCTATATTCTGGTTTGCTTATTAGTACTTTGTTGTTCGGAATTTTGGATTAGGAGGTTTCTTTGTTTGATGTTTGTGAATTATATGTAACGTGACTCATTTTCTGAGGTTCACGGTTTGCTTATGTTGTAAGTTGTGTTTGAATTATCAATATAATAGAAACACTACATCAGTGTTCTATCAGGATGTCATCCTTGGAATGCAATGGCTGCACACGTTGGGGTAACCGAAGTGGATTGGCGGAAACTCACTTTAACTTTCATACAAAATGAAAAGAATGTTGTTATAAGGGGTGACCCGAGTTTGACAAAGACTAGAGTGAGTCTGTAACACATGATGGAGACATGGACACCATCTGATTAAGGTTTCTTGACAAAATGTCGAGCTATGGAGGGAGGAATGACATTTACCGAACTATATGGAATTGATGATGTTCCTACATTTCAAGAGTTACTACCAGCAGACAATTTTGGCTATCCTAAAAATCCAGCAACAAAGAAGTGGGAAGTGCTTGTTAGTTGGAAAGGAATACCACCTCATGAGGCTACATGGGAGAATTGTAATGATTTTACACAAAAGCTTCCTCATTTCCCACCTTGAGAACAAGGTGTCTTTGGAGAGAGAGAGTAATGATAGACCACAAATTGCAATACAATATAGCAGAAGAAAGACAAGTGGAATTGCACGTGCACGGGTGATGGAATTGGAGGAAGTGGAAACACACCTTAGTGGGGACAACAGTTAGTTACAGGGGGAGGTTAAAAGGGAGAGATGGAAGGAAAGACGGGGGTTGGTTAATCAGTTTCTGGAAGTGGAGGGGCTGTATTTTCTGGAGAGCAGAATTACAGAAGTTGTTCGGTTACTTTAATCTTAGAAAGTGTTTTCCATTATCGTAAACTACTTTTGATGTTTGAATGTTTTATTTTGTACTTGGTTATTGTCTGTAATAGTACTTATTTGTTCTGTGCTTTCAAGACTGGTTTGAGTATTGTATTCTGTAATAGTTTGGTTGCTTAATGAACAAATAAGAACCATTACTTGGTGTTCTATCAGCTTCTCAATCAAGCATTCACATCTCAATAAGGTATTATACATGCAATCAAACAATCACAACATACATACCATTTACTCAAAACGACCTAAAACATGCTCAAAACGTGTCTAAGTTTCACTGGAACTTTGAAAACGACCTAAAACAGCTTACGTGTAGGTTCGTAACTCATAACCTACGAAAAAAGTTCAAATATTGTGAAAAAAGCACTACAAGACCCAAAATGGCAACCAAGTGTGTAAGTGCAACAAACTTAGTTCAAACCAACCTAAAACGTGCTCAAAACGTGTCTAGGTATTACTTGAGTTTTCAAAACGACCTAGCAAATCCTAAGTGTAAGTTCGTAACTCATAATCTACCAAAAAGGTTGAAAAAAGCATTTCAAGACCAAAAATGACAACCAAGTGCAACAAACTCAATCTAACCTAAAATGAATTCAAAACGTGTGTAAGTATCACTTGAATTTTCAAAACGACCAAGTAATGCTTAAGTGTAAGTTTGTAACTCACAACCTACCAAAATTTCAAAAAGTGTGAAAAAAGTACTTCAAGACCCAACATGTCAATCAAATGTGTTTAAAACTTAGTTTCAAACCAACCTAAAACGAGTTCAAAACGTGTCTAAGTATCACTTTAACTTTCAAAACGACCTAAAAAAGCTTACGTGTAGGTTCGTAACTCATAACCTACGAAAAAAGTTCAAATATTGTGAAAAAAGCACTACAAGACCCAAGATGGCAACCAAGTGTGTAAGTGCAACAAACTTAGTTCAAACCAACCTAAAACGTGCTCAAAACGTGTCTAGGTATTACTTGAGTTTTCAAAACGACCTAGCAAATCCTAAGTGTAAGTTCGTAACTCATAATCTACCAAAAAGGTCGAAAAAAGCATTTCAAGACCAAAAATGACAACCAAGTGCAACAAACTCAATCTAACCTAAAATGTATTCAAAACGTGTGTAAGTATCACTTGAATTTTCAAAACGACCAAGCAATGCTTAAGTGTAAGTTTGTAACTCACAACCTACCAAAATTTCAAAAAGTGTGAAAAAAGTACATCAAGACCCAACATGTCAATCAAATGTGTTTAAAACTTAGTTTCAAACCAACATAAAACGAGTTCAAAACGTGTCTAAGTTTCACTTGAACTTTCAAAACGACCTAACAAATATTCAATACAAGTTCATAAGTCATAACCTAGCAAAAAGTTCAAAGTTTTTGAAAAAGACACTCCAAAAACCCAAAGTGTCAAGTGTGTAAGTGCAACGAACTTAGTTCTATACAAACCTAACAAGTATTGAAAACACGTATAAGTTTTCAAACACCCTAACAACGCTTAAGTGTAAGTTTATAACTCATAACTTACCAAAAATTTCAAAAAGTGTGAAAAAAAATCTTTCAAGACTCAAAATGGCAACCATGGCTGTATGTAAAACTAACTTAGTTTGTAACAACCTAAAAGGTGTTCAAAAAATGTTCAAGTATCACTCGAACTTTAAAAACGACCTAATAATGCTTTAGTGTTACTTCATAACTCATAACCTACCAAACAGTTCAAAAAATGTAGAAAAAGCACTCAAAAATCCAAAATGGCAACCAAGTGTGTAAGTGCAACAAACTTAGTCTCAACTTTAAAATTAGTGCGAGTTGGGAAATGTATTAACTCAAGCATGATGTAAAAACTTGAAACGACTTAAATATTTATTCACCATCACATAAAAAACAGTAACTAAATATAGATAACATGTGTAAATAAAGGGAGAATCACCTTTCTAGCAGTAGCTTTAGAGTAAGACCAAACACCATCCTCCTACTTGTAAATCTGCTCGATTGTCTACTTTGTTCTACACTCGTCATTTCACCGTCTCAGGCCATCCATTGAATTGGCCACCCAGCCTTGGCATACAAGAGTATGTCTCAGCCTGTTAACAAATACCACTAAAACTAAGCAAGACGAAGAAAAAAGTTTTCAAAAAATTACCTAACTTTTAGGTCTTCATTTGACCTTTAAGTACTTCTGTCTTCTCCTTCAACTCTTTGACAGATTGCTGAAATTATGTGTTTCTGCAATGTTTACCAGAACATGAAAGATTCATTACGAAAATAAATACCATGAAGAAATAGTAAAACAGTCAATACAAGAAGAAAAAAGTTCACTTGAAAACGACCTAAAACAGTATCACTTGAACAAAATGTGTCTAAGTATCACTTGAACTTTCAAAACGACCTAAAACAAGCTTACGTGTAGGTTCGTAACTCATAACCTACGAAAAAAGTTCCAATAGTGTGAAAAAAGCACTACAAGACCCAAAATGGCTACCAAGTGTGTAAGTGTAACAAACTTAGTTCAAACCAACCTAAAACGTGCTCAAAACGTGTCTAGGTATTACTTGAGTTTTCAAAACGACCTAGCAAATCCTAAATGTAGGTTCGTAACTCATAATCTACCAAAAAGGTTGAAAAAAGCATTTCAAGACCAAAAATGACAACCAAGTGCAACAAACTCAATCAAACGTGTGTACGTATCACTTCAACTTTCAAAACGACCAAACAATGCTTAAGTGTAAGTTTGTAACTCACAACCTACCAAAATTTCAAAAAGTGTAAAAAAAGCACTTCAAGACCCAAAACGGCAACGAAGTATGTAAGTGCAACGGACTTAGTTTCAAGCCATCCTAAAAAGAGTGCAAAACGTGTCTAAGATTTCAAACCGACCAAACAATACTCAAGCGTAAGTTCGTAACTCACAACCTAAAAAAATTTCAAAAAGTGTGAAAAAAAGTACTTCAAGACCCAACATTTCAATCAAATGTGTAAGTGCAACAAACTTAGTTTCAAACCAACGCAAAATGTGTTTAAAACGACCTAACAATCATTAAGTGTAAGTTCGTAACTCACAAACTAACAAAAAGTTCAAAATGCGTGAAAAATGCACTTGGAGACCTAAAATGGCAACCAAGTATGCAAGTGAAACAAACTTAGTCTTAAACAAATCTAAAAAAATTTCAAACCGTGTTTAAGTATCACTTGAACTTTCAGAACGACCTAAGAATGTTTATTTGTAAGTTCGTCACTCATAACCTACCAAAAAGTTCAAGAAGTATGGAAAAAAAGGAAACACTACAGGACCCAAAATGGCAACCAAGTGCGCAAGTGCAACAAACTTAGTTCCAAACCAACCTAAAAAGTGGTCAAGGCGTGTCTAAGTATCACTTGGACTTTCAAAACAACCTAACGAAGTTTAAGTGTAAGTTGGTAACCCATAGCCTACCAAAAAGTTCAAAAAGTGTGGAAAGGGCACTTCAAGACCGAAAATGGCAACCAATTGGATAAGGTCAACAAACTTAGTTTCAAACCAACCTAAACCGAGTTAAAAATGAATTATGGAAGTGTGGCTGCTCCTTTGACTCAATTATTGAAGAAAGGAGCATATGAATGGACTGTTGCAGCTGCTGAAGCTTTTGAGAATTTAAAGATGGCTACGATGGCTCTCCCAATCTTAGCACTGCCAGATTTTTTCTTACCATTTGAAATAGAGACCGATGCTTCTGGATACGGGGTAGGTGCTGTCTTAATTCAAAATCATCGGCAATTGCTTATTTTAGCCAGACATTAGCTATGAGGAATCGTGCTAAACCAGTTTATGAACGGGAATTAATGGCTGTAGTTTTGGCTGTGCAACGCTGTAGACCTTATCTTTTGGGCAAGAGGTTTGTAGTGAAAACTGATCAACGATCATTGAAACTTTTATTGGAACAAAGGGTTATCCAACCTCAACATCAGAGGTGGATTGCTAAGCTTCTTGGCTACAATTTTGATGTCGTGTATAAACCGGGACTAGAAAACAAAGCAGCAGATGCCTTGTCTCGTGTCCCTCCTACTGCCCAACTTAATCAACTTACTGTTGAGATCAGTTAAATTGGCAGTCCCCAACACTGAAGTTGACCCTAAATTAGTCCCAGAAATTAATGGGATGGATCTGAATGTCTTGTTCAATGATGAAGATATTCTCCCTATTAAAATTCCCCTGGATTTGCCTAAAGATTTAGTGTCTATAGTCGGTGATTGTGGAATCATTCTGGCTTAAATTAGATGTGCAACTGCCTTTTCCTCCTCCCAGTCATTATTAAGGTTGTCTCCTGAAACTAAGGGTTTGAACGACTCCTCTAAACGTGCAGCACTTAAAAAAGTCATCAACAATTGTAGTCATGATTCAAGAATCTAAGAAGGACACCTTGAACTCGGCTTTTATAAAATCATTGTGGAGTTCTAAGGATATTGGCTGGGATTATGTGGCTTCTGTTGGATCTTCTGGGGAATTCTTACCATGTGGGACAGCAGTAAAATATCTGTAACAGAGGTCATTAAAAGACGCTTCTCTTTGTCAATCAAATGCCTCACTGATGTAAACTATAGCTAGTTAGTTAGTAAAAATCCCTAACTAATTAGAAATACAGCTGTAACTAACTTCCTAAAACAGTCTTGTAACTAACTTCCTAAAACAACCTTGTAACTAACTTGTAACTAACCTTGAGATATCAATATATAACAGTCTCCTAGCCTGAAATATGGCAGAGAATTCTTTTGAAAAATCAATCCAACTTTGAATTACATCAAATTGGTATCAGAGCAGCCCCGATTCTTGGACGGAATGGCTGGCCGAAGAGTTAACAACCCTGCCACGGGGAAAACCGTGTGCAAGAAGCGGCGGAGGAAATCACCGTCCTCTCTCCAAAGACATCAACAGTTCGCTTGCTGGCTGTTGAAGAATCTTTGGGAGATCTCCACAACAAATTTGATAGGTTGATGGAAAGTGTCGAACTGTTAAACCGAAGAGGAGAATTCCCACAGCCACCACCACGGAATGAAATTAACTTCCAAAACGACCAACGTTTTGGTGAAACAAGAGGCCGGCGAGCAAGGGGATACGTTAGAAACATGAACAATCCACGAGGACTTCAAAGAAGGAAACCCGGTTACGCTATACAGCAACAGCTTGACGAAGACTTTCAAGAAGATCAAGAAGCTTGGCAAGAAACCCAAGAAGATGATTCTTCAAGCGGGATGAACAAGGAAACATGTGGAACTTCAATGATGAAGCACGAGCAGGAAGAAATAACCAAAGAATTGAGGCCAGAAGAGGAGAATACCACGATTATAAGATGAAGATTGACCTTCCCATGTATGATGGCAAACGAAACATAGAAGCATTCTTGGACTGGATAAAGAGTACTGAAAACTTCTTCAACTACATGGATACGCCTGAACGCAAGAAAGTCCACCTAGTAGCCTTAAAATTAAGGGCTGGTGCATCAGCTTGGTGGATCAGTTAGAAATCAATAGACAAAGATGCGGGAAACAACCGGTTCGCTCATGGGAAAAGATGAAAAAATTATTGAAGGCAAGATTCTTACCACCAAACTACGAACAAACTTTATACAATCAGTACCAAAACTGCCGCCAAGGTGTCCGGACAGTAGCTGAGTACATTGAAGAATTCCACCGCCTGAGTGCAAGAACAAACCTAAGCGAAAATGAACAGCACCAGGTTGCAAGATTTGTGGGAGGCCTTCGATTCGACATCAAGGAAAAGGTCAGACTACAACCATTTCGTTTCCTGTCTGAAGCAATATCATTTGCAGAAACGGTAGAGGAGATGATTGCAATTCGATCCAAGAATCTAAATAGAAGATCAGCATGGGAAACAAATTCGACAAAAAGCAAAACAAACGACCAACCTTCAACCTCAACAAAAGCAAAAGGGAAAGAGATTGATAATCAAGAAGTAGCCGTTGAAAGAAAGAAAGAACAGACGTTCAAGCCTAGTGGTCAGAACAGCTACTCCGCTCGTCATTAGGAAAATGCTTCCGATGTGGCCAAACTGGCCACCTGTCCAACAACTGTCCGCAAAGAAAAACCATTGCAATAGCCGAAGAAGGAGGACAGATAAGTGAAGACAGTATAGAAGCAGAGGAAGAAACTGAACTGATTGAAGCAGATGATGGGGAAAGGGTCTCTTGTGTTATCCAACGGTTACTAATTACGCCCAAGGAAGAAAAGAACCTGCAACGCCACTGTCTTTTCAAGACAAGATGCACCATAAACGGAAGAGTATGTGATGTAATCATAGACAGCGGCAGCAGTGAAAACTTCGTAGCAAAGAAATTAGTAACAGTCTTGAATCTAAAGGCTGAAGCACATCCAAACCCTTACAAGATAGGTTGGGTGAGAAAAGGAGGAGAAGCCACGGTCAGCGAAATCTGTACAGTCCCTCTCTCCATTGGAAACACCTACAAAGACCAAATTGTTTGTGATGTCATTGAGATGGATGTATGCCATCTCCTACTAGGAAGACCTTGGCAGTATGATACTCAATCATTACACAAAGGGAGGGAAAATACATATGAGTTTCAATGGATGGGAAGAAAGGTAGTCTTACTCCCTATAACGAAAAAGATTAACGAAGGGTTAAGAGGTGAGAAACAGTTATTCATCACTGTTAGTGGGAAAAACATGCTTAAAGAAAGGGAACAAGACATCCTAGGACTGGTTGTTATTGAAAAAACCAAAGAAAAACAGGTTGAAGACATAGAACCCAAATTACAGCAGCTCCTTCATGAGTTCCCTCATATAAAGGAAGAACCGAAGGGACTCCCACCCCTTCGAGATATACAGCACCACATAGACTTGATTCCGGGAGCATCACTACCAAATTTGGCTCACTATAGGATGAGCCCCCAGGAGTACAAAATACTTCATGATCATATTGAGGAATTACTAAAGAAAGGGCACATCAAACCTAGCCTCAGCCCGTGTGCAGTACCAGCACTTCTCACGCCAAAGAAAGATGGAAGCTGGAGAATGTGCGTTGACAGCAGAGCCATCAACCGCATCACGGTAAAGTATAGATTTCCCATTCCAAGGATTAGTGACCTGCTAGATCAACTCGGAAAAGCCAGTATCTTTTCGAAAATTGACTTGAAAAGTGGCTATCATCAAATACGGGTAAGACCTGGCGACGAATGGAAGACAGCCTTCAAGACAAACGAAGGATTATTTGAATGGATGGTCATGCCATTCGGCCTTTCTAACGCACCCAGCACCTTCATGAGATTGATGAACCAGGTACTTCACCCATTTCTCAACAAATTCATAGTAGTTTACTTCGATGACATACTTGTTTACAGCACAAACAATGATGAGCATTTACTACACCTAAGGAAGCTGTTCCAAGTCTTAACAGAAGCGGAACTCTACATAAATACTAAGAAAAGCATGTTTATGAAAAAAGAAATTGCATTCCTCGGCTTTATAATCAAACAAGGAAGCATAAGCATGGAACCAAAGAAAATCGAAGCCATCCATACATGGCCGACTCCTGCCTCCATTAAAGAAATACAAGCCTTCCTCGGCCTGGCTTCGTTTTACAGGAAATTCATCAGAAATTTCAGCTCTTTAGCCGCACCACTAACTGACTGTCTAAAGAAAGGAAACTTCAAATGGACCCCGTTACAACAAGAAAGCTTTGAAGATATCAAAAAGAAGCTCACATCCAGCCCTATCCTTAGATTACCAGATTTCTCTTCACCTTTTGAAGTAGCAGTTGATGCATGCTGTACAGGGATTGGAGCTGTCCTAGTACAACAAGGACATCCTATCGAATACTTCAGTGAAAAACTCAGCACCTCAAGACAGACCTGGAGCACATACGAACAAGAGCTGTATGCCCTCGTCCGAGCACTAAAACAATGGGAACACTACCTGATCTCTAAAGAATTTGTACTCCTAACTGACCATTTCTCACTAAAATACCTTCAAGCTCAAAAGAATATCAGTAGGATGCACGCACGCTGGATATCCTTCCTCCAAAGGTTTGACTTCGTGATCAAACACCAATCAGGCAAAGAGAATAAGGTGGCCGATGCTCTAAGCAGAAAAGGCTCCCTACTCACAATACTGTCCCCGGAAATCATAGCATTCAAACATTTACCCGACTTATACGAAGGTGATACTGACTTCAAGGATATCTGGTACAAATGCTCCAACTTCTTAGACGCTGATGACTACCACATTGTTGAAGGATATCTATTTAAAGGAGAACAATTATGCATCCCGCACACCTCACTACGTGAAGCCTTAATAAAGGAAGCACATTCTGGAGGGCTAGCTGGACATTTCGGACAGAATAAGACATTGGAGATCACTTCCAAACGATACTACTGGCCGCAAATAAGAAAAGACTCCAATAATTTCGTAAAAAGATGCCCCATCTGCCAAAGAACCAAAGGCTCCAGCACGAATGCAGGATTATACTCGCCGCTACCCATCCCGACCTCAATATGGGAAGATTTATCAATTGACTTCGTGATTGGATTACCAAAAACACAAAGACAATTTGACTCAATAATGGTTATAGTGGACAGATTCAGCAAAATGACACATTTCGTAGCATGCAAAAAGACAAATGATGCAATCTACATAGCCAACCTCTTCTTTAAAGAAGTAGTACGACTACATGGAGTACCTAAAAGCATAGTATCAGACAGAGATGTCAAGTTCCTGAGTCACTTTTGGCGAACACTGTGGAAGAAGTTTGACACAACACTGAAATTCAGCACCACAGCCCACCCACAGACAGATGGACAAACTGAAGTAACAAACAGGACCCTCGGTAATCTGCTACGCTGCCTTAGCGGGTCAAAACCAAAACAATGGGATCTAGCATTGGCTCAAGCTGAATTCGCCTTCAATAATATGAAGAACAGATCAACAGGAAAGTCCCCCTTCGAAGTAGTTTATACCAAACTACCACGATTAACCTTTGATCTCACTACACTCCCCACAACTGTGGATCTCAACAACGAAGCAGAATGCATGGCAGAAATTATCAAAAAACTACACAAGGAAGTCCATGATCATCTTATACAGACAACAGACTCCTACAAAAAGGCAGCAGATAAAAAAGAAGACAAGCCCACTTCAATAAAGGAGACCTAGTAATGGTACACCTGAAAAAGAGCAGATTTCCTACTGGCACCTACAACAAGCTGAAAGACAGACAAATTGGGCCATTCCCTATATTAGAGAAATACGGAGATAATGCCTTCAAGATCGATCTACCACAAGACATACACATACACCCAGTCTTCAATGTTGCTGACCTAAAGCCATACCATGCACCAGATCGTTTCAGGCTTGCTGACTGATGGACCCTGAGACGAGTCCATCCTTAGGGGGTGGAATGATGTAAACTATAGCTAGTTAGTTAGTAAAAATCCCTAACTAATTAGAAATACAGCTGTAACTAACTTCCTAAAACAGTCTTGTAACTAACTAAATAAAACAACCTTGTAACTAACTTGTAACTAACCTTGAGATATCAATATATAACAGTCTCCTAGCCTGAAATATGGCAGAGAATTCTTTTGAAAAATCAATCCAACTTTGAATTACATCACTCACTTTGTGCAAAAAGGTTTGTTGGATCACAAATGTCTATGGCCATTGTGGTTGCAGAGAAAGGAAATTGGTTTGGCCCGAATTGTCTTCCTTGGCTGATTGTTCGTCCGTGGCCTGGTGCATAGGTGGGGATTTTAATATCACTCGTTGGGCCCGGGAAAGATTTCCTTTTGGCAGAAGTACTAGAGGAATGTCATTATTCAATAAGTTTATTGACATGGTTTCTCTCATGGAAATTCCATTGCAAAACGGAAGGTTCACTTGGTCTAGAGACGGTAATTCTCCTTGAAGATCATTATTAGACAGATTCTTCATAAATCAGATGTGGGATGTTTGTTTTGAAAATTCTCGGGTTTCTCGAAAAGCACGCATCTTCTCGGATCACTTTCCTTTATTCTTGGAGGCTGGTTCTTTTCTTTGGGGTCCCTCTCCTTTTCGGTTTTGTAACAGCTGGTTGGTGTCCAGTGATTCAATCAGATTATTGTTGAAACAGTGAGCAACTCTAACTTCCAGGGATGGGCTGGTTTCATTCTTCATGAGCAGTTGAGATCAGTTAAATTGGCAGTAAAAGCTTGGAATATTGCTGCGCAAGCTAAGGTAAAAAAAAAAACAGAGAAATCCTTGATGTCAAAATTAGAAAAATATGATTCTGTGGCTGAGTTGATTGGATTAAATCAAGAAGAGTTGAATTCTAGAGCTGCTTTGCAAGCGGAATTACTTAGTATTTATCAAAATGAAGAGCGTAATTTTATTCAGAAGAGTAAACTCAATTGGCTTTCTTTGGGTGATGAGAATACGGGCTTCTTCCACCGCTTTCTAAATGCGAAAAAAAGAAGGAACCTCATAACTGAATTAAAAGATGATGATGGGATTGTCTCGACTTCATTCGGCGACATTGAAAGGATTGTGCTGGAATTTTTTGAGTCACTTTATACCAGAATTCCGGGGACAGCTTCATCCCTATTAACAGTAATTGGTCTTGTGTTTCCTCAATTCAGAATGAGGCTCTTGTTACCCAATTTTCAGTGGAGGAGATCTTTAAGGCATTAAAGGCACTTGGCAACAACAAAGCTCCGGGCCCGGATGGCTTCACAGTGAAGTTCCTAATCGCCCAATGGTCTATTTTCAAGGATATCTTCAAATCACTAATGTCTGATTTCCACAGAAATGGAAGATTAAATGCTTGCATCCAAGAAAACTTCATTTGTTTAGTGCAAAAAAAGAGAATGTGACTCTAGTCAAGGATTTCCGTCCAATCAGCCTTACTACGTTAGCATACAAGGTCGTTGCAAAGGTTTTATCTGAACGTCTAAAACAAGTTATGGATGCAATTATAAGCCCCACTCAAAGCGCCTTTATTGAAGGTAGGAAAATTCTTGACCCAATATTAATTGCTAACGAGGCCGTGGAAGATTATAGGGCAAAACGGAAAAAAGGATGGATTTTAAAACTTGACTTGGAAAAAGCCTTTGATAGGGTGAATTGGAACTTTTTAGAAAAAAATTTATCTTTGAAAAAGTTTAGTTCCAAATGGATATCATGGATAATGAGCTGCCCAAAAAATCCAAAGTATTCGGTCTTCATCAATGGTAAGCCTAGAGGCCGGACAACAGCATCTTGAGGTATCCGCCAAGGGTACCCCCTCTCCCCCTTTTTATTCCTCCTAGTAAGTGAGGTTTTAGGAGAAATCATAAACAAGCTTCATATTAACAGCCAGTTTGAAGGTTTCCTTGTTGGCAAAGACTTGATCCACCTCCCTTTGCTTCAATTTGTCGATGATACTCTTCTCTTTTGTAAGTATGATGTGAAGATGGTCCTTAAACTTTAAAACGTCATTAGATTATTCGAATGGTGTTCGGGGCAGAAAGTAAACTGGGAAAAATCAGCCCTTAGCGGCGTTAATGTGGGAGAGGAAGATTTGTTTCAAACAGCAAATCTGATAGGGTGCAAGGTAGAAAAGCTTCTGATTATATATTTAGGTCTCCCTTTGGGAGGCTACCCTCGACAAAAGTCTTTTTGGCAACCAGTCATTGATCGAATTCACAAGAAACTTGAAAGGTGGAAAAGATATAACATCTCTAGAGGCGGAAGACAAACCTTATGCAACTCAGTTCTGGTTAGCCCTCCTACATACTACCTACTTTATTTTCTATACCTGAAAATGTGGCTGCCTCTTTGTTAAAGTGAGTTTTTTGAGTGAAGGAAAAGGTCTGCAATACTCCTTGAAAGACAGGGGAAGCAGAAGATTGGTGTTCTATATTCTGGTTTGCTTATTAGTACTTTGTTGTTCGGAATTTTGGATTAGGAGGTTTTCTTTGTTTGATGTTTGTGAATTATATGTAACGTGACTCATTTTCTGAGGTTCACGGTTTGCTTATGTTGTAAGTTGTGTTTGAATTATCAATATAATAGAAACACTACATCAGTGTTCTATCAGGATGTCATCCTTGGAATGCAATGGCTGCACACGTTGGGGTAACCGAAGTGGATTGGCGGAAACTCACTTTAACTTTCATACAAAATGAAAAGAATGTTGTTATAAGGGGTGACCCGAGTTTGACAAAGACTAGAGTGAGTCTGTAACACATGATGGAGACATGGACACCATCTGATTAAGGTTTCTTGACAAAATGTCGAGCTATGGAGGGAGGAATGACATTTACCGAACTATATGGAATTGATGATGTTCCTACATTTCAAGAGTTACTACCAGCAGACAATTTTGGCTATCCTAAAAATCCAGCAACAAAGAAGTGGGAAGTGCTTGTTAGTTGGAAAGGAATACCACCTCATGAGGCTACATGGGAGAATTGTGATGATTTTACACAAAAGCTTCCTCATTTCCCACCTTGAGAACAAGGTGTCTTTGGAGAGGGAGAGTAATGATAGACCACCAATTGCAATACAATATAGCAGAAGAAAGACAAGTGGAATTGCACGTGCACGGGTGATGGAATTGGAGGAAGTGGAAACCACCTTAGTGGGGACAACAGTTAGTTACAGGGGGAGGTTAAAAGGGAGAGATGGAAGGAAAGATGGGGGTTGGTTAATCAGTTTCTGGAAGTGGAGGGGCTGTATTTTCTGGAGAGCAGAATTACAGAAGTTGTTCAGTTACTTTAATCTTAGAAAGTGTTTTCCATTATCGTAAACTACTTTTGATGTTTGAATGTTTTATTTTGTACTTGGTTATTGTCTGTAATAGTACTTATTTGTTCTGTGCTTTCAAGACTGGTTTGAGTATTGTATTCTGTAATAGTTTGGTTGCTTGATGAACAAATAAGAACCATTACTTGGTGTTCTATCAGCTTCTCAATCAAGCATTCACATCTCAATAAGGTATTATACATGCAATCAAACAATCACAACATACATACCATTTACTCAAAACGACCTAAAACATGCTCAAAACGTGTCTAAGTTTCACTGGAACTTTGAAAACGACCTAAAAAGCTTACGTGTAGGTTCGTAACTCATAACCTACGAAAAAAGTTCAAATATTGTGAAAAAAGCACTACAAGACCCAAAATGGCAACCAAGTGTGTAAGTGCAACAAACTTAGTTCAAACCAACCTAAAACGTGCTCAAAACGTGTCTAGGTATTACTTGAGTTTTCAAAACGACCTAGCAAATCCTAAGTGTAAGTTCGTAACTCATAATCTACCAAAAGGTTGAAAAAAGCATTTCAAGACCAAAAATGACAACCAAGTGCAACAAACTCAATCTAACCTAAAATGAATTCAAAACGTGTGTAAGTATCACTTGAATTTTCAAAACGACCAAGCAATGCTTAAGTGTAAGTTTGTAACTCACAACCTACCAAAATTTCAAAAAGTGTGAAAAAAGTACTTCAAGACCCAACATGTCAATCAAATGTGTTTAAACTTAGTTTCAAACCAACCTAAAACGAGTTCAAAACGTGTCTAAGTATCACTTTAACTTTCAAAACGACCTAAAAAAGCTTACGTGTAGGTTCGTAACTCATAACCTACGAAAAAAGTTCAAATATTGTGAAAAAAGCACTACAAGACCCAAATGGCAACCAAGTGTGTAAGTGCAACAAACTTAGTTCAAACCAACCTAAAACGTGCTCAAAACGTGTCTAGGTATTACTTGAGTTTTCAAAACGACCTAGCAAATCCTAAGTGTAAGTTCGTAACTCATAATCTACCAAAAAGGTCGAAAAAAGCATTTCAAGACCAAAAATGACAACCAAGTGCAACAAACTCAATCTAACCTAAAATGTATTCAAAACGTGTGTAAGTATCACTTGAATTTTCAAAACGACCAAGCAATGCTTAAGTGTAAGTTTGTAACTCACAACCTACCAAAATTTCAAAAAGTGTGAAAAAAGTACTCAAGACCCAACATGTCAATCAAATGTGTTTAAAACTTAGTTTCAAACCAACATAAAACGAGTTCAAAACGTGTCTAAGTTTCACTTGAACTTTCAAAACGACCTAACAAATATTCAATACAAGTTCATAAGTCATAACCTAGCAAAAAGTTCAAAGTTTTTGAAAAAGACACTCCAAAACCCAAAGTGTCAAGTGTGTAAGTGCAACGAACTTAGTTCTATACAAACCTAACAAGTATTGAAAACACGTATAAGTTTTCAAACACCCTAACAACGCTTAAGTGTAAGTTTATAACTCATAACTTACCAAAAATTTCAAAAAGTGTGTGAAAAAAAATCTTTCAAGACTCAAAATGGCAACCATGGCTGTATGTAAAACTAACTTAGTTTGTAACAACCTAAAAGGTGTTCAAAAAATGTTCAAGTATCACTCGAACTTTAAAAACGACCTAATAATGCTTTAGTGTTACTTCATAACTCATAACCTACCAAAAGTTCAAAAAATGTAGAAAAAGCACTCAAAATCCAAAATGGCAACCAAGTGTGTAAGTGCAACAAACTTAGTCTCAACTTTAAAATTAGTGCGAGTTGGGAAATGTATTAACTCAAGCATGATGTAAAAACTTGAAACGACTTAAATATTTATTCACCATCACATAAAAACAGTAATAAATATAGATAACATGTGTAAATAAAGGGAGAATCACCTTTCTAGCAGTAGCTTTAGAGTAAGACCAAACACCATCCTCCTACTTGTAAATCTGCTCGATTGTCTACTTTGTTCTACACTCGTCATTTCACCGTCTCAGGCCATCCATTGAATTGGCCACCCAGCCTTGGCATACAAGAGTATGTCTCAGCCTGTTAACAAATACCACTAAAACTAAGCAAGACGAAGAAAAAAGTTTTCAAAAAATTACCTAACTTTTAGGTCTTCATTGACCTTTAAGTACTTCTGTCTTCTCCTTCAACTCTTTGACAGATTGCTGAAATTATGTGTTTCTGCAATGTTTACCAGAACATGAAAGATTCATTACGAAAATAAATACCATGAAGAAATAGTAAAACAGTCAATACAAGAAGAAAAAAGTTCACTTGAAAACGACCTAAAACAGTATCACTTGAACAAAATGTGTCTAAGTATCACTTGAACTTTCAAAACGACCTAAAACAGCTTACGTGTAGGTTCGTAACTCATAACCTACGAAAAAAGTTCCAATAGTGTGAAAAAAGCACTACAAGACCCAAAATGGCTACCAAGTGTGTAAGTGTAACAAACTTAGTTCAAACCAACCTAAAACGTGCTCAAAACGTGTCTAGGTATTACTTGAGTTTTCAAAACGACCTAGCAAATCCTAAATGTAGGTTGTAACTCATAATCTACCAAAAAGGTTGAAAAAAGCATTTCAAGACCAAAAATGACAACCAAGTGCAACAAACTCAATCAAACGTGTGTACGTATCACTTCAACTTTCAAAACGACCAAACAATGCTTAAGTGTAAGTTTGTAACTCACAACCTACCAAAATTTCAGAAAGTGTAAAAAAAGCACTTCAAGACCCAAAACGGCAACGAAGTATGTAAGTGCAACGGACTTAGTTTCAAGCCATCCTAAAAAGAGTGCAAAACGTGTCTAAGATTTCAAACCGACCAAACAATACTCAAGCGTAAGTTCGTAACTCACAACCTAAAAAAATTTCAAAAAGTGTGAAAAAAAGTACTTCAAGACCCAACATTTCAATCAAATGTGTAAGTGCAACAAACTTAGTTTCAAACCAACGCAAAATGTGTTTAAAAACGACCTAACAATCATTAAGTGTAAGTTCGTAACTCACAAACTAACAAAAAGTTCAAAATGCTTGAAAAATGCACTTGGAGACCTAAAATGGCAACCAAGTATGCAAGTGAAACAAACTTAGTCTTAAACAAATCTAAAAAAATTTCAAACCGTGTTTAAGTATCACTTGAACTTTCAGAACGACCTAAGAATGTTTATTTGTAAGTTCGTCACTCATAACCTACCAAAAAGTTCAAGAAGTATGGAAAAAAAGGAAACACTACAGGACCCAAAATGGCAACCAAGTGCGCAAGTGCAACAAACTTAGTTCCAAACCAACCTAAAAAGTGGTCAAGGCGTGTCTAAGTATCACTTGGACTTTCAAAACAACCTAACGAAGTTTAAGTGTAAGTTGGTAACCCATAGCCTACCAAAAAGTTCAAAAAGTGTGGAAAGGGCACTTCAAGACCGAAAATGGCAACCAATTGGATAAGGTCAACAAACTTAGTTTCAAACCAACCTAAACCGAGTTAAAAATGAATTATGGAAGTGTGGCTGCTCCTTTGACTCAATTATTGAAGAAAGGAGCATATGAATGGACTGTTGCAGCTGCTGAAGCTTTTGAGAATTTAAAGATGGCTACGATGGCTCTCCCAATCTTAGCACTGCCAGATTTTTTCTTACCATTTGAAATAGAGACCGATGCTTCTGGATACGGGGTAGGTGCTGTCTTAATTCAAAATCATCGGCCAATTGCTTATTTTAGCCAGACATTAGCTATGAGGAATCGTGCTAAACCAGTTTATGAACGGGAATTAATGGCTGTAGTTTTGGCTGTGCAACGCTGTAGACCTTATCTTTTGGGCAAGAGGTTTGTAGTGAAAACTGATCAACGATCATTGAAACTTTTATTGGAACAAAGGGTTATCCAACCTCAACATCAGAGGTGGATTGCTAAGCTTCTTGGCTACAATTTTGATGTCGTGTATAAACCGGGACTAGAAAACAAAGCAGCAGATGCCTTGTCTCGTGTCCCTCCTACTGCCCAACTTAATCAACTTACTGTTGAGATCAGTTAAATTGGCAGTCCCCAACACTGAAGTTGACCCTAAATTAGTCCCAGAAATTAATGGGATGGATCTGAATGTCTTGTTCAATGATGAAGATATTCTCCCTATTAAAATTCCCCTGGATTTGCCTAAAGATTTAGTGTCTATAGTCGGTGATTGTGGAATCATTCTGGCTTAAATTAGATGTGCAACTGCCTTTTCCTCCTCCCAGTCATTATTAAGGTTGTCTCCTGGAACACTAAGGGTTTGAACGACTCCTCTAAACGTGCAGCACTTAAAAAAGTCATCAACAATTGTAGTCATGATTCAAGAATCTAAGAAGGACACCTTGAACTCGGCTTTTATAAAATCATTGTGGAGTTGTAAGGATATTGGCTGGGATTATGTGGCTTCTGTTGGATCTTTTGGGGGAATTCTTTCCATGTGGGACAGCAGTAAAATATCTGTAACAGAGGTCATTAAAAGACGCTTCTCTTTGTCAATCAAATGCCTCACTTTGTGCAAAAAGGTTTGTTGGATCACAAATGTCTATGGCCATTGTGGTTGCAGAGAAAGGAAATTGGTTTGGCCCGAATTGTCTTCCTTGGCTGATTGTTCGTCCGTGGCCTGGTGCATAGGTGGGGATTTTAATATCACTCGTTGGGCCCGGGAAAGATTTCCTTTTGGCAGAAGTACTAGAGGAATGTCATTATTCAATAAGTTTATTGCATGGTTTCTCTCATGGAAATTCCATTGCAAAACGGAAGGTTCACTTGGTCTAGAGACGGTAATTCTCCTTGAAGATCATTATTAGACAGATTCTTCATAAATCAGATGTGGGATGTTTGTTTTGAAAATTCTCGGGTTTCTCGAAAAGCACGCATCTTCTCGGATCACTTTCCTTTATTCTTGGAGGCTGGTTCTTTTCTTTGGGGTTCCTCTCCTTTTCGGTTTTGTAACAGCTGGTTGGTGTCCAGTGATTCTAATCAGATTATTGTTGAAACAGTGAGCAACTCTAACTTCCAGGGATGGGCTGGTTTCATTCTTCATGAGCAGTTGAGATCAGTTAAATTGGCAGTAAAAGCTTGGAATATTGCTGCGCAAGCTAAGGTAAAAAAAAAAAACAGAGAAATCCTTGATGTCAAAATTAGAAAAATATGATTCTGTGGCTGAGTTGATTGGATTAAATCAAGAAGAGTTGAATTCTAGAGCTGCTTTGCAAGCGGAATTACTTAGTATTTATCAAAATGAAGAGCGTAATTTTATTCAGAAGAGTAAACTCAATTGGCTTTCTTTGGGTGATGAGAATACGGGCTTCTTCCACCGCTTTCTAATGCGAAAAAAAGAAGGAACCTCATAACTGAATTAAAAGATGATGATGGGATTGTCTCGACTTCATTCGGCGACATTGAAAGGATTGTGCTGGAATTTTTTGAGTCACTTTATACCAGAATTCCGGGGGACAGCTTCATCCCTATTAACAGTAATTGGTCTTGTGTTTCCTCAATTCAGAATGAGGCTCTTGTTACCCAATTTTCAGTGGAGGAGATCTTTAAGGCATTAAAGGCACTTGGCAACAACAAAGCTCCGGGCCCGGATGGCTTCACAGTGAAGTTCCTAATCGCCCAATGGTCTATTTTCAAGGATATCTTCAAATCACTAATGTCTGATTTCCACAGAAATGGAAGATTAAATGCTTGCATCCAAGAAAACTTCATTTGTTTAGTGCAGAAAAAAGAGAATGTGACTCTAGTCAAGGATTTCCGTCCAATCAGCCTTACTACGTTAGCATACAAGGTCGTTGCAAAGGTTTTATCTGAACGTCTAAAACAAGTTATGGATGCAATTATAAGCCCCACTCAAAGCGCCTTTATTGAAGGTAGGAAAATTCTTGACCCAATATTAATTGCTAACGAGGCCGTGGAAGATTATAGGGCAAAACGGAAAAAAGGATGGATTTTAAAACTTGACTTGGAAAAAGCCTTTGATAGGGTGAATTGGAACTTTTTAGAAAAAAATTTATCTTTGAAAAAGTTTAGTTCCAAATGGATATCATGGATAATGAGCTGCCCAAAAAATCCAAAGTATTCGGTCTTCATCAATGGTAAGCCTAGAGGCCGGCAACAGCATCTTGAGGTATCCGCCAAGGGTACCCCTCTCCCCTTTTTATTCCTCCTAGTAAGTGAGGTTTTAGGAGAAATCATAAACAAGCTTCATATTAACAGCCAGTTTGAAGGTTTCCTTGTTGGCAAAGACTTGATCCACCTCCCTTTGCTTAAAGACGAAAAGACCAAGTCAGATTCCTTTATTCAAACAGGTTAGTATCACAGCTCCAAAGGAAAAAACTTACGGATCTCTACGACGAATTTCCTTGAATGATGTAGCAGCATTTGATGCTTGAAACACGGTTTCATTTATGGTGTGAAAAATAAGATCGATAAATAAAACTTTTGGCTACAATTAGCCACAGAAACATAAAGCTGTTACAGGAAAACAAAAGCTAACAGATAACTAACTATACAGTTTGTAGGCAAAATACCAAATAGCCCTTAATCAAGATCACAACTCAAGTAGACAATAATTTGTAGTTTATCATTTCCAACCAAATAATTCAATCATAAATAAGGTCAAATGGCCAAATAATATGGCCTTTCACATAAATACTTACTCCTGAATTTTTTGAACGATAATGTTATCGCTTCTCTCCCACGTTTCACGAAGGCCCTCAGCCATCTGCCAATTCCAATATAAGAAAATTATTTTACATATTATATTAAACATTGAAAATTCTTTTACGTATTATTTCTTTTTTTTACATATTCCTATTGAAGAATCTCATTTGAGCATTTTGTGGTCAATTTGACTTGACAGAAACAACAGAACTTTCAATTAGAAGGAAGCAAGATGCCCAGTTTTTTTGAACTGCTGTTTTTTTTTTTTTTTTGCTTTAACTTGCTGTAAATTGGAGATGTTTTCCATAACTACTTCGGCTTGGAGCCCTCTCTCTACTCCTTATGTAATTTCAAGAAATAGATAAAATCCAAGTTAAACTAGATAAGTGGAAAAGATATTGTCTCTTTAGTGGAGGTTGGGCCACACTTTGTAAGTTGGTTTTTTCACATATACCTACACACTATATGTCTATATTCTTAATGCCAGAAAAGATGATTCATATAGTGATTAATTGGAAGGTGGTGTCTTGTTCGCAAGAGGATGGTGGACTCGGCGTCGATGGTGCAACGTTAAAAAAATGCAACCTTCTTGCTAAATGGGGATGGAGATTTATAAATGAAAAGAATTCCCTTTGGGCTAAAGTGGTGAAGAGTATCCATGGAGAAAGTTAATTTGGATGGCATATGTGAGACCCCCATTCATACATACGTATGTTAGGAAGGGTAAGAAGGGAAATTCACCAACAAGTAATGAGTGGAAAGTAAGAGAATGTGCAGGTGGGTCCCACTGGGTAGGAATTTGAGGGTGAGTATAAATAGAATGATTGGGAAATAGGGATAGGTATCTTTTTTGTTATCCTTAGGGAAAAGAGAGGCGGCAGCAGCCGTAAAGGGGAGGGGTATCCTTCTTGTAAAGGATGCTGGTATGCTCTTGTTATTTACTGTTCTTACTTTCATTTCATATTGTAGCTGTATCTTTTGGCTATATACATAAATAAAGAATCACAGGGTGCTCTCTCTGTTTAGCCATTGTTGGGTGTTTTATTAGAAAGTGTGTTAGAATGCTGACAGCATACTAAAGGAATTGTCACTTGCAGTCTCCATAGTCCCTGGATTAGCATTTCGAGATGCTAGCTTCGCAAGTGGATTCCTAGGCATTGTTCAAGTTCGGTGATGGTTGAAGAATAGCATTTTGGAATGATTTTTGGGCAGATGTTGTTTCTTTTCAAGATCGTTTAGATTGTCTTTGAACTCTAATAATGGAGATGTAAAGGAGTTTTGGGACTCTTCCACTACTTCATGGGCTCTAAATTTCAGGAGACTTCTAAAAGTTGAAGAAATAGATGAATTTCAAGTCTCCCAAAATAAAAGAATCTAGAAATCAGAATCAAATGGGAAGTTTTTGGTTCATTCATTAGTCAACCATCTCTCCATTGCCTCCCCAATTGAAAAAACATTTATACTCGACAATTTGGAAGACAAAAAGCCCTAGAAGAGTGAATATCGCGCTTTGGAGAAAGCGAAATGGACTATGAACTGTGCAGAAGTTTTGCAAATGAAACCTTCCTCTCACAGTTTATCTCCTCATATTTGTCCCTTGTGTTTGCATGCTTTAGAAGATTTACATCATATTCTCTCTCCTGCTTACATGAAAAGAAGTGTTGGTTTGACTTACTTGGCTATCTTCATTTGAATTGGGTTTTCGACTATAGATTTAGGAGAACGCGGTCCAGCTTATTTCATGTCCCATTCTCAAGAAGAAACCAAGATTGATTTGGTTAAATGCAGTAAAGGCCATTTTACCATAAATTTGGTTTGAACATAATCAACTAACATTTCAAAATAAAGCTTCCTCTTGGACAACTCGAGTCGAAATGGCTAGAATCAATGCTTCTTCTTGATGCTCTCTTTCAAAAGACTTCAAAGATTTCTCCATACAAGATATAAGTCATAATTGGCCGACTTTCATTTTTAATTCTTAGTCCACTACTGTACTCTTATTTTATTTCTTTTTGGATTTCTAGTGGTCTTAAATCTATGTTGTATAGTTATTGGGCAGTTTGTATGATCTATTCTAAACTTTGTCGTTGGTTTAGTCTTTTGGTTTAAGTCTCGATATGGTGAGAATGCTAAGTAGGTGTCAACATAGATGAGATGCCCGAGTGCACTCACTGATCCTAGGGCTTTCTTTGTATTACCTTTTGTCTTGTCTATTCATTTTCAGCTTAACGAAGAGGCTCCTTTCCTACTTCAAAAAAGAAAAAAAAGGTAAATGTGTGATTCTTATAAAGTAAATTATCCTACAGATTAAAAGTTTGAACTTAGACTATTCCAAGTGCTTCACCAAATCTTAAATATTTGAACCAACAGCACCAACTTTGCACAACACAGCAATGTAAAACACATTAACTACTTTCTCTTTTATGCACATTATATATCAAATAAAAATATTACAAGGGAAAAAATGGAAAAAAAGAACATACTAACAACGATAAAATATAATAAGCTTCAATCGAAGAGAGAAGGTTTGAAGAACATAATTCAAAGGCTCCCAAAATCATATCATAATTAGAAAGCCAATACCAACACCAATTCAAAGAGAACACCTAATCTACCATACAAAAGTCTAAATATAACTTTTTTTTTAATCTTGTGTTTTAGTGTATGATGCAAGTGAAGCAAAACAACATTACAATATAAGATCTTTTTACCCTGATATTTAATAATCAACTAAGAAAAATTTGCATTCAAAGTTGACCAAGAATCCAAGACCTTCAATAGGCAAAGATAATATTCTCAACATGGTAATTGGATGTGTTCCCTTTAGCATAGTATCTTAAATAATCACTTTTTGTTATTTGAGAAAAACTCCATTTTCTCTTATTAATGAAAAATGACTTGATAATAGGTAAGTATAATTTAATAGAAATTCTAACTAAAGAGAACTAATTATAAAAGGAAATAACGTCTAAAAAGAATAATTAAAAAAATAACTAAGGCAACTATACAATACAAATCTACACTTTGTAATCACAACTTTTGATCTTCCTTGTATGGAGTAACATTTTAAAGAGGCCGAACTAAGATAGATCTAAGCAAAAACTTCATTGATGGCCTAAGAAAGATGGATGGAAACCTTATAATGATACAGATAACAAACCTTTTCAATTGAGGTTTAGATGCAAAACATGCAATATAGTTCAACATTATTTCGCCAAAGTTAGTCATTAAAATCAAGCGAATCATAAAACAGAAAAAGAATGTAGATTTAAGAGGACTATGTAATATATCAACTAGGAATGAAATAGGCAAAGATAAAAGCAAGTATTAAGAACAAAACAAAGCATAACAAAAGAGGAAGGCCAGCTTACTATTCAAAAAAGCAAAGGAGTTCCACATCACTTGCAAGATAGCCTATGGAACATTGCTATAGAACTATCTTGGGAACTTTGGCAGAGTTGTGTTTGGAAATTACACTGATGTTTAGCAAAGGTGTTTACAATAATAAAACTATAACATAAATGTTTCATAGTGTTGGAAGAAATTATAACAATTCATTGCAAATAAGATGCAGTACCTTGATTTTATGGTTAAAGGTTCCAATTGGTTTTTCTTTTTAAGCTCTTATTTAGAAGGGATTCACCTGTTACAAGTTGAAATGTGAGTTGGAAAAATTGGACAAGAAGTTATAACCTTACAAGAAAATGATCCTTATAGAAAGAACTAACTTGATTCAAGCAAAATATCTTCAAGAACAAAATTGCAATTACACGAACACTTATTAACACAAATAAACAAATGAGAAAACAAATTCTTATTAGTAAAACACATGTAGCCAATAAAAAATGCAAATCAGACTATTGAGTACAATGAAATACAACATGGTAACAAGAAAGAGATGCAACATATACATAAACATACAAATCAGAAAAGAAGTTGATTCCTGACAACAAAGTAAAATAAATACAAACCATAATAAATTTCTATGACCATTAGGACTCTGTAGAGAAATGCCTACTTTCGACATAAGCATTTCATCAAATTCCATCTAAAGCGGAGAGGTTGCCCATGCAAGCTCTAATACCAGGCAATCTCGACGCGCATTTTACTTAACCTAAGCAGCTGGCTTGACTCCCTCTTTTTTTTCTCCCTCCCTCTCTACAGGCTGCCATGCTGGGTGAAGAACTCTAAGTACCTACTAGGCGGGGGTCGGGTTTTGCTTAGGCAAGAAAAGCGGAGAGGATCCCCACGAAAATTCTGAAACCGGGGGATCTCGGCGCGCATTTTACTTGACCTAAGCGGCTGGCTTGGCTCAATCTTTTTTTTCTCTCTACCTCTCTTGGCGGGATCGGGTTTTGCTTAGGCAAGAAAAGCGGAGAGGATCCCCACGAAAATTCTAAAACCGGGGGATCTCGGCGCGCATTTTACTTGACCTAAGCGGCTGGCTTGGCTCCCTCTTTTTTTTCTCGCTCCCTCTCACAGGCTGCCATGCTGGGTGAAGAACTCTAAGTACCTACTAGGCGGGGTCGTCTTTTGCTTAGGCAAGAAAAGCGGAGAGGATCCCTACGAAAATTCTGAAACCGGGGATCTCGGCGCACATTTTACTTGACCTAAGCGGCTGGCTTGGCTCCCTCTTTTTTTTCTCGCTCCCACTCACAGGCTGCCATGCTGGGTGAAGAACTCTAAGTACCTACTAGGCGGGGTCGTCTTTTGCTTAGGCAAGAAAAGCGGAGAGGATCCCCACGAAAATTCTGAAACCGGGGGATCTCGGCGCGCATTTTACTCGACCTAAGCGGCTGGCTTGGCTCCCTCTTTTTTTTCTCTCTACCTCTCTAGGCGGGATCGGGTTTTGCTTAGGCAAGAAAAGCGGAGAGGATCCCCACGAAAATTCTGAAACCGGGGGATCTCGGCGCGCATTTTACTTGACCTAAGCGGCTGGCTTGGCTCCCTCTTTTTTTTCTCTCTACCTCTCTAGGCGGGATCGGGTTTTGCTTAGGCAAGAAAAGAGGAGAGGATCCCCACGAAAATTCTGAAACCGGGGGATCTCGGCGCGCATTTTACTTAACCTAAGCGGCTGGCTTGGCTCCCTCTTTTTTTCTCGCTCCCTCTCACAGGCTGCCATGCTAGGTGAAGAACTCTAAGTACCTACTAGGCGGGGGTCGTCTTTTGCTTAGGCAAGAAAAGCGGAGAGGATCCCCACGAAAATTCTGAAACCGAGGGATCTCGGCGCGCATTTTACTTGACCTAAGCGGCTGGCTTGGCTCCCTCTTTTTTTTCTCTCTACCTCTCTAGGCGGGATCGGGTTTTGCTTAGGCAAGAAAAGCGGAGAGGATCCCCACGAAAATTCTGAAACCGGGGGATCTCGGCGCGCATTTTACTTGACCTAAGCGGCTGGCTTGGCTCCCTCTTTTTTTTCTCTCTACCTCTCTAGGCGGGATCGGGTTTTGCTTAGGCAAGAAAAGCGGAGAGGATCCCCACGAAAATTCTGAAACCGGGGGATCTCGGCGCGCATTTTACTTGACCTAAGCGGCTGGCTTGGCTCCCTCTTTTTTTTCTCGCTCCCTCTCACAGGCTGCCATGCTGGGTGAAGAACTCTAAGTACCTACTAGGCAGGGGTCGTCTTTTGCTTAGGCAAGAAAAGCGGAGAGGATCCCCACGAAAATTCTGAAACCGGGGGATCTCGGCGCGCATTTTACTCGACCTAAGCGGCTGGCTTGGCTCCCTCTTTTTTTTCTCTCTACCTCTCTAGGCGGGATCGGGTTTTGCTTAGGCAAGAAAAGCGGAGAGGATCCCCACGAAAATTCTGAAACCGGGGGATCTCGGCGCGCATTTTACTTAACCTAAGCGGCTGGCTTGGCTCCCTCTTTTTTTTCTCTCTACCTCTCTAGGCGGGATCGGGTTTTGCTTAGGCAAGAAAAGCGGAGAGGATCCCCACGAAAATTCTGAAACCGGGGGATCTCGGCGCGCATTTTACTTGACCTAAGCGGCTGGCTTGGCTCCCTCTTTTTTTTCTCGCTCCCTCTCACAGGCTGCCATGCTAGGTGAAGAACTCTAAGTACCTACTAGGCGGGGGTCGTCTTTTGCTTAGGCAAGAAAAGCGGAGACGATCCCCACGAAAATTCTGAAACCGGGGGATCTCGGCGCGCATTTTACTCGACCTAAGCGGCTGGCTTGGCTCCCTCTTTTTTTTCTCTCTACCTCTCTAGGCGGGAACGGGTTTTGCTTAGGCAAGAAAAGCGGAGAGGATCCCCACGAAAATTCTGAAACCGGGGGATCTCGGCGCGCATTTTACTTAACCTAAGCGGCTGGCTTGGCTCCCTCTTTTTTTCTCTCTACCTCTCTAGGCGGGATCGGGTTTTGCTTAGGCAAGAAAAGCGGAGAGGATCCCCACGAAAATTCTGAAACCGGGGGATCTCGGCGCGCATTTTACTTGACCTAAGCGGCTGGCTTGGCTCCCTCTTTTTTTTCTCGCTCCCTCTCACAGGCTGCCATGCTGGGTGAAGAACTCTAAGTACCTACTAGGCGGGGGTCGTCTTTTGCTTAGGCAAGAAAAGCAGAGAGGATCCCACGAAAATTCTGAAACCGGGGGATCTTGGCGCGCATTTTACTCGACCTAAGCGGCTGGCTTGGCTCCCTCTTTTTTTTCTCTCTACCTCTCTAGGCGGGATCGGGTTTTGCTTAGGCAAGAAAAGCGGAGAGGATCCCCACGAAAATTCTGAAACCGGGGGATCTCGGCGCGCATTTTACTTTACCTAAGCGACTGGCTTGGCTCCCTCTTTTTTTTCTCTCTACCTCTCTAGGCGGGATCGGGTTTTGCTTAGGCAAGAAAAGCGGAGAGGATCCCCACGAAAATTCTGAAACCGGGGGATCTCGGCGCGCATTTTACTTGACCTAAGCGGCTGGCTTGGCGCCCTCTTTTTTTCTCTCTACCTCTCTAGGCGGGATCGGGTTTTGCTTAGGCAAGAAAAGCGGAGAGGATCCCCACGAAAATTCTGAAACCGGGGGATCTCGGCGCGCATTTTACTTGACCTAAGCGGCTGGCTTGGCGCCCTCTTTTTTTTCTCTCTACCTCTCTAGGCGGGATCGGGTTTTGCTTAGGCAAGAAAAGCGGAGAGGATCCCCACGAAAATTCTGAAACCGGGGATCTCGGCACGCATTTTACTCGACCTAAGCGGCTGGCTTGGCTCCCTCTTTTTTTTCTCTCTACCTCTCTAGGCGGGATCGGGTTTTGCTTAGGCAAGAAAAGCGGAGAGGATCCCACGAAAATTCTGAAACCGGGGATCTCGGCGCGCATTTTACTTGACCTAAGCGGCTGGCTTGGCGCCCTCTTTTTTTCTCTCTACCTCTCTAGGCGGGATCGGGTTTTGCTTAGGCAAGAAAAGCGGAGAGGATCCCCACGAAAATTCTGAAACCGGGGGATCTCGGCGCGCATTTTACTTGACCTAAGCGGCTGGCTTGGCTCCCTCTTTTTTTTCTCTCTACCTCTCTAGGCAGGATCGGGTTTTGCTTAGGCAAGAAAAGCGGAGAGGATCCCCACGAAAATTCTGAAACCGGGGATCTCGGCGCGCATTTTACTTGACCTAAGCGGCTGGCTTGGCTCCCTCTTTTTTTCTCTCTACCTCTCTAGGGGGATCGGGTTTTGCTTAGGCAAGAAAAGCGAAGAGGATCCCCACGAAAATTCTGAAACCGGGGATCTCGGCGCGCATTTTACTTAACCTAAGCGGCTGGCTTGGCGCCCTCTTTTTTTCTCTCTACCTCTCTAGGCGGGATCGGTTTTGCTTAGACAAGAAAAGCGGAGAGGATCCCACGAAAATTCTGAAACCGGGGGATCTCGGCGCGCATTTTACTTGACCTAAGCGGCTGGCTTGGCTCCCTCTTTTTTTTCTCTCTACCTCACTAGGCGGGATCGGGTTTTGCTTAGGCAAGAAAAGCGGAGAGGATCCCCACGAAAATTCTGAAACCGGGGGATCTCGGCGCGCATTTTACTTGACCTAAGCGGCTGGCTTGGCGCCCTCTTTTTTTCTCTCTACCTCTCTAGGCGGGATCGGGTTTTGCTTAGGCAAGAAAAGCGGAGAGGATCCCCACGAAAATTCTGAAACCGGGGGATCTCGGCGCGCATTTTACTTGACCTAAGCGGCTGGCTTGGCGCCCTTTTTTTTTCTCTACCTCTCTAGGCGGGATCGGGTTTTGCTTAGGCAAGAAAAGCGGAGAGGATCCCCACGAAAATTCTGAAACCGGGGGATCTCGGCGCGCATTTTACTTGACCTAAGCGGCTGGCTTGGCGCCCTCTTTTTTTTCTCTCTACCTCTAGGCGGGATCGGGTTTTGCTTAGGCAAGAAAAGCGGAGAGGATCCCCGAAAATTCTGAAACCGGGGGATCTCGGCGCGCATTTTACTTGACCTAAGCGGCTGGCTTGGCTCCCTCTTTTTTTTCTCTCTTTCTCTCTAGGCATTGCAAAAGTTTCTAAATTTTGACATTTTTAGCAAAATTTGCAAAATGAAAATTTCCCAAAGGACATGGAATGTGCAAGGCTACAACCCACCCCCACACTTAAAAATTTGCATTGTCCTCAAAGCATTTTAAGCAAGATTCTACGGATGGAAAGAAAAAAAGAAAAAGGAGAACAGAAGACCTCCCCTTGTAACCTAGTTTCTTCATGGAAGCTTGCTTGCAAAGATCCCAAGTTTGGTTATATTTCATTTTCCTTTATTCCTACAAAAAGAAAACAAGAATTTCCATCGAATTTTATTAAAAAGGTTAAACTAAAAATTTTAGTAAAATGTGCAGAATTGTTTAAGCTCGGTTGCATTTTCTAAGCATCACTTGAATTATTAAAACGACCTAACAAATATTCAATACAAGTTCGTAATTCATAACCTACCAAAAAGTTCAAAAAGATTGTTGTAGGTGTTCCACCAAACCTTTTGTAAATTACATACATCAATAAACTTACTTCTTATGGGGGGGGGGGGGGGGGGGGGGGAAGAAACTATGTTTTAGGGACAGATGGCTCTAAAGCACACAAACACTCTCCATCTCACTCTCTATCTGCCCTGTATCTAATTTAATCCAGCATTCATTTGGGGTATTGTAGGTTCATATTAAAAAATAGTCATTCATGTCGTGATGCAAAGGCCCTTTTTATGTATCTAGAACTAAAATCACGAAAATCATCGTGGACATGCAGCACAACAAACTGAATATCCATGGGAAGCCTTTGCTAACAAAATGGTTGACAATAATTACTCAGACAAGAGAGGATGACTATAATTAATTGACAGAAGTACAAATCAATATAGGTGCACAACCACCAAGCCCCCAACAAAAGGAACAATAAACTTCAATAACAAAAGAAAGGTAGTATCAAGACTATCCTTACCTTGTTATCGAAGAAGATACCTTGGCTCTGGTAAGCCCGATGCTCTGCCTTACAACATTCAATTACCTCAGTACTGTAGTGTTTCTTCAAAGTTTGGGAATCTACCTAAAACATAAAAATATATATTACAACTTGAAAACCTCCATGTCAGAAACTTTACTTTAATTATCAAACCAGATGCTATGCAAGAATTAGTTAGCAGAAACACAACATAAATAGTAATGATATTCTTTGGGGAGGGGATAAAAGCATCTTTCATCTTAGAAATAAGCTTAGCAGTTAGCACTAACCTTTATATAAGAAGTTAACACCGGTTTGATTACTTCATAAACTTCAGCTACGAAATCTGGTAAAGAGAAAGACCTAATCCATAATGTTAAAGAGGAAAAGACCAAGTCAGATTCTTTTATTCAAACAGGTTAGTATCACATCTCCAAAGGAAAAAACTTACGGACCTCTACGACGAATTTCCTTGAATGATGTAGCAGCACCTTGTTCTTGAAACACAGTTTCATTTATGCTGTGAAAAATAAGATTGATAAATAAAACTTTCGGCTACAATTAGCCACATAAACATAAAGTTGTGACAGGAAAACAAAAGCTTAACAGATAATTAACTATACAGTTTGTAGGCAAAATACCAAATAGCCCATAATCAAGATCACAACTGAAGCAAACAATAATGTGTAGTTTATCATTTCCAACCAAATAAGGTCAAATGGCCAAATAATATGTCCTTTCACATAAATATTTACTCCTGAATTTTTGAAGGATAATGTTATCGCTTCTCTCCTACGTTTCACAAAAGTTCTTTTACATATTATATTTTTTTACATATTCCTATTGAAGAGTCTCATTTGAGCATTTTATGGTCAATTTGACTTGAAAGAAACGGCAGAACTTTCAATAAGAAAGAAGCAAGATGCCCAGTTTTTTTTAACTGCTGTTTTTCACTTCTTTTTTTTTCTTTAACTTGCTGTAAATTGGAGATGTTTTCCATAACTACTGTGGCTTATAATATGTCCTTTCACATAAATATTTACTACTCCTGAATTTTTTGAAGGATAATGTTATCGCTTCTCTCCCACGTTTCACAAAAATTCTTTTACATATTATATTTTTTTTTACATATTCCTATTGAAAAATCTCATTTGAGCATTTTATGGTCAATTTGACTTGAAAGAAACGGCAGAACTTTCAATAAGAAAGAAGCAAGATGCCCAGTTTTTTTTAACTGCTGTTTTTCTCTTCTTCTTTTTTCTTTAACTTGCTGTAAATTGGAGATTTTTTCCATAACTACTGTGGCTTATGTAATTTACCTTCTCCCTAAATGCAACCATAAATCAAACAAACTAGATGAATAAATTTACACCACAGAAATCCATCCTATGAAGACTACAGCGGAGAAAGATGCGATAAGGATAAAGCATAGGAAGAGCAAATACCCCATGGGAAGTAAACTGATAGAAAATACTTTGTCTTGAGAGTAATATATCCCGAACCAATTTTCTGCCAGCCATTAAGATTTACCCACTGCAACTCTGCACACAAATATTTTCTTATAAACAATAATTAACACAATCTAATTGGTATCTTATGGATATAAAAGACAGCATGGATCCATATTGGAAGGATTTCAAATTAGTCTACGAACAAAGAATTTGGAAGGATTTGTGATCAACTAAGGAGCTCTCGACTTTCTCAGCTGGAATTTACCTTCCTTGGGTACTTATCGACCAGAGACTGGAAGTAGTTGTGCTCTTCGTCCATAGTAGTCATCCAACCAGCAAGGGAAAGACCACGACGTGCAGTGGAATAGGAAAAAGAGCGTTGAGCACAGCTTTCGTGTCACCAGCAATCGTTTTTCCTTTATTGGTAGACCGAAAAGGCTTTGTCAAGCAGGCAGGCATGATTGTCACTCGATCGACAGTTGAGAAATCCGGCGCTGTTAGGGGTAGGAGAAGAAGATGGCCGTGAATCGGCGATTTTGAGGAAGACGAAGAAGATGAGAGAAGGGGAGAGGACGAGAAAGCAGAGAGAGAAAGATAGCCGTTAGAGAAGAAGTAGGGGAAGAACTTTGAAACGTGAGTGAGAGAGAAGGGGAGATGAGGGATTAAAATATATTTGAATTATTTGTGATAAAACCCATTTAAAATCCAAAACAATTTCTTTATAACTAAAACAAATATTTTGTTTTTAAAATCTAGACTAAAAAAATCAAATTTTACCGCAAAAACTGAGATAAAATTTTCAAAAACGATAAAGCAAAAAATATATATTTTGTTTTTCAAATAATTATAATCCAAAATTTTCAAGAAATGTGAAATTTCATTTAATAAGATAAAAAAATTGTGAACATTAGTTTCCAACTTTGGCAATGGATGAAAGTATTAGAAATTGAAAATAATTGTTAGACATGCATGTTAGCCGTCACCACAAACCAATCCAATTTTTCATTCAAAAATGTTGAATTTATAATTAATGGTTCTCGAAACATTCATACAATTTTTTTTTTAATTTAACTTACTTAATTTGAGTTTTCTTACGATGTTCATGTCGATATTATACGAAAAATTGTCTTAAATGATAAAATTGCTGAAGATATTCACAAATATAACAAAGTTTTACCGTCGGTTAGTTAGTGATAGAACATGTACTAATGGTCTATCAATTATCCTCTATGGTTTTAGTTTAGTGGTTATTTATCAAGCTCTTAATAAACTAAATAGTGATTTAACAAATATAATGTAAAAGAATATTCCAAGAATAACCTTGGAGTATCACTTGAATTTTCAAAACGACCTAACACGACTAAACTATAAGCTCATAACTCATAACCTATCAAAAAAAGTACAGATAAAACAAAAAAAAACTATTTAAATCTTGAAAAATGAAATATGAGAAAAAAAATGAAAAGAGAAGAAATAAATTTTAAAGTATATGTAAATTTTAGATATCAAGTAAAAAAGAAAATATGTAAGTTGAATTTTAATCGGTAAGAATATGGATGTCTAGAAACAATTTTTAATTTTTAAAAGTTGATTTATAATCATTTGATTTCTTTAAATTCAACGACATAAACATAAAATGATTTGATTTTGAATTTATCACACCTTACAAATATTTTTCAAATTTCAAATCAAGAGATACTAAGTTTGTTGACCTTACCCACTTGATTGCCATTTTGGGACTTGTTTAAGACTAAGTTTGTTTCACTTGCATACTTGGTTGTCATTTTAGGTCTCAAAGTGCATTTTTCATGCATTTTGAACTTTTTTTTTTTTAATGGGCTTTATCAAAAATAATTCAAATGGAACTGGCAGATGGCTGAGGGCCTTCGTGAAACGTGGGAGAGAAGCGATAAGAATATGGATGTCTTAATGGTCATAGAAATTTATTATGCTTGGTTTTTGTTTGAAAAATTTTCTATTATTTACTTTATTGAACACACACGAGCACCCGTACATCTGGATTTGTAAAAATATGTATCATTATAAGGTTTCCATCCATCTTTCTTAACACAGTCTTTTTTCCATTTTTTCCCTTCTAATATTTTTATTTGATATATAATGTGCATAGAAGAGAAAGTAGTTAATGTGTTTTACATTGTTGTGTTGTGCAAAGTTGGTGCAGTTGGTTCAAATATTTAAGATTTGGTGAAGCACTTGAATAGTCTAAGTTCAAAACTTTTAATCGTAGGATAATTTACTTTATAAGAATCACACATTTACCTTTTTTTTTTTTTTTTTTGAAATAGGAAAGGAGCCTCTTCATGAAGCTGAAAATGAGTAGACAAGACAAAAGATAATACAAAGAAGCCCTAGGATCAGCTAGTGCACTCGGACATCTCATCTAGGTTGACACCCACTTAGCGTTCTCACCATATCGAGACTTAAACCAAAAGACTAAACCAACGACAAGGTTTAGAATAGATCATACAAACTGTCCCAATAACTATACAACATAGATTTAAGACCACTAGAAATCCAAAAGAAATAAAATAAGAGTACAGTAGTGGACTAAGAATTAAAAATGAAAGTCGGCCAGTTATGACTTATATCTTGTATGGAGAAATCTTTGAAGTCTTTTGAAAGAGAGCATCAAGTAGAAGCATTGATTCTAGCCATTTCGACTCGAGTTGTCCAAGAGGAAGCTTTATTTTGAAATGTTAGTTGATTATGTTCAAACCAAATTTATGGTAAAATGGCCTTTACTGCATTTAACCAAATCAATCTTGGTTTCTTCTTGAGAATGGGACATGAAATAAGCTGGACCGCGTTCTCCTAAATCTATAGTCGAAAACCCAATTCAAATGAAGATAGCCAAGTAAGCCAAACCAACACTTCTTTGCATGTAAGCAGGAGAAGAAAATATGATGTAAATCTTCTAAAGCATGCAAACACAAGGGACAAACATGAGGAGATAAACTGAGAAAGGGAGGTTTCATTTGCAAAACTTCTGCACAGTTCATAGTCCATTTCGCATTCTCCAAAGCGTGATATTTACTCTTCTAGGGATTTCTGTCTTCCAAATTGTCGAGTACTTTGTTTTCAAGACTGTGTTAGAACCTGTTTTCTGTAAATGTTTGGCTGATTAATAAATTAGTAGAACACACTATTTGGTGTTCTATCATTTTGGTATCGGAGAAATCGAATCTGTGAAGTTCTATATCATGGCTCAAAAGCGAATTGAGGAAAAGTTGGAAATGGTAGATCAAGAAATATCCGGCATTCGAGCAGAATTACATGATCTGCCAACAATCAAGGAAAACATGTCATCTTTGGCGAAGAGTATTGAGAGGTTAGGAGTACAGGCTGAGAAGCAACAACAGCAACCAGAAACACTGTTGAAATATATTGAAGGAATGATCAAAGGGAAGACAACGATGGAAGAAGTACTAGAAGGATCATCAAGTGAGTTGACAGCATGGTTGATGTCAGTGATTGGACGATGATGGGAGGAAAATCTGAGGAAAAACATACCAAGTTGGAGGGTGAAGATTCTGCGGGCGACCGAAGCAAATTTAAAAAAATTGAAATGCCAGTTTTTGTGGGAAATGATCACGATTCTTGGTTGTTTAGGGCTGAGAGATACTTTCAGATACACAAACTGAGTGAGTCAGAGAAAATGATTGTGTCCATTCTTAGTTTTGATGGAGCAGCTTTGAATTGGTATAGATCTCATGAAGATCGTGAACCGTTTGTTAATTGGGACGATTTAAAGAAGAGACTTATTGTTTGATTTCGATCGAGTCGTGAGGGATCAATTCTGGGAAGATTTTTAAAGATCAAGCAAGATATTACAGTGGAAGAATATTGGAATTTATTTGATAAATCAGTAGCACCATTGCCTTTTCTACAAAAGGCTGTCTTAGAAGAAACATTTATGAATGGTTTGAAACCATGGATTAAGGCAGACATGGAATGTTGGGAACCTATGGGGCTTGCTCAAATGATGAAGTTGGCCCAAAAGATTGAGAACCGAGAAGTGATAATGGGAGAATCAAGTTTCAAACGTGCAGCGGATGGAAAATTCCAGGTTTCTGCTTCCTTTAAACCTCAAATTCCTGTGATTTCTAATGATAATAAGTCAGGAGGGATTGTTCGAATGCGGATGATTACAATTCGAGGAGTGGCTGGTGAACCTAATCGACGAGAAGGACCACTAAAACGACTTTCTGATGCTGAATTTCAGGCTAGACGTGAGAAAGGTCTTTGTTTTCGCTGTGAGGAATGATTTTTTGTGGGCCATAAGTGTAAAGTGAAAGATCATAAGGAACTTAGAGTTTTAGTTGTTGGGGCAAATGGGGAAGAACTAGAGTAGTTGAAGAAGAGGATTCAAAAGTGGAAACTGAAATACAGGAGACTGAAGTTGTTAAACCAGAAGAACCCGTGATCGAATTGTCAATAAATTCGGTGGTGGGATTAACAAACCCTGGAACTATGAAAATTAAAGGTATGATTAGAGAAAGGTCAGTAGTAGTATCGATAGATTGCGGCGCGACCAATAATTTTATATATGAAAAGTTAGTAACTCAATTGTTGTTGCAGTTGCAGGAAACTTCTGATTATGGGGTTATTTTGGGGTCTGAATCTGCTGTAAAAGGGAAGGGAATTTGTAAACAAGTGGAACTGCTATTGGGTGAATGGAAGGTTGTGGATAATTTTCTGCCATTGGAATTGGGGGGAGTGGATGTCATTCTTGGTATGCAATGGCTACATACATTAGGAGTAACCGAAGTAGATTGGTGAAAACTTACTTTGACATTCATACAAAATGGGAAGAAGGTTGTATTGGGGGAGATCCGAGTCATACGAAGGCTAGGGTGAGTTTGAAGCACATGATGAAGACATGGAAAGAACTTGATCAGGGATTTCTGATTGAGTGTAGATCTTTGGAAGGTGGAATGGCATTTGCAGCGATGTATGGAGTTGATGAAGTGCCTACCACTCATGAGTCTATTCCAGCCGTGTTAGCTAAGAATGAAGATGTTTTTTATTGGCCTGGAGAGTTGCCACACAATGTACCATTGAACATCATATACATCTTAAGAAGGGGACTAATCCAGTCTATGTTCGGCCTTATAGATATGCATACCAGCAAAAGGAGGAGATGGAAAGATTGGTTGATGAAATGATGGCATTTGGCATAAAAACCTAGTACTAGTCCATATTCGAGCCCGGTCTTGTTGGTGAAAAAAAAATGGTAGTTGACGGTTTTGTGTAGATTACCGTGCGTTGAATAGTGTGACCGTTCCAGACAAGTTTCCTATTCCAGTAGTAGAGGAATTGTTTGATGAACTTAATGGGGCGAATATATTTTCGAAGATTGATCTCAAGGCGGGATATCATCAAATTAGTCTACGATTGATCTCATTACCTCACGTTTAGACTACTGCATCAACAACATCCAAGAACATATTGATTCGTCCTTGTTGCTCAAGCAGTCTTTTTCTACATTACTGCATTTAACTTCATGTGCAAGAATAGTTAGCTCATTTAAAGGAAGCAACTAATGGTTTGAAAACCATTTTATAATCATCTAAATAACAATAATAATAATCATGCTTTAAAAATTTTAAAACAAGTTTGAAATCATATAAATACTTTAAAAGAAAAGATTACTTTGAAAGAAATACTCACAAATACTTAGCCTTAGAACCGAAAATCTCTTCTTCTTCTTCTTTCTCGGGTCGCCTTCTCACGAAACCAAAATGGCAACACTTCAACCCTTCAAAATTTCCCAAAAATCCCCCTTACTTAATGACCTAAATCCAGTATTTATACTACTCTTTAACCTAGATTAGTCATCCTCAAATCCTTGTCCAATTACCAACTATTACTTAAAACTTTACACGTGTAAAATCAAGATTTATCTTAACCATGCTTAAATTCTTAATCTTACACGTTAACCCCTCTGTCAAATTAGATTTAACACTTTCTCGCCAAACTTTTCTTTTTGCCTAACCATTCTACGAATAACTTTAACCACTTAACATAACTTTCAAAGGTCTTAACGCGTAACCCTTCTCGCAGACTACCTAACTTTCTCGCGAAGACTCTTTCTCTTGTGAATGTTTTAGACTTATAGGTCCTACCGCAAGTCCTTCTTTTCTCAAAACTTCATCGCAAACTAACTTCTTAATCATAAAACTTATACTTCATATAAGATTTTATCACTTAATCCTTTATGCAGATTGTTTCAAACGTCAACTTCTTATTGTGAATTCTGCCTCCTTTTATCCAAAACAAAAATTTTAAAACACTTAACCATATTTTCTTCTTATACTCAAATTAGAAACATGTCTCACAGTTATACATATTTTCAAGGGGAAAGATGTTCATCAGTTCATGTTGTGGCGACAAGTACCACTCAACCGCCGATTGAAGCTGAATCTTGAGCCCTTGTTGATCACCCATGCATGTTTGTGTGAATGCAACGTTTGTTCGTGGATATGTCGTGTTAAGTTTAATTAAGCGACCTCATAGGCGACTAGAACAATATGATACAATAAATTTATTGTATCTATGCATTGCTAATTTCCTTATGATATTCATGTAATATAAGTTTTCCTCTCTGTCACCTAAGTGTAAGCGAGGGAGGATTTTCTGGTAAGTCTGAGGTCGAAGTTAGAGAATTGATGCTCCTATTAAATCTATTGCACAACTAAATGTATGTGGTATATTCTATATAGTGTGGATATGAACTATATATTTTATCCTAATTATATAAACTAAGGTGCAATTGGTGGTGCAAGGTGATCATGGCGATGAGGTGCAATGGAAAGTGAACTCATATCAGAAGGTGTTGTGTATTAATATTTTGAGGCAGTACAAAACATCTATTAACTTCAAAATTAAGGTGAGAGTCCTTTTGATGCCTTCGTCATACTTGCTCGTCTCTCTAGATCCAAATACTTAAAGTAAAGCTATGGTTAGTTTGTATGCATTGCAAGTAATTGATCCTAATGTAAGGCGAGCAATCTTTCGGTGCTTTCGCTGCACACGTTAAGATTTTTGTAACTTATGTGAAGGATGAAATTGGCGATGAGAGTGTATTGATACAATCTCTTTGTGGTTCGCTTAGTTAAATACAGGCTCTCACTTGTCAGACGATTACTTTCAACGTGATTGTCTTTTCCCTCGAATAAACAATGTTTTGATATCTACGTTTTGCTAAACAAAACTTGCAAGACATACATTCCGATTCTCTAATATCAATAACATATTGCATTGCTCATAAACTAATTAAATGTATTGAAATTGGATACCAAAATAGAGATAGGAGTGTGGTAGAAGAAATGCATTGATATTATAAACATAACTTTAGGCCTTTCGGCCATGGAACACATTTTACCACTTCATACAATAAAACTATAAAATGTTATACAAAGAAATGAGTCAAGCCTCATAGTATGATTTCTCATACTCTTTGGCTCTGATTTTTCCCTGTTTGTTGAAGGGAAATGGGGAGGGAAGAACTCTCTCTTTTTATTCTAAGCTCTCACTTAAAACTCTTTCGAATAAGCTTGCTCTCCCAGTCCAATTTCGCACACATTGTTATGAAGTAAATGCTTCTATATATAGGCGGAAAGTGATGTTGACAGAACATTCCACACCTCATTAATGCTTTTGATTAAAGTTGCATCAACGTCGCACCTTGTCACGTCCTGCCCCACCCCAAAAGTTGCTCCTCACAACCAAATGGAGGCATGCCACCTAGACCTTTATCGCATACTTCTCGAGAGGTAGAGCACTAAAGATCTAGTAAGTAGAGCAACATATCTCTTTATGCACGATCTAAACACCAAACTTTTCCTTATACAAAGAAGCAAATACAACAGCTTAAGTTTTCACTAACATATCTGTGGTATCATGTTCTCTTTTACTTTTTGTCAAGTTACAGGAAAGACACAATTAATATAGCGGAATGAGTACAAAACTTTTCTTTATTAACTCAACACTTTTACAAGGTTTAGAGATTACAATTATAACTTCTTAAATTCTCTTGACACTGATACTTGGCTACCACTATTGCCTATTGCCTTTATCTTTCTTGGTCCACGACCTAATGCTGCTTCTTGAGATGAATACTTATAAAAAAAATAAAAGATTTAGTTGAATGAAGGTAATAATTATATGATGAAACAATGCATCATTTCGAGTTTAAAAACATTTAATAAAATCATTGCATTATATATATTACAATAGTAGAATATTAACATATTAATTCAATAATTTAATTACTAGGACATAGTTTCTCTAGATAGAGAGTTTTTTTAGAGACCAAAATATGAAAACATCAAAATAAAACTATTATATTATCTAACTTCTAATTTTATTTATTATATGTTTACAAATTACTATTAAAAAGAAACTAATTGAAACTATAAAATTAATGCACGTGTTTCTTGACTAGCTATTTTAAAGGTGAGTTTTGAAAAATATAACAAACCAGTAAAATATTTACAGGTTATTGAACAATTTTGGTAAAGGAAAAAGCTCACACCCATGATTTAGGAGGTGTTCAAAAAATATGTAACCCGACCAACCCGGCTTATCCAACCCAAACCATAAGGATTGGGTTGGGTTGAAAAAATGAAAAAAAAATTAAACTTTGGATTGGGTAGCCGGGTTGGACTGATAGGAGAGCTATTGCATATGAGGTGTTGTGCTCATATAACTAATCTTACTGTAAATGATGGCCTGAAAGATGTGCATGATTCTATTGCTAGTGTTCTTAATGATGTGACATATGTACGATCATCACCTAAGATAATGGTAAAATTTACAGCATTTGTGAAGCAAGAAAAAATCCAGTGTAAGACTCTTGTTCGTTTAGATGTAGCTACTATGTGGAATTCTACCTATTTAATGCTTGAACGTACCATTAAATTTGAAAAAGCTTTCAAAATTTTAGAGGAAGAGAAAGATGACTCAGATTTTGTTAAGTATTTTGAAGAATATGATCGTAGAAATAAGAGATTGAGGCCTCCAAGTGTGTCTGATTGGTTTACGATAAGTGTATTTGTAGAGTTTTGAAAGTGTTTTATGAAACCACTACAAAAATAAGTGGATCTTCATATGTGACTTCTAATGTTGGCTATAAGGACATTAACAAAATTCAATTTGTTTTGAACAAATAGAGCAACAACAATTTTGTTCTTAGTTTGATGGCTATGAATATGAAAACAAAGTTCGATAAGTATTGGAGTTCACTTGAGAAGATGAATAAGTTGATTTTTGTGGCTATGGTGATTGATCCTCTGTACAAGTTAAAGTACTTGAATTATTGTCTTTCCAATGTTTATGAGAATGATGTTAAGGATGCAGTTGAGAGTGTGAAAATATATTTGTATCGTCTATATGACTTTTACAAATCACAACAATAACCCTTCCACTCGAGGTGGTCATAGCACCGATTATCTTAAACAATCAAACAATGTTACTATGAAAGTGGACAACGATGAAGAAGTTGAACCCATGGAGAAATTTTGAGCTTTAAGAGAAGAAGAAAGCTCAATGGAAGTGGAGAATGACCTGACGTCTTATTTGTCTGACAAGGATGTAGTAGATAAAGATGAATTTGATATTGTGTCTTGGTGGAAAATGAATGGATACAAATATTCCATTCTATCAACAATTGTTTGAGATGTTTTAGCGGTTCCAATATCTACGGTCGCCTCTGAATCTACATTTAATGCAAGGGGAGGATTATTTATTCCTTTCGAAGTTCTTTGACTACTAGAATAGTCTAGACCTTGATATATACACAAAATTGGATTTAAGGCGGTTTAATGTTATTAGATCTTCATCCACAACTTGAAGAGTTAGAGACTTGTGAGAATATTGAGACAGGTAATTGATTGCTTTCTTTATCGTACATATCTAACTACTAATATGAATTATGCTAAATATATTTTTTATTTACTTTTGTATGATTTGTTTTGGAGGGAACTCGTCATCTTTTATTGTTTTGGACTAATGAATTGGATTTGAGGGAAAAACATATTAATTATTATTAGTGATTTTTCTAGAATTATATGTTATTACTTACATTATATGCAATTCTTATGTATTTGTATTTTTTTCGGGTATTAAGAAGTGCGACCAAGATTGCAACAAGAACAATCTCCCAATGTCATGGTCGTGGCACACTTTGGACGTGAAGCTGTAGTTTTTTTCTTTCTTTCTTTTTATTGAACTTTGAACTTTTTAATGGATATTATTTAACTTTGAACTTTTGAATTTATTTTTCAATATTAGACTTGTTGAACTTTCAACTTTGAACTTTTGAATGTATTTTTAGATTTTAATTGCCATTTCTATTTTGTGTGATTATTAATTTTTGTATGAACTTGAATTTTTGGATGTATTTCTAAATTTTAATGAACATTTCTATTTTTTTGTGATTATTAATATTTTTATGATTTTGAACTTTTGAATGGACGTTATTGTAGACTTAGAATTTGAAAAGAATATGAAAATTTTGTTTGAAACTTGAAAGACGATGGAAATGATAAAATTGAATTCTTACAATTACATAACCAATATAAAAATTTGAATAATAATATAATAATAAAAAAAACCAACCCGCCCAACTCAACTCGAATTTTTTGGGTTGGGTTGAGTTTGGTTGACTCTTCAAAATTGAACCGATAGGGTTCAAATTTTGTCAACCTAGTCACTTTGGGTTGGTCCATATTTTCCCTACAACCCGGCTTGTGTACACCTCTACCGTGATTAATCGACCACTCATGTGAGAAAAAGAGTTTGTAATTTAAGCGATCATATAATAGAGTCTAAAGTAAAGTATCGTTAAGATATTGATACACGATTGTTTAGATTTTGTTAAACAATCATTTGAATCTATCACATATCTATCCAGGATAGACAAAGATAGACCAATATCTAAACAATCTTAGTATATGATCTTATACCAAATCTAAACGATTTTGTACAAAAACTAATCGATCGCGATCTTGGTACACAATCTTGTACTAAATCTAAATGATCTTGGTACACAATCTTAGTAATATTTGTACACAATCATCTAGATTTGGTAAACAATTGTTTAGATCCATTACTTATCTATCTGGGATAGATAGTGTGATAGAAGATTGATCAATTAGATTTTGGTACACGATAATGTAGTAAAAAAATATGAAGAAAAAAAAAAAAGAAAATGAGAGATGGCAAAGAAGGAAAAAATTCTGTAAAAGAAGATGTGTTTAGATTATATTTTCAAGTGCTAATTTAAAAAATAAGTTATTTTGAAGAAAAAAATTAAAGTGTTTGGAAGCCACTCAACATAGATTTTTAAGTGTATTTTAAACTATTTTTAGGAATTTTTTTTAAAAAAAATGAGTTTCTTGAAAAACATTTTTTTTCTTAATTCAATCCAAACTGACTTGAACAAATCACGAACAAGAAGTGTGAATATGAAGAAGGAAAAATAATAATATGAAGAAGATGTGTAGATATTCATGCAAAATTCAAAACCAAGAAAGATAAATTTGCAATTTGTGAAAATACAATGATGAGTTCATAGACTTTGAAGTGTAAATACTTTTGAGTTTTGTTCTAAATATGTAAATTAACCTATTTTTAAATTCCACAAATTTTTTTAATACAATAAGAAAAAAGTGGGGATTATGAGTTCGCCAACTTCTTTAAAACTACACTATTATTATACATAGTTTAGAATTTAGGAAAATTTTCAAAAATAGCAAATTTGACAAAATATTTACTACCTTATAATAAAAAAAATTAAAATTTTATCATTGATAGTCATTAATATGCATCGGTAATAGAAGTCTACCAGTGGCTATCGTTGATAAAATCTAAAATTTTACTATAACTTGTATATATTTTAATTTATTTTGTTATTTTTCAAAATATCCTTAGATTTTACCAAATATTATGAAAGTCAACCATGTTTTTCTAATTTTCGAGTGTTTTGACAGGAATATAGTTTGTTTTATTACTTGATAATTATTGGGACACAAAAATAACCAACTCATTAATTATATATATATATATGTTATGTTATGTTATTATAAATAGTTTAAAACCTACCATAGAGGAAATGGAATCTAAAATGTCCTATATAAAGAAGAACAAGCAAAAATAGAAAAGAAACAAAGATGACAATTAAAATGGAACAAATATGAAAAGAAAGAGCAAATGAGTGGGAAAAGAAATAAAATGAAAACAAAAGAAAAAGAAAAGAATAATCAATAATCGTGACTTGTGAGAGATTTTTTTATTTGTTTGATCTAAAATTCTACTAGTACATATGTTGATATAGCTATACTCATTTTGAGAATCAACAGATAATAAAAAGAAAAATGGAAAGAATAAAGGAAGAGAATAAAATGGATGGTGATATTTAATTAAGATAGGGTTCGTAATTTAAGAGTAAATCTCATATTTGTATTTGTAAAGAGGGTTAAAGCTAAATTTAAGTAAAAGACAGTGTCAATTGTAAGGGTTTGAAAAAGTAAGCACCAGCCACAACCACACCATAATGCATAATTCTATCCACAACGCGAAACCAGCCGTAAGCAGCTCTACCATTCATTTTACGCTACGCTACGCTACGACACCACCAACTCCTCAACACCATTCCCATATTCTCTTACTTACTTTTTCCCATTTTTTTTTTTAAACTTCCACGCATTTCCTACCTACAATCATGTACTTCCATTTTGGTCCTGGGATGCACCCTCTCGCTTCCACTGTTTCAATGTGTTCTTCCAATTTTACATCATTTCCAGCTCTACAGGAACTGAATCCCAACTTACAAGCCTTCCCATTTGCGGGAGTGTTGAAATTAGCGTCCCATTCACACTTACGCTTTGTGGGTTTAATCCCATTTTGCGTCTTCTTCACACTTGAGGGTATGTTGGATTATACACGTATCGGTTGGTTATGTTCAGTTGGGAACCCAGAATGGGCTAAGCTACTCATATAACTGCATTCCCTTTTCCTCTCTCCATATATACCAATCGTTAGCTTTTATTCAAATGGTGTCTTGTACAAGACATTGAGAAACATGGCTACTACCCAATTAAAAAATGGTGATGATTTCAGATACCTTGTTGTGCGCCCGGAGAAGGGTGGAATCAGGGACGTTTTCCGGTGCTGGGTTTGGCCGGATGGCGACGGTGCACGGAGATTCTTCGAGAGCTCCGATGAGGGTGTTTTTGATGCGAAGGTTTCGGAAAGCAGATGGATCGTTGTGGTATCAATTCTGATTCGAAAAATTATAGCGATTTTGGGGAAACCATTGGAGTGGACTGGCAATGTGGTGGAATTCACTCTCAATCTTCTGTCTGTGAATGCCAATCTTTTAGGATTGCTCTGCAATATCGTACGCGGTGCGGGTCCATATGCTTTTAAATCTCAAGTAATTTTTTCATCACATGTAGATTTTACATAATGGGCAGCATTCATTGATTGTTTGAAAAGTTCTTTTCACCCACAAAAGCTTTCCCTGTTCAAAGAGTTTTTCCTTATGGTTAATGACAGATTGACAATCAAATCTTAAGAGAAAGTGAAATTTTCAATGTGGGTTTATTGACTATTTTTGCTAAATTTTCCCAATTAACACATGAAATCTCTGCATTTTCTGAATGTTCTTATTCTTAAACCACTGAATTTGCTACCATGATGAATGAGCAGGAGATGTGGTAGTGCCACGGAGGGGCACTGAGACTTTTATCAGCACCGTTGGGCTTTTAGATGGGCGAATGGATCTATTAAATGAAGAAAAAATGCTTCAAGGAACTACTAATTTTGTTTCTGAAGAAAGAGGCTTAGGACTTGAAATGGGCAATCGGAATCTAGTGGACCTTTGCGTCATGGCTTCAAAATTATCTTATGAGAATGAAAAGGTCATTCAAAATATCGTGCTTCGTTATTGGAAGGCAAGTTATTTCATTGCTTCTCAGCCTTCTGTTTATGTGTCATTTCAGAGTAAAAGAAATTCTGTGTCAGCTTCAGGTTACGTGATAAGATCTCTAACTTTGATCTTTAATAATGAAGCAGATGCATTTTGTGGGCTTCTACAATTGCTGGAATGGTAAGAAGAAAACTAGCATCTTTATCATATTAGTGATAAATAATTCATATTTAGTTTCATTTAGAGCTTACTCTTTAGCCAATTGGTTGATTGACCTAATAACTGAATTCTGTTTTCCATTTAACCTTGATGGAACTGGGTAGATTTTCAAAAGGACAACTGTACTCAGGTGTTCATATTGTGCAATAAGCCTAAAGACGCGAATTTGATATTGATTAGCTTCAGAGGCACTGAACCCTTTGATGCAGATGACTGGAGCACTGATTTTGACTACTCTTGGTACGAGATCCCAGAAGTCGGGAAAATTCACATAGGATTCTTAGAGGCTCTTGGTTTGGGCAACAGAAAAGACACCAATAGCTTCAACGGTCACCTTCAGGCAAAAACCAGTATTAGCTCCATTGCTTCAGATGTTTCTCATGGTAGTACAAGTCCATTTGGGCATACCAAATCAACAATCTCAAAGATTGATCAAAACATTGAACAGTTTGATGAAGTTACACCAGAAGTGGAGCAGTTGACTGCATACTACACGGTAAAACTTCAACTCAGGAGATTACTTATGGAGCATAAAAATGCAAAGTTTGTGGTCACTGGTCATAGTTTAGGCGGAGCACTTGCAATATTATTCCCTACAGTTCTGGTGCTGCACGAGGAAATGGAAATAATGGGTAGGCTATTGGGCGTATATACATTTGGGCAGCCCAGGGTTGGGAACAAGCAACTGGGGCAGTTCATGGAGCCCTATTTGGTAAATCCCATTCCAAGGTACTTCAGGGTTGTATACTGCAATGACATTGTACCAAGGTTGCCTTACGACAATAAAGCTTTTTTATTTAAGCATTTTGGAGTCTGTCTATACTACGACAGCCTATTCACTGAACATGTATGTACATTGTCCAACTCCTGTGTCCGTGTGGTTTTAGCAAGACTTTTTAATTATGAATCTGAACCATATTATGAATGAACTTCTCTCATTAAGAATAAAGTTGTATGATGTTCTATCAGTTCCGATCTTTTGATACTTAGACCCAATTTGTGGTTCTTATTCTATAAATTTGTTTTTTCTATTTGCATAATGAAGAAAGTAGATGAGGAACCGAACAAGAATTTCCTCGGGATTAGATACCTGATACCGGAATATCTCAATGCTTTTTGGGAGCTGCTCAGAAGCTTGCTGATGGGCTACACACATGGACCTGAGTACAAGGAGGGATGGTTTTGCATATTGGCAAGGGTGATAGGACTGGCATTTCCTGGTATTTCTGCTCATAGCCTCACAAATTATATCGATTCTGTGAGGCTTGGCAAGAAGAGCCAATCCCTTTGAAGATTCCAGTGATTGTTTACTTGGCAAGGCAAGGGCAAGCTAATTCCATTCCTCCACGTGCTATAGCTTATTCCAATTAGGGATGTTTTAAGGTTAGCAGTTTCTGACCCAGACACAATTTATAAGTAGGATAATTGTTTGTCAATATATACTGGAAATAATGTTATTATATATAGGGGTTGTCTTGTTCCTAATTACCTACCCTGTATTACTGTAGTTGAAAGAACAATACTAATCTTGATTACCAAATCTTTTTGTCTTTCATATATATTGCCAAGTCGAGAAGACAAACGGTAGACTGACTCAGTTGAAGACAAAAGATTGCGTCCTTAAAAAAGAAAAAAACAAAAAACAAAATAAAACTTTCTTTACAATCAATAGTTAAGTGGGATTGGATCAGATAAGATTTCGAGTTATATAAATATAAATATTGGTGGCACTTTCCCTTAGTTGATTGTGATTGTTTCATTAGAATATATTCTATTTAGCTAAGCTAAAAAGTGATAGATGTTAAAGATCCTACACAGAAACATCTTCCACCTTAGATTTTGTTCCGAGTGTGGAACAGTTTTTCTTTCTATCTTTTGCATCCTACTTTTCTAGATAATGCTCACTCCATGGGTAGTTTTGCTCCATTTTGTACATTTTCTAGAAAACTGGGGCTGCTTATTTAAATAATAAATACTACCAATTCCTTATTCAGCTCAGAAGCCTTACCCGTGCTACTCCCCCTCGTTCTCCACAAATGATTCTCTTTGTACTATATTAGGCCTCAGCATCGTTTGTTAATCATTTACCAAGATTCCAGAGTGTTATCATCATTACATTATTCCATGGAGATACATTATATAGGTTGGAGGTTTGGTGGTGGTGGGGGGACTACAATTATTTGGGACAAGAGATGTGTTCAATTAAGAGATATCATTCAATAAGACAATACATCATCATGACCTTTGTAGAATTTGGTATAAATCATTTCATAATATTTCTCCATTACTTTGCAGGAAAAAAAAACTCACAATGTTCGACTTATATGTTACTCTTTCCAAGATTAGTTCTAAGTTATGCCTTTCCTCGAAAGGATAATGCTACAGAGTTGCAAGTGGGGATGGATATCCATGCATTTTTCTTATAAAAAGAAAATTCATACCCTTGTAATGAAACGGCTCTTCTTTTAACTAACTAGCTTCTTTCATATTAGAATCCGGTGGTGATGAGTAATTTAATCGGTTGGTTAGGAAGAAAACCAAGAGGAACAATAAAAGAAAGAGCTTACAATTAATGAATATAGATTACAGCTCTCAAGTTTATGATAAACAAGTTAAAGAGGAAGATGACAAAAGAAGAGAAAAGATCAACTGTCAAGCCACAAAAAGATTACAGTACAGTTCAACTAATGAAACCAAACACCATTTAAAGACAAACCATTTGTGTGAGTCCTCTAATGTTTGCAGGTTCCAACGAACTGAAGCAATGTGGGGTTTCAGAACCAATGCAAATGCAAAAGTTCAGCTTGCAGTAAATTTCCATGACCAAACGTTCTCCGAGTGTTAATCATCTGATTAGCAATGCATAAATAATAATGAGCTCAGAATTAACAAACAAATGTTTACTTTGTACAGCAGACCAATAAACCAGAAGCAATCATAGGGCATGTGTTTTGATAAACGTGAAACAAGAAAGATGATGTTACCAAAAATACAGTAAATTTAGAAAACGAGATGGACGAGTCCAGCTTGTATGTGGATTCAAGAAGTAACTACTCACCATTACTAGGATCAACGTGTACAAAAAAACTGGCTGCCACTATGAGATAACATAGAATAAGCATCAGACCTTTGAAATAATTTGATGTCCCCTCCTGCAAATTTGACCAATGCCGAGTTATACAAAACTAAGATATCAATCGTTCTACTACTATGAATGGTGCTTTGCATATAAATGAAAACTCATTAATGGAAATGCACCAAAAATTTCAAAGTAATAGTACTAAGGATAGCTATTAAATTGCAAATGAATTTAATTACAAGAGTATAGATTGAAGATATCACACCTGCAACATAAAGGCCACTACTAGCACAGTGATGAACAACGTTGCTGTTTCAAAGAGTTTGAAGTTTAAGTCCATTGGTTTTCCCATGCACCATCCAACTACTACGCAAAACGGGATCTACACACATCAATAACACACAGTCAAGTTACCAGTACAAAATCAATTTCCAAGCCAACACAACAGTTTTTTAAGATCTAGGGTTAAAATCAACCGCAATTTAGAACACATTTGATAAGATTGTTTCTTGTTTTCATTGCTTGTTTCTTAAGGAGCAACTTATATGATAATTATTTTTGTTTCTTGTTTTAAGTTTAAGGTACGTTTTCCAAAGAAAATTGGCCAAATTTGAGAAAAAATAACAAACACTAAGTTTTTTTTTTTTCCCTTTCTCCTGTTTTAATACATGTACCACACGTTTATCTCTTCTTTCTTCCAATGCATTTTTTCTCTTAAAACTTTCTTTTCCTTTTCTTTCTTCTTCTCTCTAAGCCTTATCATTCTTTTTTCTCTCTTCATTAAACAGCCTTCAGCTATGTTTATTTTCTCAAATCTCTATTACTTTCCCTCGAGGCAAAACTATTGAAAATATTTATAAAATGCAGTAAATTTTAGATTCTATCAATGATATATATCTAAAATTTTATTCTATTTGTTTTCATTTTGATATGTTCGAAAATAGTAAAACAAAGAAAAGTAAATTTTCTCTTTTTTAGATTTTATTCGTGTATACAATTGAGTCATGAAAAGCAAAAACATTTGGTAAGGAGAGATAAAAATAAAATTTATAAATTATTCTAATTGAATAAACTCAAGTAAGGTAAGATAACATTATCTAAGATAAGAGTGTGGGATAACCTGTCAAATCAAAATTGAACTTTAGTTGAAGAAAGTTTCAATTATTATTATTATTTTGCTTTGGTGAAATTATATTCAATACCATAGAGTCTTTTTAAAATATTTATATTTGTTTTAATGCATGTTATATAATTCAATACTATAAAAACATTTCCGATTCTGATTTTTTTAAAGTAAAAAAAAAAAAAATCAAGAAAGGAAAAACTAAGAAGGAGAGTGTCAATCAAATGGACCCTAAAACATAATCCGCAACACATACCACAAACATGGATATTTGTGTAGATGATCCAATAGCAACTCCAAGAGTGATGTCCTACAATAACTTTTACGTCAATCAAACCAAACAAAAGAGATGATTGGAAGAAAATAATAAAATTTAATAAATCCAGAAAGTGCTCACAAGCTTATCCTTCATGGCAAACATGATTGCACTTGCATGTTCAGCAGCATTTCCAACAATTGGCAACAAAATTACACTAATAAATGCCACTGGCAAATTTAATGATTCAGATGCTCCCTGAGAAAAAGATCCACAAACTTCTACTTAAATTTACTGGATACGAGAAACCAATATTAAGCACCAAACATCAAGATATTGTCACATGAATCTTTGGATATGTTTTATGATAACTGCTTTATATGGATCGAATTAACTAATATTTGATATTTGAAAAAACATCTTTTGTTCTTCCATATCTTCTTTACTGCTATTCTTCTAGAAAAAGGAAAAAGGTTCAAATTTTCACTTAAAAAAACAAGCATTGAGCTACCGAGAACTTAATCAGAGTCAGCGCATGGATGGACAAGCAAAGCAAACAATAATAGAATGCAAATAATTATAGTTAATAATTTAAAAGCAATCACAATAAGATTTACCTGGATAGCATCAACAAGGTATCCAGATAAAACAGATACCCATACAGTCAAGATGGCAAGCCATCCAATTGCTTCCCAAGCATAAATCTCAGAATCGTCCTCAACTTCTCCATCAACTTCCTAAAGAAATATAAGAAAAGGCTAAAACCATTAGAATTAAATGCATATCTGCTTAAAATGGAGTTCTAGAGTGAACAAAAAAAAGTGTTGATCATTTCTTTGATTCTGCATTTTTTAAGTGTGGGGACTACTTAACAAATAAAAAGCGCCCCTAAAGACATATTTGGATTGACTAGAGAAGAAAGTGTTTATCAAAACTCATTTCCATTTGAACTTTTTTTTATAAAAACCTGTTTAAAATAAAGTTTGAAAGTTCTCTAAAAGTCATTTTGAGTGGTTGCCTCCCAAATGAATTATTTTTTAAATTAAACACTTGAAAAGCTAAACCAATTGATTTGTGCCTCATTTGTTAAGTTCCCATTCCTAAAGGATGCATTCCCCACTAGTCCAGTTAAAGTTATCATATGTAAAACAACTAGGTGATTGAGGTTATGTATGATAATTATGTTACCGTCACATGAGCATTTATTATTGATGGTACTAGTTCTCTTTTTTATTTCTTCTTGAAAAAAATAAAATAAACAGTTTCCTAGCCATCGTTTCAAGCTCGCCTCTTATAGATGTTGCAAATCCTGATTCCTAATTCGCCCTAATAGTTGAAAATATTATAGTATGTTACAGATGAAAGAAGCCAAGTGAAGAACAATTGCTTGTTAACTAAAGACAATAATTAAAAGCAAGATCCAAACATAGATCCAAAGAGACTCACCTCGTCAAGAGGACCATAGAGATCATGCTGACTTTTTAGTTGAAAGAAAAGGTAGCTTGCATATGCAATTAACATTATACAACTGCTAAATCTTGAAAGAGATAATGCTGACTCTCCCAAATGAAGTTCTGTGTGGGTGAAATGAAGCACGGCCGGAAAAGTCGTTCCCATTACAGCCATCAACAACAATCCTGAATTTACAACAGCAGCACCCTGTTGCAAAATAGTCATATATCTTAATGTAAACTAATAAGGTGCAAGTAAAATATCTCTAAAATAGAGGTAAAGCATAATGCCCAAGAGAACGAAACCCTGTACCTTATTGAAAACCTGCACCTTTGTATGATGAATAATCCCACCAGTGAAAAAAGCGCAACCAAGCACAAGGAGCATATTTGACAAGATTGACCCCAGCAATGACTGTTGAACAACCCTAATCATCCCACTCTTTAACGCATATATTGATATGATCATTTCAGTTGCATTTCCAAATGTTGCATTCAAAAGACCACCAACTGCAAAAACCATTGGCATTTGAGTTATTAAGGAAACTAACCAAAAAGCCACCATTAAATGATCGAAACAAGCAATGCCTGATCAGGTAGCACTCAAACCTGTTGGTCCAGTGTAGAAAGCAAGCTGCCTGTCACAAATATTTTTGAAAAATAAGTGTAGCACAAATGGAATAATATGAAATCTAAAACATAGAATATGTGAAACCAAATCTTACTCAGTTGCATAACCAAGACGTTCTGCCAAGGGTGTAATTCCAAGTAAAGTGAAAAAGAAGACCCATCCCTGACATATAAAACTGACTATCAAGGAATTATGAACCATGAGACAAATCATACAAGCCAAAGTACTAACCAGCAAAACGATCTTAAAAGCTGAATTTTTTAATATCCAAAATAATATAAACAGGTCAATAGAAGATGGTCATAGACCATATCTTCATTAAATCAAATAATGAGAAACTGTCTTTGATTGTCTAGGAGCTTCTGTTCATGAAAAAGTTACCCAATACAAGTCTTTCACCATTTCTTTCTTCTCAAATCCAACCATGTCATTTACTATTGCAGAAAATCAACCAGTAAAATTATGAAGAGGAGTAGTTCTTACATGCTTTCCCGTTAAGTAATGTAGCAGAATTGCCAAAGGACCAAAAGGTAGCAACACGTTGATCTTTGCTCTAACCAACACTATATAAGCACTTCTAAGAGGTCTAATACGAATGTTGCTAGTCTTCCACCATCTTGTATCTGGGGAAGAACGCACAGCAGCCGTCTCACAATCAAAACTATGCAATACGTTCTTCGCAACTGGCGATGACTTCAATGGAATTTCTTCATCTGATAAGTAATTTGTTTTCTCCTCTGTTGATCCCATCTACAACCACAGCTATCCCGATCAATTATACCTTTCCACTACACTAAAAATACAAATCTGGGCTGATTTACATATACAACTCATCAGCTACTTCATCTTCCACAAGTCAAATCCAAAGCAATATTAACTCAACAGAAAGAAGAAATCAGATCGAGTCGAGATTAAAACAAGATTTCGTTACCCAAACAAGAAAAAGAGCAAGAGGATATTTACCAGATTGGAGATGAACTTGAACTGACGCAACGAGGATATCCAGGTCGAATCCCAGCTGGAGAATGATCAAGAACTCCCCAAATCGAGCTGAGATTCCAACCCTCAAACGCAAGGGGAGAAAATAAGACAAGAAGCAGTCGGGTCCCACTAATTTGGATCGTATAGGTAATTTCAGTTGCTTAAAAATAAAATCTCTGGCCAACACAGCCGGCGAAGGCCAGCCAGAAGGAAAGTTCTTCGAAATAAGATTTTCGACTTCACCAAAATTATAGATCAAGCGAAGAAGAAGTCGAGTTGGATGGCTGATGGGAAGGGAAGGCAATATAGCGAAACTCAACAGCAGCTAGGAAGCTTCTGCGAAATATCGTCCTCTTGCGTCTTCCCCATTTAATTTTGACTTGTTTATTTATTGCATTACATTACATAAAGTATGTATTTTTAAAAAGTAATAATAAAAACAGAATAATTAGACGTAAACTTCTTCAAGTTCAGACAAAACCCCATTACATGTTTGAAAAAATACTCTTGGATGGGGTTCGATTCAGTTTTTAATCTTCTTTTCAGTTAAAGATTTGACTTTTATAAGTTTGAAAAAGAATAACTGATGTATTTCTTTGGTGGGTACTTAGCAGAGGGGAAAAATGAACCTCTTGTTGTGAATAGAGGACCAGCTGAGAAAAAAGGTCCACCATTGCGTTTTCAACTTAGGAATTAAAATGGGTTTGGCCTAAAAAGCACAAAGTTCAAGTCTTTAAGCCGCTCTCCCATTCTCCATCTCTTGTGTAAAATTGCAAGTTCAACTTCAATAACATGTGGAAGAAAAGGGGATTGTGGAAAATGCAAACAAAAAGTCTAGGCCATCTCCTCCAAAGCTATTTTCTTCTTATATTGATCCATTCAAAGTGCTTGATTTTAGTCACGATTGAACTGGCTTTAAGCGTAAGGTAAACTCAAGGAAGTTATTCAACCATAAGGAGTCGTGTTTATACGAGATCTTTGTCATCATAAAAGGTCAATTTCAAGTCAAAATGCTTTTCATGATGAGCAGATTCAACACCCCTTTTAACAATGACGATAAAATATGATATGATTATCATTCCATGAAGCTCCCTCATCTGCCATTTATCACCTTTGAATTGAATTCCAAAAGAAGAGCAAAGGGCATTGCAGAGGAGATCATATATTTAAATGGAACAGAAGAACCCCAATCATTAAACTCTTGGGTCCTAACAAAGTGAGGCCATTGCTATAGAGCTATTATGTGCTATTTGATTCCACAAACAAATACAAATGATTGAAAGAGGCCACAAATATGACCCAACTTTGGTAAGAATGACAAGAAAAGAGAGTACCAAGAGTCATATATTAAAAAAAAAACATAATCTAATCTAGCGAGCTAGAGTTAAGGAAAGTTAAAATGAATTTGATTTAGCTTGATTGATATTTCAGCCACCGGCAAAAGATTACAGAATTTTTGCATTGTTTGTTCTGAAAAATGTCGTGAAAAACAGATTGATTTACTGATTCTAAACAGCAAATAATTTACCATACCCTTGGGCTATTCCAGAAAAATTACAGGACAATAATGGCGGTCGTCATGCTTCTCAGGAAGACAGAGTAATTCAAGGAAAAAAAGAAAAAGAGAAACAAAATGAGAAAAATATTAAAAGACTGTCTTGTTGGCTCAAGAAAGGCTGGGAGGATGAAGAGGCGGAGGAGGTAAAAGTTGACGAAGATTCTGATGATGAGCTTGCTTGTTCTGGTACTGACTTGCTCCATTTTTCCTTGTTATGAACGCATGCTCCAGTAATGCAGCTGCAGTCCATCTCTTCCGAGCTTCTCTTTGCAAACAACAAGCAATAAAGTGACGAAACTCCGGTGAAGCAGTGGCCGGGGCCTCCGGTGGCTGAGCCATACATATAGCACACATCAAGCTAGCCCAATCCCCAGGCCTCTCAACAGCAAGAGGAAAGCGACCCAGATAGAATTCCAATATGCTAACCCCAAAGCTCCAAATATCCCCTGCATAACCATTGTACTGACCCTGATTTAGATCGGAATTGATTCTCTCAGGGCTCATATACGCAATAGTCCCAACCGAGGAATTACAAGGGTCCATAGTCTGTTCCAAGATTCGACCGACGCCAAAATCAGCGATCTTAACCTGCCTTCGAGAATTGATGAGAAGATTGGAGGGTTTGATATCGCGATGAACGATACGTCGGCTATGAAGATAAGCAAGACCGCTAAGAATCTGGCGAGCCAAATCAGAGAGTTGATGTTCTTGAGGGATGTGTGTTCCTTCCAAAGAACCCGATCCATATACTCAAGAAGAACCTGGATTTCACCGTTATGATCAAACATATCGTGGCACTTAACAACATAGGGATTGTCAACGTCACGAAGGATCTCGACCTCGCGGCACATCTGAAGCCTAACCGCATCTTCATGGTTTCCGTAAATGACCTTGAGAGCATAAACATGACCGGTGGGACGGTGAAGGACTTTGTAAACGGTACCTCCACATCCACTTCCGATTCGGCTGACACGCTCAAAGTCAGAAAGGGTGAAAGGGTGACGTTGGGGAGGAAGAGGGTCAGGGGGGCGATTGGCGTTGTGGAGTTGACTGGTGGAAGGAGGAGGGGCAGAGTTGGAGGAGGTAGGAGGCAAAGGAAGAGGAACAGCCAAAGATGTGTTGTCACGTTGAGGAAGATGGAGATTTAGATGGGGACGGCGACGAGTACGATCGGTGGGAGGATTTGTAGCTGGAGGCGGCTGGAAAGGTCTCATCGGCTCTGATGAAGAAGAAGAAGAAGAGGAGGAATCGAAATAGAATAAAATGAAAAGGAAGAAAGAAAATTGAAGAATAAAGATAGAGAAAATGGATCGAAGAAGGAAGAAGAAGAAGAAGAAGAAGAGATTGATTGATTATAGTGGGAGGGATTAAAAAGAGAAAGTTCTTGGAAGAGGGAAAGGAGGGGAAGAAAAATGAGGGAAACCAAATTAACTTTTTTTTTTTTTTTTCCTTTCTTTCTTTCTTTCTACAAAATGAAACGGAGGAAGGAAAGGGAAGGAAAGGGTAAGTGATGTGTAATATGTATTTAACTTTTATATTTATATATTTATATATTATATATTTAATTAGTGTGTGTGTGTGTGTGTGTGTTGGGGTTAATAGAAAGAAAATATATATATATATATATATATAAAAAAAAAAGAATGAATATATTAGATCGAGGGAGAGGTCGAAATCAAAAGAGGGAATCATATAGATATTATGGAGGAAGAGGGGGTGAGGGTTGACGCGACTGAAACCGGAGTGTACAACACGGACCAATGGCCTTTATTAATTATTGGAAACACTCCATTATTTCAGAATGGGAGCGTGTTCTCTTCTTTTGGACCTTTCTCTACGTATTTCGTATTTCATATTTCATTATGTATCCATCTCTCTCTCTCTCTCTCCTTTCGGTGCACTTTTCTTTTCTTTTCTTTTACATCTCTATCACTGGATCATACAATTATACCCTCTTTGTTTCTTTCTTTCTTCAAACCCACCAAACCCCTTTTTCCCAAGCCCAAGCCCAAGCCCAAGCCCAAGCCCAAGCCCAATCCCATTCCCTAACCCTCCACTTTGATTCTTACGGAAATTAGATCGAATACCAGACACAAAATGCTGATGTATGCCTAAATTAAAGGATATCACCTACTTCAACTATATAATCTTATATTTATTACCTTTTTATTTCTCTTTTTAATATAATTTTCCATCTTTTTTTTTATTATTATCTTTCTTTTGCTTCATTCAAATCCATTTTCCTTTGTATTTTATGATTTTTTTTTACTATACATCTCCCTCTTAAAATTCAATTAAAACCATTCAAGTTCCCTCCATGTCACACATCTATTCTTCTCTCCTTTTCACAAACTTTTGTACTAATTTCCTCCTATTTTTGCAAGCTTTTGAACCAGTCTAGGAGAGTAGATCAAGTTAGAGACAACAATCCACATGTCAAAACTACCATCCAATTACTTACTCAAGATGAGGACATGATTCAAATTGAAATTCATTTTTGCAAATGGATGAGTTCAACAGGGGTTTGCGGTTAGGTTAGAAAAGGCGTGAGGTTTTTCTATATTAAAAATGTTTACAAAAGTCATATGCTATAAAAGGAGTTACGTCTTTGGTTCTACACGGTCTATGTTGGAAACACTTGGCTTTAGTATGCTAACTCTAATTAAATTATTTTTGTACTCTTTAGTTGGAGAGTGGAAAAAATGTGTGGGTAGCAAAAAACTTTGAGAGGGACTTCTGTAAGTGAAGTCATGATAATAAAAATTATTCTTTAAGATTGCAACAGTTTTTCTTCGACTTAGAAGTTTTTGTACCTAGATTCTTTGTTTTTAGTTTTCATTGTTTGCTTTATTAATTCCCTATTATTTTCTGCCTAATGGGTATTAGAGTCATGCCTCATACTTAACCATGCAAATAGAGATCTTCAGGTGTCGAACAAAGATATAATAAAGTCTCAAAAGTAGATCATGATGTGATATGTGGTTGAACTCTATTTAACAATATCATACCATGATGGAGATATATAGAGAGTATGTTGTACTAACAAATAGTATTGGAGCATCAAAATGAGAAGCAGATAGTGTCATATGTCGAGTTTTATAAATGTTGCAGAAGCTATGGATTCTTTGAATATCTTATCAATGTGGAAGTGGTTGATTTTTTGTTGTCACATAAAGGTCCTACGTTGAAAAAGTTTAAGAAAGCCATGAGTATTTCCTATCTTAAAAAGGTTTATGGAAGCCATAAACTATAATAGAAAAAACTATGCCTTTGGTAATTTTCAATTTTCTTATTTGGAAACATTTTAAACTTTATTCTCTAGTTGGATTGTGAGAAAAAGATGTAAGTGACCAAAAGCTTAGAAAAAGTGTTCTTGTAATAATTGGAGTCCGAAGAGAAAAATATATATTTTTTGCATATAAACCATTGGAAGAATAACATAAATCAAAATACAAATACTCTCTCGGCCTTACAATTATGGAAACTAAATGATAAATAGAGTAGAGAGGGTTTGCTCATTAATTAAGAAGTGAGTAATAAATGGGACGTGGCATGATCTTATATGTTGCCCTAGTGAGTGAGTTGTTTGTAGGAAGAAATATGTATTTACGCACATAACGTCTTTTGAAGAAGACTAGGATTATTGATATGAATCTTCTATCAATCAAATAGAAAATAATTTATTTATAGAATTATTCGTGGACATTCGAAAAGTCATGTCATTTCCTATAATTTAGTTATTAATACTTTTCATGAAGTGATGCATTTATTTAGGAAGAATCACAAATAATAATCATTTATTTCAACAATCCCTTCCACAAATGATAAATTGATAAATGGGAGAAAATAAACATTTGATATTTTTCAATGGAGAACCTGCATGAGGATAAGTAGCATAAACTTTGAGCTTTCCCTAGTGAACATCAATCGAGTTTACTTGGTTAGTCAATGGACATGATCCCTTGAATTGATAACCGTTCTATAAAGTAAACTAAAGCAATACATATCACACATCTCCTTATTATAACAAAGTTTGTTCTCATGCATTACAAGAGCTTGGTGTATTCTCGACGCGTATTACTCAACATCGGGAAGGATTTTCTAAAAGAAATTTTCCCCTTGAGAATAGAGATTATGCTGCATTTGAAGTCTTGTTTTCTGTCTTCAATTCCAGTTCCTTACTTTTTAGGGCTGTAATGACTTAATTCACTGTGATTGTCTTTCTACCATACTTCAGGGTTGTCTTCACTTCCTTGTAGGTGTCATGTATCGAATTAATGAGAATAGCAACTTCACTTTCTGCCCCAACTCCTCCCCTGTTTGATTAAGGACATTGGTAAGTTTCTTTAACTCATCTAAATTTTCATCAAGATTCTTGTTCTGATTCATTTTAGATGAAAATAACTTATTCCTTATGAACATTTTATTGCGTTGGTCTTTCTTTTCATACAAAACCTTCAATTTCTCCCAAGTAGCAAAAGCAGTGGTTTCTTCAATTATCTGTCTCAGCACATTATCGGTAATATTCATAACAAGTGTACCGTAAGCTACCTCTTCCATTGTTTCTTTTTCTTACTTGGCTAAAGTTGCAGGGAGTTCCTTTGGATCTTCTAAAGCTTCAAAACCTTTTGTGAACTAAAGATTGCAGTAATTCTTTTTTTCCACAAGGTAAAGTCTCCATTCCCATCAAAATTTTCAATTTCATACTTCGTAATAGTCATTTTATTTCCTTTCTTCTGATGGCTCGGATACCAGTTCTTGAAAATAGTAGAAACAAAAGTTTTTATTTCTTTGTAAAATCAACTTTGAGACAAGTATATTCTTTTTGGGGAAATTAAAAGTAGAGTTACCTTTTTACTCTTTTCTTTTCTCCCACCTTTTGGACTCGTTTGCTAGTTGTCATTTACTTTTCATTGTACTTCTTTTCTTCTTTGCATGGTTCACCGAGGGAGACAAGGAAGAAGGAAGAAGGAAGAAGGATTTCAAAAGGGGGTTTCTTAAGGAAGATGAAGAGATGAGAAAATCAACAAGATGAAGTTTATAGTAGTTCAGCATATAGCTTACATCCACTCTTCAAGGTAAAATTTCTTTTATTCAACATTTAGTGTGAAAGTAGATTCGAGGCCGTGTGAACTCATTTTTTTTATTACATCTCCATGGATTTATTCTATGCAATTTTTCTTTGAGGCTACAAGATTTTTATTAGTTATTTTGTTGAAACAAAATAACTTCCTCTTCTAACAAAATATAGTTGTAACTAATTATTTCTCTTCTCTAATATTTGCAGAAGTTGAGGCTCTCTTGCAGAAGATGGTTCAACAAATTTCAACAAGCGACGGTTGCTTAGATTTGTTAGAAGGAAGAGGGTGATGATAGTTCTTTGGAGGTTGAAGAAGAAGAGCTTGCTTCAGTTCCCACGGTGGAAGAAAGGATCGGAGCAAAAAAGGAGAAGAAGACGTGGGTCAGAATTGCTCTGATACCATATAAACTAATGTCCAACAGTTAATAATTGAGGTGTTTTCTCATTAATTTAAACTGATGGTAATTAGGAGTATTTACAGTACTCTTTCACCGTACAAATTTGGAAAACAAAATAACAAAAATAACTAATTATAATACATAATTTATACATGATAATACCCACCAACAAAATCAAAAAATATATTTGTAAGATGATATACTTGTACTTAATAGAAATACAAATCATTAGTAAGAAATGGAGAGAAACTAAACTTAATTTCCACAAAAACTAAAAAACGAGATGTTTACCCAACTAATAATTTGAATAATTAAACACTAACTAAGAGATTATGAGTTCAATCCATGATGACCACCTACGTAGGAATTAAAGAGTTAGGTGGGTAGTCCAGTGAGATTAGTTGAGGTGCGCGTAAACTTATCTAAACACTCACAAATATAATAAAAAATATTGAATGATTAAACAAAATTATGAAGATTGAGACGTTAAATATAATGATAGATCACATAAAAAGTTGAGAGTAAAATGATATTAAGACTAAGAGTGGATTGATTGAATATGATTAAAAATAAGATGGAGGGAGTCAAAAGCATAAATGTGGGACAAAGTTGAGATGCATTATTAGTGAATAGATACTCTAAAAGCAACGAAATCCATGCTCACATGCGCCCCCACTCTATATTTGATAATCACTATTTTCCAAACCTAAAACCACTTTTCAAATCTCTAATCACATTATTCTTTTACTCCCATTCTTTGGGATATATAATTCAACTCCTCCATTTGATTGATTATTTACACTTTTTGTTTGTCGTTATTGCCATTTCCCTTCTCTTTCAAATGTGGGACCTTACATCATTAAATTTAATCTTACAAGAATTCAACTTTTACAAACACCCTCTTGCTTCTCCTCCTGCTTCTCATATGGTTAAAAGTAAAAAAAAAAAAAGTTGAAAAATTATTTTGGTTGTTGTGTTAAGAGCAGGTCAGGGGGGTTGGTGAGATGGACAGAATGGTAAAGAAAACCCTGTTGTGGATCCCAGTTTTAAATCCAACGTCTTTTGGTTAAATTCATAATCATCAGCTTTTGGAGTTGAGAGGGTAGAGGAGGGAGGACACACATCACATGCTACTCCACCCCCTGCCCCCTCGGTAGTCTTCTTTATTTCTGAATCTCTTCCATTAAAGAACACAAATATGTTTAGTGCATCATGGAGATGGAGATCAGTGAACCTTGTTATTAAATTAACTTCTCTTTTAAAATGCACCCTACCAAACACTTATGACTTATAACATCTCAAAGTGCTTTCAAAACAAACAAATATATGATTTTATTATCAACAACCAAAATTCTATAATGGAGAGTTGTGGTACAAGAGATGCAAAATGTGTACAAAGATTTGAACCATTTAACATCAATTGAGATAATTACTTACTAATTAAAATAAAATGTGTTTCTATTAGTTAATCTTTTTTTTTTTATTAAAAAGAAACCAAAATTAGAATGTAAACAAATAATGTATTGTTCTATTTTAGAAACTACATATACTACATGGTTTTTAAATTTATTTATATATTAAATTTTCTTCATGAGAGAAAAAACAATAAAATTTATTAAGAGAGAGAATCATCTTTTGAAGGAAAAGAAATAAAAACAAAAGAGGAATTGGTGAAGCAAAGTAATAAACAACAAATTTCAATTTCTTTTCTCCAAATTGAAGAAAGTGTTTGTGGTAGATATCTGTCTTTTCAACCTTTGGAAGAGGACATTGATTCCTAGAATGTAGCATTCAACAAAAATGAGTTTTATCATTTCACCTCAACAATTGTATATACTTTTAATTATTACAACGATTTCTTTCTTAAATTAGATTTGATTTCAAAAAAGGATTTGAAGTTTCCATTTTCTTCGTAAGAATGAGGCAACTTTGGTCCATATCCGTATCTTCCAACCTCCTACAGAAGCCATATTTTTAGTTTCTAGTTTCTAAATTCTAACAATGAGTGGTATAGTGTTTGATATTATTCTTTTTTTTTTAAAAAAAAATAAAATTTAACTGATTGTACGAATTTCGTTGTTCAAATTCAAACCAAGTAGTTTATCGAATCACATATCAAGAACATATTTTAGTGGCAAGTCCTGGTCAAATATATAGAGAATGTGAATAATTTCTCGGCTAAATAGTTTTCAACCTAATAGTAACTGATGGGGGTTTTGAAACAAGTTTCTATTGCAAAGAAAATAAGGTGCAAGGAAGATAAATTAAGGATGTAAATTATCGGTTCGAGAAAGCTCGGCTTGGCCTATGTAAGCCTCCCTAATAATTATAATTATATATGATTATTGAATTATCATTGCCAAATCTAACATTTTTGGTGCTATCATTAACCTCAAAAGGAAAATATATACAAATCTTGATTAAAAAAAAGCACACACATTTAAACTTCAACTTCATGTAAGGTTAAGTATAAATTTATTTGAAAAGATAAAGAATATAACATGCAAAAGAAAAAATTTGTAGAACAATGTTGCTTGTTATACATATTCTAAAGCGCAAATCTTCTACGTGAGATAGATAATCAATATCAAATACGTATTAGATATCAATACTCTCGTATACTTCATTGATACATATTTGATGCTAGGGACGGATCCAAAAGTTTAAATTGTAAGGAGTGGGGCTTGAACCTAGGTTTAAAAATGGTTGGAAGAAGGAGAGGAAGAGGGAGTGAGGGAGGGAGCATAAAGCTGGGGGGTCGAGCCCTTTGAGTGTATATTAAATTCATCAATGTCTAATACGCGATTTGACATTTTTTTTAATATCATATACACATATTCTCTTTCAAAATTAAGCAACCTACTTTTTAAAAAATGCATATTTTCCTAACCATACTGAAAGAACAAAAAAAAAAAAATCAACCCTAGAATCATCTAATGTTCCTCTTCAAACTTGAGTCTCTACAAAATCACGCAAGAAATAACCAACTTGTTTAACTTTGTACTTCTACCTTTTAATATTCTTCTTCTCTGGTTGATCTGACTCTAGTGCCAACCTTTTCTATTGTATTTCAATATCTCTAATTAATGTCGCATTTTATATTGTACTTCACCGTTTAGATTGTATTTTCACTGCAAGAAATTTTGGATCTTCTGAAGCCATTTTTACACCATCAGAAGATAAGACATCTCCCGACGCATTCATTGGTGTGTCAGGAGATGCAATATCTTCTGACGCATGACAAAAGGGAACTGTCGATGCTTTATTAAAAGCGTCGACAGTTGTGGGATAACTTCCAACAATTTTTAGGTGGCATTGGAAGTTGTCCTTCAAAAATCCTTATTCCTCATATGCCACTGTTTTCATTTCTCCACATCGCAAAATGTCATCCTCTTCTTCTTCTTCCTCATCTTTCCCTCCTTTTTCCTCATCTTAATCTCCATCTCTTAAAAAAAGTAGTAGTAGCATCTAGAATTCGGAGCCTGAGTGTGGTGTCTTTGTGAGGCAAAAGACCGGCTCTGGGAAGCTATTGAAGAGCTTCAACGATGACAACGAAAAGTAGCGACATGTAGATCTCATCATCCTCAGACTTGGGAACAGCTCTGACTAATGTTATTGGTAACCTCTGATAGACTTTCCTTCTCTCTTATGGTGTTAGAGTTGGTTTGGTGTTAGAAATGTACCATCAAATCCTGTATCTGAATGTTATCTATGACATGTTCATAAAATTTTATTCGATTTCTTTATTTTATTATTGAGCAATCTTGATTCTGCCTCTTCAAATACCATTCCATATCATGATACTACAAGAAATAGGGTCGTCTTTCCCAATGCAGCTCCACTTAGGAAAAAACCCCAAAACACGTTAGAGAAGTTTAACTCGATGTCTTAGTCGACGTCGACATGTACATCGAGGGAAAGCATGTCTATATGCTTTTTCCGATGCAGATCGCGTCGACAATGAAAAAACGTTCACTGACACACACAATAGTTGTTTAGCATGTTTTATCAAAATCTATTGTTTATAAATACTCTCACATCAACATTTACATTGCATACATATTTTACAACACACATTTAAACATTGTGTTAGTTTATAAAAAGAATGACTAAAAAATGGTAAACTATAGTGCAATTCAATGAGAATCAAAGTTCCATTACTAAATTATAACAAAATTTTCATTAATTTCTATTCAGTTGGTGAAATTTTGATAGAAATGTTGATGTCAGATATTTTATTTTAAACCTTTTGAATAACTATTTGTTTTCACACATTTCTGAAAAATAAAAAATTGAAAAGAAAAGATACCGTTGACATAAAATTAATTTCAAGTTGATTGTGTTTTTTATTACCCATAACTTCTCCTTTCCAATGGGACTCTCATTCCAAGCCATAATTTCAAAGTTAATAATAATAGTAAAAAATTTATCTATTTTTAACTTGAACATATTGCATATAAAATCATCCATAAATTATTATTACATTCTTAAATCTTTAATTAAATTAATAAAATCATTTGAGTTCTTAAACTTCTAAAAAGTTTAAAATGATGTGAGTAAAAGATTACAACATTTATTTAGGTTTAGGGTTTAATTTGATGAAAATAGAAATGAGTATAACCTTGAGAAATGTAGGGTTGAAATTAATGGTTTTCCATATGTTTAATATTGTCATATTTAAGAAAAAGAAAATTGAGTTCAAAAGGAAAAATCAAGTTGGATTTTGAAAATTAAGAAAAATAACTATTAGATTCCTGTGTTAAAGGAAATAATAAACAAATAATGAGATTCCACATACTAAAAAAAAAATGATAAAGGTATGAGATTTGTTTGATGATAAATAAAAGGGAATATATAAGATTTGAGAAGCAAGTAATGGAGTGGAAATTTTAATATTGGTGCTTCATTCTTGAATACAATTTAGTGTTAAGGTGGGTAACATTAACATAATTGAAATCACATAAATCATACACTATAGATTGAAAAAAAGTTCTTAAAAGCTGGATATATTTTCTTTGGAAAAATTGCTAAGAATAATGGAGAAAAAGAAAAAGAAAAAGAAAAGAAATGTATATATAGAATGAAGAGAACAATTTCCCACCATCATTAGTTTAGAAGAAGAAGATGAAGGTAAAGAAGTTGGATGGTTGATAATCAAAAAGAAATTATAATTATAATTCCCAAAATTCCCCACCTTAAACCCATCTCTCCCTCTTCTATTTTAAGCTCACCTCTGTTCTCTACCATCAGGAGAAACACCGTCCTTCTCTTTTCTTCCATTTCAAAACCCCTTTTAACTTCCAATCATTTGTCTCTCACAATTCCAAACTAATCCCATCTCACACCCATGGCTTCCTCTTCTTCAAACTCCCTCTTCTCCTCTCCCCATTTCACCTCCTTCAACAGATCTTTTCATTCCAAACCCCCTCTCCTCTCCTTCTCCACCTCCTCTGTTTCTCTCAACCCTCGTCCTCTTCATTCTTTTTCTTCTTCTCTTCTTCTTCTTCTTCTTCTTCTTCTTCTAATCGCTGCAGTTTCATTCCTCTCCGTAGCGTTTTGAAAACTCTGGAATCCTCGGCATTCGTGTCCCAGAACTCTGATCTCCTTGACCCCACTTCCCCAAATGACAGATCCACCATTTTGGTGGCCGAGAAACTTGGAGAAGCTGGTCTTGAGCTTCTCCGGAGCTTTGGGAATGTTGTCTGCGCTTACGACCTCTCTCCCGAAGAACTTTGCGCCAAGATCTCTTCCTGCGACGCCTTGATTGTTCGAAGTGGTACTAAGGTGAATCGGCAGGTGTTTGAAGCTGCTAAAGGGCGTTTGAAAGTTGTTGGAAGAGCCGGCGTTGGTATTGACAATGTGGATCTACAGGCCGCTACTGAGTTTGGTTGTCTCGTTGTTAATGCCCCAACTGCCAACACCATCGCCGCCGCCGAGCATGGAATTGCCTTGCTTACTTCCATGGCTCGAAACGTCGCTCAGGCCGATGCCTCCATGAAAGCAGGTCTGTAAAAAAAAGAAAATTACCCGTAGTAGTACTACCCTTTTTCGAAGGGCCACCTAATTCATATTCATAATCAAAATCATGAAAACCCTTTTGTTTCAAAGTTTAGATCTGATCATAATTATTTACCCATGTTCTAATTTCAAGGATTTTTCATGATTTTGAACTATTTTGCTTACTTTAACTGAAGTCAGGGACCAGAGTTATACTGTATCACTCTGTTTTTTAGTTTTTTTTTTTTTTTTTTGTATACGCTTAAAGTTAAAGGTATTTTCCTGTCATCCCTGTTTTGGCTGCTATCTAAAACCACACATGACAAGAACCGATCCCTCCATCAATCTTAATAAAACACCCAAATTCCGATCTGGGTAAAAAACAGAGAGTGATCTAATGAAATGGGTTTCCAGGAAAATGGGAACGGAACAAGTACGTCGGAGTTTCATTGGTGGGAAAAACACTAGCTGTAATGGGATTCGGGAAAGTTGGATCGGAAGTGGCGAGACGAGCAAAGGGATTAGGAATGCAAGTGATAGCACACGACCCATACGCACCAGTGGACAGAGCAAGAGCCATCGGAGTGGAATTAGTGTCATTTAATCAAGCAATATCCACCGCCGATTTCATTTCGCTTCATATGCCGCTGACTCCCACAACTTCAAAGGTTTTCAATGACGATACATTTGGTTTGATGAAGAAAGGAGCTCGTTTGATTAACGTTGCCAGAGGAGGTGTTATTGATGAAGATGCACTTGTTAGAGCACTGGATAGTGGAGCTGTTGCTCAGGTAATTCTTCGACTCTTAAGAAATGGAGCTGCTCTGTTATTTGTTGGCTATGGATTTATGGATGTGCGGTTGAAACAGGCGGCACTTGATGTGTTTGTGGAAGAGCCACCGCCGAAAGACAGCAAGTTAGTGCAGCACAAGAATGTTACAGTCACGCCGCATCTTGGAGCGAGCACCAAGGAGGCTCAGGCAAGCACATTACTAATGAATATATTACACATTTTCTTTTATATGACCAATAATATATGGTACTCTTTAAGTCTTTAAGTTTAATTAGTTTATTTTAAGTTTAGGATATAATGGACACAAATTAAGAATTTCTGTATATATTATAACCTTTTTGAAGCTTTTGGATCATTTTAACACAAATTTAACAATGTAAACTTAAATAAATAAAAGATAAATGCCAAAACTCATCTGGTCAATATTTTATTACAATTTGATTATTTTCTTTTATTTTTCAAAACCAAACTTATAAATCTCCCTCGAAACTTCAAATATTTAGATCGAGTTAAAATTTTGAAGAAATACTTTCTTAATTACGAAGAATTAGAATAACAATTGCTCACTTTTTTCATTTTTCTTGTTGAAATTGTAAATACAAATATTTTAGGAAGGCGTTGCCATTGAAATAGCCGAAGCTGTGGTCGGAGCATTGAACGGTGAACTCTCTGCCACTGCTGTCAACGCTCCCATGGTCCCTCCAGAGGTAACTAACTAATTAACCATATTCAATTCTAATGCAAAATCTTCAAACTTACTTAACTTATGGTATAATTAATCAGGTGTTATCGGAGTTGGCACCGTACGTGGTACTAGCAGAGAAACTGGGGCGGTTGGCAGTACAATTGGTGGCGGGAGGCAGTGGAATCAAATCAGTAAAAGTAGTATATAGATCAGGACGAGCCCCAGACGATTTAGACACAAGGCTATTACGAGCAATGATCACAAAAGGTATAATCGAACCCATTTCGGACAGCCACATAAACCTAGTGAACGCAGATTTCACGGCGAAGCAAAAGGGGCTCCGGATAAGCGAGGAGCGAGTGTTGGTGGACGCGCCGCCGGAGTTTCCAGTAGAATCAATCCAAATAGTGGTGTCGGAGGTGGAGTCGAAGTTTGCGAGGCGCAGTGACAGAGAAGGGTGAGGTGGTGATAGAAGGAAAAGTGAAATACGGAGTGCCACATCTAAGACGTGTAGGGTCGTTTGACGTGGATGTGAGTTTGGAAGGGAATCTAATCCTGTGCCGACAAGTGGATCAACCAGGAATGATCGGACAGGTGGGAAATATACTGGGAGAGAATAATGTGAATGTGAATTTTATGAGTGTTGGGAGAACGTTGAGGAGGAAAAGGGCTATTATGGCAATTGGTATGGATGAAGAACCTAACAAGGACACACTAAAGAAAATTGGACAAGTCCCTGCTATCGAAGAGTTTGTGTTTTTGAACCTATAGATCATGAAACTCATTCACACTCATTGCCCACTTATCGTTTGTTTCTTTTATCTTTTTTGGTGGTGCAATAATAATTTAATAAGGGCAGTTGGAGTTGTGGGTGGACTATGATGAAGGTTATTGTATTTTGTATTTTGTATTTTGTATTTTTGGTGAAGTTTTAAGTATGGAGAGAGGTGATTAAGGTTATTGTATGTTTAGGGTAAAAAGCCAAAAGAAAAGAAAAGAAAGAAAAGAAATTGGATAGGCTTAAATGCAAATAATAATGTGGTAGTGTTGTCTGCCACATGCCTAAGCTCAGCTATGTTCAATCATCTTTTTATATTTTACCTTTTCGTATTTTTGTTGACTATTATTGAAATATGAAATACCCTTTTCAAAACTTCTTTTCTTTCTTTCTTTCTTTTTCTTAATCATATATATATATTTTAATGTTTTCATCACAATGATCTTTTTTTTTTTTTCTTTTATATTAAAATATTTACGAGGATGAACTTTCATTCCTTGTTTTTTCTCCTTCGTTTTTTAATCCATCCTTTTATTATTATTTACAAATTAGAGAAATTACATTAAACGACAAGAAAAAATTAAAAAATAATTATTCACAACACCTTTTTTATATATTGTAAATTTGGTAAGTATGATAAATGAGACAATAATCTACTTTTAAATAGACTCTAATATTAAGAAATGAATATAATAAAATAATTGATGTTTTAATTGTTTAAAATGTAAAAATATTTGCTTATTGATTGAAAAATATATCTTTTTTAATTTCTGTTTTATAATATTTCTATAGTTTCGAGTGGATATTAACATTTATTGACATTTATTTATTAACATAAACCCCTAAACGTAGACTTCAATAATATGGGGATGATCAAATTGACGATTGTTACAACTTATACACGTTCGACTAGTTTGATAATATTTCTATTTTAAAAAGTTGATAAAAGTAACATTTTTTGTTTTACATGTCAAAAGTAACATACTTTTAAAAAAACTTAAAATTTTGCTTTTTTTTGTCAATTTTGGCCGACCTCGACACTAAGGTTCTTCTTGAATTTTAAGAAATCATTTCAACATAATTTCTCGGTCCATCTCAACTTAACTCTGCACCAAGATTTTGGATTTTGTTTTTAAATTTCAAAATAAAGGATATTCTCAAATGACCAAAATACTCTTCGAAACTCGAAAGTTTGATATTCGTAAACCTAATCCCTGTGCACATTTGAGTCGAGACGAAACGTGTTTGCTCCCAAAATTGAAAAGATTTGACTGATTTTTTGTGTGCCCAAATTTCAAGAAGTCATCCTTAAGATTAAATTTGTGAAGGTAATTTAGTTTGAATGATTTCATAGTTTAGAGCTGAATTTAAAGTTTTGCTATAGTGTTTTTTATGAAATTTGAGACGGATGGAAAAATATTTAGTTGGTTTTCTGTTGTAGTTGGATATAGAACTGGATTTTAAGTCAATGAAGATGGTTTTCGTTTGATGAATCTTGAAAATTTCATCAATTTGGATTTGTGTATATGAAGAATCTGAACCAAGATTGATGAAATTGGCTCAAAATTTTTTGAATGAGTCCCGAGATTTAAGTTGAAATTTGGAGTGAATTGAATAGATTATACATTTCCTCCTAATATTTTTTTCCACCTCTCATTGATAACCAAAACTCAATAATCATTCTAAGAAAGGAAAGAAAAGAATACCAAAATTTAGAATTAGAAGATTGGATGAGAGCATGAGAAACATATTTGTAACGACCGATGAGTAGTTGAAAGTGGAAGTAAAGAAGAAACTGAAGCCACCAAACAATATTTATATCAATCCCCAAGTTTCCTCTTTTCCTTTCTTTTTATCAACATATTCAAATTCTTCTATGGCTTTCCTCCTTCTTCTCCACCTTCATTCCCGCCATTATTTCTTCCTATTGTTATGTTATGCTTCTCTTTCCCTCTCTATCTCGTTTCTGCTTTGTCCTGAGATGGGTTAGCTTCATTATCACTTCAAACCCACTGGACTTCCAATACCTCCTCTTCTCACTCTTTGGAATGCCTCCCTAAATTTCTCTAGTGAAATCCCTTTTGGGATTGGTAACTTTAGCCATTTAGAGCTATTGGATCTCTCCTTCAATCGATTTGGTGGTGTAATACCCATCTCCTTATTTCTAATTCTCAATTTACAGTATGTACTGTATCTTAGTAGAAACAATCTCAACGGTTCTATCCCTTCAAATCTGGGGAATTTGAACCAACTTGTGTCTTTGCATCTCTATATGAATCACTTCTCTGGTACCATACCATCGTCCACAGGGATTTGTTGCCCAATAGTTTTAACAGTCTTGATAGTCTTGTTGAATTGGGTGTAAGCAACAACAATCTCCATGGTTCTATTCCTTTGGGTTCAGGGTGTTGCCCGAATCTAGAATCTATAGATTTGTCATTCAATGCTTTTACAGGAGGTATACCACCTTGGATACGCAACTGAAGTCGCCTAAAACACTTAGTCATTGTTAATTCTAGTCTAACAGGTCATATTCCTTTCTTTATTGCTCACTTAAATGAGCTTTCAATTCTTGATTTCTCTAGAAATCAACTGTCAGGAAAAATTCCCCCCAAAATTGGTGCTTGCAAATTCTTAAAGGAATTGAATTTGTTCGCCAACCAACTCGAGGGAGGTGAATTGGGCTTGCTAAGTAAGATTAGAGGTCCTTCAATTGTATTTGAATCGTTTGACTGGTGAGATTCCCATAAGCATCCGAAAGATTGCAAGTCTCCGAAGTATTCTTGTGTACAACAACAACCTTTCTAGAGAACTTCCCTTGATAATAACTGAGTTCAAGCACCTTGAAATCATTTCTTTGCTCAACCACCATTCTCCTGGAGTCATACCTCAAAGTTTGAGACTTATGAGTAGCTTAGTGCAAGTGGAGTTCACTAATAACCAGTTTACTGGTCAAATTCCACCCAATCTGTGCTTTGAAAAGACATTAGGCATGCTAAATTTAGGTTTCAATCAATTTCAAGGTAGCATGCCTTCAGATATAGGAACATGTTTTAACTCTTTACAGGTTGATTTTGCAAAGGAATAATCTCACAGGGGTTCTGCCACAATTTATGAGAAATCACAACCTTTCGTACATCAATGCCAATGGAAATAACCTGAATGGAAGAACTCCATCAAGTTTGGGAAATTGTACCAATTTCACTTCAATTAATTTGTCAAATAAGCTTACAGGTCATATATACTAAATGAGTTGGGAAATCTTGTGAACCTTCGAATTCTGAACTTGTCTCACAACTTCTTGGAAGAACCTTTGCCATTTTCCCTTTCAAATTATACCAAACTGGATATGTTCTATACCACATAGTTTGCCCAGCTGAAAAGTTATACCAACGTTGATATAAAAAGAGAATCGATTTACTTGAGGCTTTCCAAATGTATTATCAGAACTTCAAATCTTGTTACTGCTAGATCTTGGTGGCAATTTGTTTGGAAGTCAAATTCCTTCATTAATTGGATCTTTGAAGAATCTAATGTGTTCCTTTAATCTAAGTAACAATGGATTAAGTGGCCAACTACCTTTTGAGCTAGCGAGTATGACCAAGCTAGAGTGGTTGTATATATCTTACAATAATTTGACTGGAAGTCTAAATGTTCTTGGTCAACTTAGTTCATCGTTAATGGAGCTTGACATTTCTGAGAATTTGTTCACATGTCCTGTTCCACAAACATTAATGAATCTTCTGAATCCCTCAGCATTCATTGGTAATCCTGAGAAGTGCATAGAGTTGGAGGCCACTAATAATCTAGATGAATTGTTTCATCATTTGGAGAGAAGTGCATAGAGTTGTTTACAAAGTTGCCTTGGGTTCAAACAGAATTTTTGCAGTAAAGAAGGTTACATATGCAGGACTAAAAGGGGGAAGTCAGAGTGTGGTTAGAGAAATTCAAACGGTCGAAAACATCCAACACCGAAACTTAATCAGTTTAGAAGACTATTGGTTTGAAAAAGAGCACGGTCTATTGCTTTACAAATATGAGCCAAATGGGAGCCTTTATGATGTATTGCACGAGATGAATGGTGATTCATCTGTAGCTCTAGCATTGAAAGTTCGTCATAATATATCATGGATTAGCTTTCTCAGGTGTTGCTCATGGATTAACTTTTTTCCATTTAGCTTTCTCAGGTGTTGCTCATGGACTAACTTTTTTCCATTTAGCTTTCTCAGGTGTTGCTCATGGACTAACTTTTTTCCATTTCGACTGTGATCCTTCCACAATATGTAGAGACATCAAGACTTCTAGACTCGGAGATGGAACCACATATCGCTGGTTTTGGACTTGCAAAGCTGCTGGATCACACTCGTACTGCATCAATAACTTCAACTTCAACTTCTTTTGCTGGTACGGTGCATTGCACCAGGTAAAAATTCAATTCATTATTACAAATATATTGATGATGCGATGAAGATTGTGAAATGTGTCAACGTTATATTCACCTCCTTCCTCCATGTGAATTGCAAAAGATGTCTTCCTCCGTGGTGGTTTTATTTTTGGAAAATTGTCAAAAATAAGCTAAAAAGAGATGAGTAAATGAGTTTTATAATAGATTTTTAGGATAAATAGAGAGTGAAAGGTCCAAATTGTCTTTCATTCATTTTCCCTCATTTTTCCTCAATTTCTTCTCTTCAACCTAAAAACAAAACAAAACATTAAAAAGAAAAAAGAAAACTTGTTCTTCACGATGAACTCTCCCGCTTCCACTTCAACTTCGATGCCTTCGATGAATGCCTCTCCGATCCATTTCTTCTCCACACCTCTCTATTTTTAGTGTCGACTTCAACTCCAGCCAACACTTTTCCATTTATTCTCCACTCCTTTCCGATTTCAGCGTTGTTTTCATTGGACCTCTCCATTTCTTCTCCACTCCTCTCCGTTTTCAATGTCGTATTCATCCTCTTTGAAGTCAAGTGAGTAATCAAATATGAGTGTTTTTTTTTTATATAGATCATTGTTGTTTAAGTTGTTCGTTGAGATATGAAATTTTTGTTGGGCACATTTTAGATATACCATTAAATATGTCTAAGATGAAAGAGGTTGTTTGGAAACTTCATCATCGAGTAGCAGTTGTTGAGAATGAACTTAGGAGCCTAAAATCAAGTGTTGAAGAATTGAATGTCATGATGTCGACTATATTGAACCACATTGAACTTAAAAAAAAGGTTAGGAAGCAAAGTTGTTTGATATTTCCAAAGTTATCCTTATTAATACATTTTGACATTTCTAAAGGGTGAAGAAAAAGACTGCACGGGGTTTGAAGGTCATGATGCGCATACCCAAGATGTTGACACACCTGGTACCCCTCCTTGGTTGAGGATGCCAAAGGAGGATGACACAAGTAATTGGGTGAAACATGTTGAACTTCAAAAAAAAGTTTAGGAATCAAAGTCATGTAATGGGGTGAAAATTATCCTTACTAATACATTTTGACATGCTAATCTTGATGTTTAGTTTATACTGTTATCCTTACTAATGCATTTTGCCTTCCATAGGGTGTCGAAAGAGACCGCAAGGAAGATGACACAATTGACGTGTTGTAGAAGAATGTTCATATTGGTTTAGAGGAGCCAATAGACTAATAAAACAACTTCACCATCTTTTTTAAAAAAAGTCGTTAGACACAAAGATAAATAATAATATTAAAGTCATTTCTTTATAAAAGTCAATAAAACAAAACCAAAAGCATATTTATTACTTCATCATTGCTTCAAGTGGCTTTCTCTACTTGATTTAAATTGAATACTTGGTCGCCACATCACCATCTCACGTTGTTAAGCTTCTTTTAGCAATATTTTCTTTATTTGAGCTTCGATTTGGGTGATTCAAGAGGCGTCAGAATCATTGTTTCAAGCTCTACGTTATGGACAATTCAAAATAATAAAATTGTCAATAAAAAAAATCATATTTGTAATCATGAAAAAATTAATTAATTATCTAATTAAAATTAATTAATTTGATATTAAAGACCAAAAAGCCAACACAAAACACTTTACCCAGATTTTACTTCCTATACTCAAAATTAGAAACATGTCTCACATACCCAAGGTGTCCTCCTATATTAGAAGCATTGGGATTGATGTTGAGACTCATGAATGACCTACTTCCGATTATGTTAGAAATTTTGAGTATACGAATCAATTGCCATTATTGAATAAATTATATATACTTATATTAGGTTAGTACCTCGTAGATCATCTTTTTATTATTGAATCAAATACGTAGTTGGCGTTCATTTTGAGTTCTCGTTACTATCCATATAATTTCATTATCAATCATAATTGACTTATAAATATTGATTTATATGTTTTAAAGTCGTAGTTTATTACTAAATATATTTGAATATCTGTTATAAATTTGGATGTGTAAATTTGAATTTGATATGAATAACAATATTTGGATTGTAGGGTTGTAAGTATGATATTGATATTTAAATAAATAGTTTATTTTGATAAAAGAAAAAAGTTTGATGATGTGAATGAAATTTGGTCCAAAAAGAGAGGCGGTGGTTAGAGTGTGAACAGAATGGAATTGGAATGCATTCCTCACCTCTATGTTCACACTATGAAAACTAACATAAATAAATGATAGCATTTGACTAATCAACTCTCTCTACTACAACCTCAATTTCATATATCTACTTTGGCTAATGTATATATGTACCTTGAGAATGTTTTAAATCACACGACTTGAAATTCCTTATTAAATTTAGAACAAATTGATTGTTCTAAATTGGAGAGTGTATAATATAAAAGCTTCAAAGCTAAGAGTGCCTTACTACCCTCAAGAGCTAAGACTCTCTCTTACAATAAGAAAAATAATAATAACATTATTACAAAAAGTCAAAGAGAAAGAATTTTCATTCATAGTTAAGTTTATATATATATATATATGGGAAATCCATCCAAGTAGTCTAGTAGTGACAAAATTATAGTTGATTTAATATTAGACTTTTACTTCTTATATTTTTCAAAGGCATGTGATAATGGACCTATCAATTCTTGACTTTCTTCTATTCAGGACTATAGAATAAAATTTAAAAAGAAAAAGAAAGTAATAATGGGATTGAATCCTAAATATAAAAATGTAATAATAAAGTCACAATAAATAATTATTTAAAAGGAACTTTGATTAAATAGAAATAGATGGAGCAAGTAGGAATGATTTTTAAATTGTCCATTCGTCTTCTTTGAAATAAAGGGAAAAAAATGAAGAGAACTTGTCCCAAGCAAAGAGAAACCTAGACACTAGTGTGGTGTAAATCACAACTACTTAGATGCTTAAATCAAAAGGTTTGAACACGGAAAATTGTATTAGCTAGATACTTGTTTTAAAAGTTACTTGACATTTATATTCCTTTGAGTTCCTATTTATAGGTTTGATCCCTTATCCGATTTAAGGTAATCAAGCTATTTTTTCTCGCATTCCTCTCGGATCGAGACCGACCAACCCAACATCCTTACACAACCTTTTTAGGGTTTTATCCCTTTCTAACCAAGCTTATGTTGGACTTGCTTGTCGAGGGGTTTATTAGTGGGCTCATCCTCAACCTAGCGACCAACCCCAATCTTCTTTCGGCCTTATCCTTCTATCATTTGTTGATCTTTTCATCCTTGGTTCTACACTCGACTCATAACAAAGACAAAATAAAGCAGGTAAATATTCCGTACAAGGTTTTTTTGTGGAGGTAAAAATGAAACTTGTGATTTATGTGGAGGGAAAGATAGGTTTGCTTGAGTCGATCACTGTCACTCGAGAAGCTTACTAGCAATTTGAATCACGAAAAGGTGGCTTAATTATATTATTCTAATTCATAATACCTATGTAAGATACTATGTATATTATATAATAGAAAGAAAAGAAAGGAAGTTCCTCTAAAGTTTTTTTTTCTTTCTAATTTTAATACTTAATAGAAATTGTAATTATAAGTAACATTGAAAATAAACTTTTAATTAGAATCATAATAAGAAAACAATTTTTTTTCTTAAATTTAAACTTTAAATATGCTTTAATTTAAAAAAAGTCATAATTTATAGGTTAATTTTGGTTCTTGTAACGAAAAGAAAAAGTTAGCAGACCAGTTTTTAAAAATATTTTAGACTTATCCTTTATTTTCATCCTTTTTCTTCTCTTTTTCTGCCTTTTTTTTTTCTTTTTATCATCTTCTTCTACAATTTTTTTTAAACGGTTGTTTAGTTCAAGATCGTGTATCAAATATTGAAGATATATTCTTTTTAATTTTTATTTGGTTGTTCTAAATATAAAACATCATAAAAAAATCGTTGAGATATTAGATAGCCAAACTAAACATGTACAAATAATAACCAAATCTAAACTATTGTACAAAACAATCTTAAAAAAATAAGCGATACGATCAAATCTAAACGATAGTATATCAAATATAAATGATCATGTACCAAATCCAAAAGATCGTATATCAAAAAATGTTGGAAAAAAATCGTTGAGATTGAGCTACCCAAATCTAAACTGTTAATTAATTAATTAATGATAGAGCATTTTTTGTATTTTTCATTATGGACATTTTTTATTTTTAAAATTAATATATATAGTGTAAATATTTTAACACTTTGTTATATATTTTTTTTTAAAGATCCTTAATTTATATATATATATATATATTATATTATATTATATTATATTATATTATGTTGAAAAGCACTCTACACAACTTTTTGAGTGAAGTTTCTTTTTCATTTTTAAATTAAAAATTTCCCCCTAAACAAATAAATAGGCTAAAAACATTTTAAGAAATTTTTAAAATTTAAGTTTGGAGTCAAAGTGTGTTAGATAAATGTAACATTAAAGATATTGAATGAGGGACAAACTAAAACAAAGTGCGAAAATAATTATATCGTATAAAACAATTTAAAAATGAAAAAAAAAACTCACAAACTCACAACATAAAATAACAAAAATTCTCTACAACATATCGGTCACACTCATGAAAAAAAGATTTTGTACTTAATCTAAGTGGTCTCGTGCCTAGTCTAAACAATCTCTTAACAAGTCTAAACTATCTTATATCCTTGTACCAAATCTAAACGGTCTTGAACCCTTGTACCTAAATCTAGATTATCTTATATTCAGTCTAAACAAACTCGTAGCAAGTCTAAATGATCTTGTACAAAATCTAACAATCTATTAGTGATAGTGGTCTATCTAGAATAGACAACTGAACATTTAGATCTTGCACCAAGAAGAAAAAAAAAAAAGATGTTAAAGAAGAATGAAGAAATTCTAAAAGAGGAAAGGAATAAATCGCAAACAAAAAAAAGTGAAAAATCGTCCGTATTATTCAATAGTAAACCTAAAATTTATAAAAATATCATAGAATTTTTTATTTTGTTATAATAGGTGTAAATATTTTAGTATTTGTTATATTTATGGAAATTAAACTAGTTTTTTTTTAAAAAATTTTTTTTTAAAGGATGTAAAGTATTTTTAGGTTAAAGATAAGCTTTTGGGGAAGAGGGAGTTGAAGGATTAAACAATTTAAATAAAAATTTCATTTTATTTTTGAAAAGAAAGTTGATTCAATCACACATATCTATATATAAATGAAAATATAAATATTGGTTTTCTATAGATAAGTTGCAAGTGGAAAAATACATTAAGAAATTGCGCGTTCCCACCAAATACTATTTAAAGAGCCTGCAACAATCTGCCGTTTCCCATTCACAACCAAATTTCTTTCTCCTTTCTTCCCTCTTTCAACTCTCTTTCTTTTCCATTTCAAACAACTTTCAATTTTCACCAATACCTTCCTTTCCTCTCCATCTTCTTCATAATTGCTTTCTTTTTTATCCCTCTCCTCAACACTCTTGCTTTCCCAATTTCTCTTCTCTTCCAGTTTTGTGGGTTTTCTTATTATGCAGCTTCTCACCCGCCATTTCTTCTTACTGGTATGCTTCTCTTTCCATTTCGTTGTTGTTGTTTTTGGTTTAACTTCAGATGGGTTGGCCTTGTTATCACTCCAAAGCCGCTGGACTACTCATACCTCCTTTGTCCCTGTTTGGAATGCCTCTCATTCCACTCCCTGTTCTTGGGCTGGGATTGAATGTGATCAAAACCTCCGTGTCGTCACCTTCAATCTCTCTTTCTATGGGGTTTCGGGTCACCTTGGACCTGAAATTTCAAGTTTGACTCAGTTGCGTACTATTGATTTGACCACCAACGATTTCTCTGGTGAAATTCCTTATGGGATTGGTAACTGTAGCCATTTAGAGTACTTGGATCTCTCCTTCAACCAATTTAGTGGACAAATTCCTCAGTCATTGACCCTCCTTACGAACTTGACGTTTTTGAACTTCCATGAAAATGTTTTAACTGGTCCAATACCCGACTCCTTATTTCAGAATCTTAATTTCCAGTATGTGTATCTTAGTGAAAACAATCTCAACGGTTCTATCCCTTCAAATGTGGGGAATTCGAATCAGCTGTTGCATTTGTATCTGTATGGAAATGAGTTTTCTGGTTCCATACCTTCTTCCATAGGGAACTGTAGTCAATTGGAGGATCTTTATTTGGATGGGAACCAGTTGGTGGGAACATTGCCTCATAGTCTTAACAATCTTGATAATCTTGTTAATCTGGGTGTAAGCCGAAACAATCTCCAGGGTCCAATTCCTTTGGGTTCAGGAGTTTGTCAGAGTTTAGAATATATAGATTTGTCATTCAATGGTTATACAGGAGGTATACCTGCCGGGTTGGGCAACTGTAGTGCCCTAAAAACCTTACTTATTGTAAATTCCAGTTTAACAGGTCATATTCCTTCCTCCTTTGGCCGCCTAAGGAAGCTTTCACATATTGATCTCTCTAGAAATCAACTGTCTGGGAATATACCTCCTGAATTTGGGGCTTGCAAATCCTTGAAAGAATTGGATTTGTACGATAACCAACTCGAGGGACGTATCCCTAGTGAACTGGGCTTGCTAAGTAGATTAGAGGTCCTTCAATTGTTTTCAAACCGGTTGACTGGTGAAATTCCAATTAGCATCTGGAAGATTGCAAGTCTCCAACAGATTCTTGTGTATGACAACAACCTTTTTGGGGAATTACCCTTGATAATAACAGAACTCAGGCACCTCAAAATCATTTCTGTGTTCAACAATCATTTTTCTGGAGTCATACCTCAAAGTTTGGGACTCAACAGTAGCTTAGTGCAGGTGGAGTTCACCAATAATCAGTTCACTGGTCAAATTCCACCTAATTTATGCTCTGGAAAGACATTAAGGGTGCTAAATTTAGGTTTGAATCAATTTCAAGGAAATGTACCTCTTGATATTGGAACTTGTTTGACTCTTCAGAGATTAATTTTAAGAAGGAATAATCTAGCAGGGGTTCTGCCAGAATTTACGATAAATCACGGTCTTCGATTCATGGATGCCAGTGAAAATAACCTCAATGGAACAATTCCCTCAAGTTTGGGAAATTGCATCAATCTTACCTCAATTAATCTTCAAAGCAACAGGCTTTCAGGCCTTATACCTAATGGATTGAGAAATCTTGAGAATCTTCAAAGTTTGATTTTGTCTCATAACTTCTTGGAAGGACCTTTGCCATCTTCCCTCTCAAATTGCACGAAGCTGGATAAATTTGACGTAGGATTTAATTTATTGAATGGTTCTATACCTCGTAGTTTAGCCAGCTGGAAAGTTATATCCACGTTTATAATTAAAGAGAATCGATTTGCTGGAGGTATCCCGAATGTATTATCAGAACTTGAAAGCCTTTCACTACTAGATCTTGGTGGCAATCTGTTTGGAGGTGAAATCCCTTCATCTATTGGAAATTTGAAGAGTCTGTTTTACTCCCTGAATCTTAGTAACAATGGGTTAAGTGGCACACTACCTTCTGAGCTGGCGAATCTTGTCAAGTTACAGGAATTAGATATATCTCACAATAATTTGACTGGAAGTTTAACTGTCCTTGGCGAACTAAGTTCGACATTAGTTGAGCTTAACATTTCATATAATTTTTTCACCGGTCCAGTGCCACAAACATTAATGAAGTTATTGAATTCTGATCCCTCATCGTTCTTAGGTAACCCTGGGTTGTGCATTAGTTGTGATGTACCAGATGGTCTAAGTTGCAATAGAAATATCAGTATTAGTCCTTGTGCTGTTCATTCAAGCGCCCGTGGTAGCTCTCGACTTGGAAATGTACAGATTGCAATGATAGCTCTGGGGTCTTCACTTTTTGTTATTCTTTTGCTTCTTGGGTTGGTTTATAAGTTTGTTTATAACAGAAGAAACAAGCAAAACATTGAGACTGCTGCTCAAGTCGGAACAACTTCCTTGCTCAACAAGGTAATGGAGGCCACCGATAATTTAGATGAACGTTTCGTCATTGGAAGAGGAGCACATGGAGTTGTTTATAAGGTCTCCCTGGATTCAAATAAAGTTTTTGCTGTAAAGAAGCTTACATTTTTAGGACATAAAAGGGGAAGCCGGGATATGGTTAAAGAAATTAGAACTGTCAGCAACATCAAGCACCGGAACTTGATCTCTTTGGAAAGTTTTTGGTTGGGAAAAGATTATGGTCTATTGCTTTACAAATACTATCCAAATGGGAGCCTTTATGATGTGTTGCACGAGATGAATACAACTCCATCTCTCACATGGAAAGCCCGCTATAATATAGCGATCGGTATTGCTCATGCATTGGCATATCTCCATTACGATTGTGATCCTCCCATTATACACCGAGACATCAAACCACAGAATATACTTCTAGATTCGGAGATGGAACCTCATATCGCCGACTTTGGTCTTGCAAAGCTATTGGATCAAACTTTCGAACCCGCGACTTCATCTTCTTTTGCGGGTACAATTGGCTACATTGCACCAGGTATCATTCTACACATATATTGCAAATTAACTCTGCATTCTCATGTGTTTTTGTTTTGGGTGGATTGAATTGTGTTGTGATATGTTTATGTGGTTGTGACAGAGAATGCATTTTCAGCAGCAAAGACCAAAGCCTCAGATGTGTACAGTTATGGGGTGGTTTTACTGGAGCTGGTGACGGGAAAGAAGCCATCAGATCCATCATTTATAGAAGTCGGGAATATGACGGCTTGGATTCGGTCGGTTTGGAAGGAGAAGAGAATGAAATAGATAGAATTGTTGATCCAAGGCTTGAGGAAGAACTTGCTAATTTGGATCATAGGGAGCAGATGAATCAGGTGGTTCTTGTGGCTTTGAGATGCACAGAAAACGAGGCTAACAAAAGACCTATAATGAGAGAGATTGTGGATCACTTGATTGATTTAAAGATCAGTCGTTAGAGCACACATGACTAACCATGCTTTTTCCTTCTACCCTAAACATTTCTTACAAATAACCGAATGTGATCGTTTATTATTAGGATAGTATAATAGTGTCCATCACTATATTTTTGTATTTTTGTATATTGCTGGTCCGTATATATTTAGTGTATGTTTGAGAACGTTTTGAAGTAATTTTGAAGGGTATCATGTTAATCGATCTAATCTTTTATTTTATACTTTTGAATGCAATTTTTCTTACATCAAAATTGGTTTTAAATGACAATAAAACATGTTTAAGATGATTTCAAAAATGACAAAAATGATTTTAATCATTTTAAATTATTATTTTTCTTTCCTCTCATATTCTAATACAAGAAAGTAACATTGATCATTTGAATAAAAGTTTTTAATTTCCTCCCATATTTAATCTAGTTTTTTCTCTAGTGTTCATTCATTTTTGTGTAAAGAAAATTTCATAAAAGTGAGAGTAGAACGTAATTATAATCGACTTTGAATTTAGAAGTTATAATCGACTTTGAGTTTAGAAGTTTCAACTTCTCTACTTCACATATTATACAAAGAAGTTAAAAGAAAAAAAAACTATCATTTAATTTGAATGCACCAAAATGAACATAAATGAATTGACATAATGTTTGTACTACCAACTTTGAAATTAAAGATTCAATTTCTTCTCCACACATAATGTTTGTATTACCATAACTAGCATTAATCTATTATAAGAAAAATATAATAATAATAACCAAAAGTCATCAAAAGAAAATAATTTTGTTTCTATTTAAATAAAAATAAGCAGGTAATAAATAATAAAATGAACAAATATATTAGTCATATTTTTGAAAGGCATACGATATAAACCATTCAATTCTTCATAACAAAATTTTGACTTTATACCTATACACAAAATAATTATATATTGTAATAAAATCAACGTTTAAGCTTTGGTTTTCCTTTTCTAAAATTGTCTCCCAAATAATTATTTTAAAACAACTTTAATTTTTAAAAAATATTTAGACAATAAAATAGAGACAATAAATAAATAAATATATATATAAATTCTAACCGTGTTTAGGATTGTTTTTTAATATAGCAAAATAAACTAAAATATTTATCAAATATAATAAAATTTCATAATTTGTCAATGTCTATCATTATTTATCATGAATAGATTTTGAAATTTTACTATATTTTCAGATATCTTCAACGGTTTTATCATTTAAAATAATTTAAACTACGAAAGTTTATTCTAGGGTGGGCTCAAATTTTGAATGTGTTAAATCTAAATTTGAAGATTGGTAGATAAAATTGTTTAAATTTGAAAGTTGAAATGTTAGAAAAAAAAATGGTTGATTTGATGGACAAATGTGTTAGGAATGATGTGAACTGAAAATGGTATTAATTTAAGATTTTAGTTTATATAATGCTGAGATATAAATAATTATTTTTGAAAGGATTTGTTTGAAAATGAAAAAGGTTAGTACGAAACGTCATGAGAGTGGATGATAAAACAAAATTTCAAATTTGTAGACTCAAACAGTTTCTTTTGAGTACAACAACTACAGAGGAGGATTCCGACTTTCCAACCATATTAATTACCGCTAACCTTAGAGTACCAAAAACTAACTTCACACCTTCATCCAAGGGTTTGATTTTGAGTTTCGGTGTTCCATCCCATCCTTAAACTTTCGATTCTTCAACCTTTCGGTCCCTAATTTCTTTCTCTATATCCTCCACTCTCGTCTCTGCTGCAATTCATGTGCCTTTTGTTGTTATGCAGCTTCATTCCCGCCATTTCTTCCTGCTGGTATGCTTCTCTTTCCATCTCTATGTTGTTTTTGCTTTAACCTCTGATGGTTGGCTTTATTATCGCTCCAAAGCCGCTGGACTTCTCACACCCCTTTTATCCCTCTTTGGAATGCTTCTGATTCCACTCCCTGTTCTTGGGCTGGGATTGAATGTGATCAAAACCTTCGTGTCATCACTTTCAATCTCTCGTATAATGTTTCGGGTCCGCTTGGACCTGAAATTGCACGTTTGACCCACTTGCGTACTATTGCTTTGACCGCCAACCGTTTCTCTGGTGAAATTCCTTATGGGATTGGTAACTGTAGCCATTTAGAGTACTTGGATCTCTCCTTCAACCAATTTAGTGGACAAATTCCTCAGTCATTGACCCTCCTTACGAACTTGACGTTTTTGAACTTCCATGACAATGTTCTAACTGGTGCAATACCCAACTCCTTATTTCAGAATCTTAATTTGCTGTATGTGTATCTTGGTGAAAACAATCTCAACGGTTCTATCCCTTCAAATGTGGGGAATTCGAGTCAGCTGTTTCATTTGTATCTGTACGGAAATGAGTTTTCTGGTTCCATACCTTCTTCCATAGGGAACTGTAGTCAATTGGAGGATCTTTATTTGGATGGGAACCAGTTAGTGGGAACATTGCCCGATAGTCTTAACAATCTTGATAATCTTGTTAATCTGGGTGTAAGCCGAAACAATCTCCAGGGTCCAATTCCTTTGGGTTCGGGAGGTTGTCAGAGTTTAGAATATATAGATTTGTCATTCAATGGTTATACAGGAGGTATACCTGCCGGGTTGGGCAACTGTAGTGCCCTAAGAACCTTACTTATAATAAATTCCAGTTTAACAGGTCATATTCCTTCCTCCTTTGGCCGTCTAAGAAAGCTTTCACATATTGATCTCTGTAGAAATCAACTGTCTGGGAATATACCTCCTGAATTTGGGGCTTGCAAATCCTTGAAAGAATTGAATTTGTACGTCAACCAATTTGAGGGACGTATCCCTAGCGAACTGGGTTTGCTTAGTAAATTAGAGGTCCTTCAATTGTTCTCGAACCATTTGATTGGTCAGATTCCTATTAGCATTTGGAAGATTGCAAGTCTCCAACATATTCTTCTGTATAACAACAATCTTTCTGGGGAACTTCCATTGATAATAACTGAACTCAAGCACCTCAAAAACATTTCTTTATTCAACAATCAGTTTTCTGGTGTCATACCTCAAAGTCTGGGACTCAACAGAAGCTTAGTGCAAGTGGAGTTAACTAATAACAAGTTCTCTGGTCAAATTCCACCTAATCTATGCTTTGGAAAGACATTAAGGGTGTTAAATTTAGGTTTGAATCAATTTCAGGGTAGCATACCTTCAGATATTGGGACTTGTTTGACTCTTCAGAGGTTGATTTTGAGAAGGAATAATCTAACAGGAGTTTTGCCAGAATTTATGAGAAATCATGGCCTTCAGTTCATGGATGCCAGTGAAAATAACCTCAATGAAAAAATTCCGTTAAGTTTGGGCAATTGCATCAATCTTACCTCAGTTGATTTGTCTAGGAACAAGCTTACAGGTCTTGTACCGAATGAGCTGGGAAACCTTGTGAATATCCAAAGTTTGAGCTTGTCTCACAACTTCTTGGAAGGACCTTTGCCACCCTCGCTGTCAAATTGGACCAAGTTGAATAATTTTGATGTAGGATTCAATTTATTGAATGGTTCTATATCTCATAGCTTGGCAGGCTGGAAAGTCATATCCACATTGATTTTAACAGAGAATCAATTTACTGGAGGCATTCCAAATGTATTATCAGAACTTGAAAGCCTTTCAGTGCTAGATCTTGGTGGCAATTTGTTTGGAGGAGAAATTCCTTCATCTATTGGAGGTTGGAAGAATATGTTTTATTTCCTGAATTTCAGTGACAATGGGTTAACTGGCCAAATACCTTCCGAGCTGAAAAATCTGATCATGGTTGAGAATTTAGATATATCTCACAATAATTTGACTGGAAGTATAAGAGTTCTTGGTGAACTAAGTTCGTTGTTAGTTGAGCTTAACATTTCATATAATTTCTTCACGGGTACTGTGCCACCAACATTAATGAAGTTTCTGAATTCTCATCCCGCATCGTTCTTAGGTAACTCTGGGTTATGCATCAGCTGTGATGAAACAGATGGCTTAATTTGCAACAGAAGTAGTAGTATCAAAACTTGTGCTAGTCATTCAAGCTCTCGGCTTAATAATACTCAAATTGCAATGATAGCTTTTGGATCTTCACTCTTTATTGTTTTTCTGCTCCTTGGGTTGGTTTATAAGTTTGTTTACATCAGAAGAAACAAGGATACTTTTGACACCTTTGCTGAAGTAGGAACAACCTCTTTGCTTGTCCACAAGGTAATAGAGGCCACCGATAACCTAGATGAGCGATTCATCATTGGGAGAGGAGCACATGGAGTTGTTTATAAGGCATTACTAGATTCGAAGACAACTTTTGCTGTAAAAAAGCTAACATTTGGAGGATGTAAAGGGGGAAGCCAGAGTATGATTAGAGAAATTGAAACTGTTGGCCGCATCAAACATCGAAACCTGATTGCTTTGGAAGATTGTTGGTTTGGAAAAAGACCATGGTTTACTTATTTACAGATACCAGGCTAATGGGAGCCTTGATGATGTGTTGCATCAGATGAATCCAGCTCCATTTCTACCATGGGAAGTTCGTTATAATATTGCCATTGGTATTGCACATGGATTGATATATCTTCATTACGATTGTGACCCTCCTATAATACACCGTGACATTAAACCGCAGAATGTACTTCTAGATTCGGAGATGGAGCCTCGTATTGCTGATTTTGGTCTTGCAAAGTTGCTCGACCAAACTTCTGCACCAGCAGTTTCATCCTTGTTTGCTGGAACAATTGGCTATATTGCACCAGGTATCATTCTACACATACATTATCATGTTTTTGTTTTGAAGTATCGAATTATTTGTTGATCCATTATGGGCTTGTGACAGAGAATGCGTTCTCAGCAGCAAAAAACAAGGCTTCAGATGTTTACAGTTACGGAGTTGTTTTACTCGAGCTGATAACGCGAAAGAAGCCATCAGATGCATCATTTACTGAGGTGGGGAGTATAACTGCTTGGGTTCGGTCGGGTTGGAACGAGACTGGAGAAATAGATAGTATTGTTGATCCAATGCTTGTGGAAGAACTTTTAGATTCTGATCGAAGGGAGCAGATTAAGAAGGTGATTTTGTTGGCTTTGAGATGCACAGAAAAGGATCCTAACAAGAGACCTATTATGATAGATGTTTTGAACCATTTGATTGATTTGAAGATAAACCAATCGAGAGTATTTTTGGATTGAACAAAGACAAGTGTTTCCAAAACAATTTTATTTTAAATTGTTTTTAGTTTTGATAAAATAAATAAACAAACTTCGAAAGTTTTTCAAAAACTATTTTGAATGCTTAAAAAAATACTTCAAATATTTTTTTTGTGCTTGTACGTAATCTCGTATTGTAGTTCTTGGCATTGTAAATACTTGAAGGCTGGTTTTAGTCTCCCTTAGTTAGACTAAAAGTTTGTCACCTAAGACCAAGATTTGCAGTGGCAAAACTTGAATTCCAAAGTAGAATTCATTGTTAGAAAAAAAAAAAATGCTGCAATTACAATGAAAGTTATATTGAAGATTAATACAAAACTTGAAAGCCTTTGTAGATGTAATTTTCATATATAATAAGTGGAGGAGTGTCGCACAGCTCCCACTACTTGTTAATATTCATAGAAATCAATTAGCTCAGTGAACAAAGAAAGCAATGAAAAAAGATGAACAAAAAATTTATAACTGTAGAAGGTACTCTGTAGTACACATAATAACTACAAAAAGGGAAAGAAAAGGGGAATAAAGAATAAAGGCAGCATAGAATTGCCACTTGTTTGTGGACACTAACATATAAAACAACAGATCCCTCTTTCTAGTAAGAGCAAGATATATCAAAGTTCTAAATAAAAAAGAAGAGTAAAAGAAAGGAAAAGAAAATGGCAATGGCAATGGCAATGAGTTCGAATGGCCGCAAATAAGGGCAATACAGTGGGTGGTTAAAACAAAATTTTAATAGTAAAAACTTCAAATATTATTCATCAAATTTGAATGTTCATGAGCCTCCCTTCTGTTTCAAAGTGATCTTATCACCAAGACTGAGAGCAATACCTTGAGTCTTGCTTCTTATCCTGATGTATCCACTTAACTTGCTGTCTACTTGTTTTTCAATGCTCACATTCACTAATGCATCTTCTCCAAAAACACTCTTTGCGTAAAGGTTAGCAGCAAGAAAACCACATTCACCTTCTAATGCCGATCTGATGCCCAAAAAACAAACGACAGTATTACACAAGCATGCACATATACAAATCTCCCTAAAATAAATCCAGTATGTAACTGCTGTTTAAATATGACATGAAAAAATCTCTATCTTTTAGTTTTCTCATCATCTTTCACAATTCATATATAGTAGAAGCACAACCAAAGCAAGGAATGGATATCAAATAGGTAGTTGCAATAGAGCAAGTTCCAGCGGAAAGGAACTTTAAATTAGAAGGGATTGGAGTAGAAGTACCAGAGTACAACTAAACAGTCCTATTGTGTTAGGTGTCCTGTCCACATAAGCATAAAGCATCCAAAGGTAAACGAGAAAGACTAGACCAAAGGATCTTACATTGGTGTCAAGCACTTCATATTCGTTGACTTCATAATGTGGTTTAGGAATTCCTTCTCATCTTGAATTATTGTATTCACAGCGACCTGCAGTCGAAAAGAACCATAATCAAAATTTATTGTATGACGGTTGCTTTAATATCAGTAAATAGGAAAAAGAAAGTTCATGTTAAAAATGGAATATATATGAAGTGAGATAAGCAGTCCAATTTCTACAACGCAAGTAATGGTGGAAGCCGTACTCAAGGATGGATACTCAAAATTAAAGAAAAATGGGCATTTCTTCTCCATATCCCTTACAAGGCAACCTGCATCTGCTGGTTAGCACAATTATGGGGATCTCATATGGAGTGGATCATATACCAAAAAGATCAAAATTTTCACTTGGGAGAACTGTACTAAGGATGTCCTTCAGAGAAAATCCTCCTGGATCAGCATTTCTCCAGCATGCATGCAGTCCTGTATATATGAGGAATATCGAAACTCAAATTGCCTATTCAGTAGCTGTTCTTTTTGCAAATAATTCCTGGAGCTTTGACTTCTCTATCTTTGGCTGGAATATTGTCCGCGCAGGTGAAATCTTCTCCCCACTACCTATCTTGTATTTTGCTTGGTCACCCATTCGAAGACACAAAAATGCCCTTTAGCTGAACTTCATGCGGGCTTTCCCATGGAGTAGTATGGCATGAATGCAATAATTGCATCTTCAACAACAAGAAACAAGACTGTCCGTTCTTTATTGACTCCATTACTATTTTACCTTTATCATGGAAAAGTTAAAACAACCTTTTTTTATCTACAATTTATTCACACTCATATCTCAATGGCCTAGGCTTTTGTAACTATCTCTTGGTAGACCTTTTGTATACATTTTCCTGAATAGATGAATTTGTTTTATTTCCCAACCAGTGTTTTTTTAAATACCCAAGGCACACTAAGGCACAATGGTCATTTGGAGCCTACGTGCAAAGCGAACTAAACGAGTTTTTTTTTTTTTTTTTTTTGTGAGGTGCACTACATATAAAAATATTACATTAAAAAGAGAAAGCATAGTTGAAGTGGAAATATGGAAAGAAAAAAAAGACCTCAAACACAAGAATTTTTGCATTTAGGCTTACTAACTTGAAATTTTTAGTTAATAAATAAAGAAAACCCTTAATTATTACTATGTTTTTTAAAAAAATGAGAAAGCCCCAAAACCCAAGATTTTAAGCCTTGAGGCTTTGCAAATGGCCCATGCCTAAGGCGGCCCTTATTTTGTGAGCAAAGGCGAGGCGCTAGACGTACGCCTGAGAAGGCTTTTTAAAACACTGTTCCTAACCAAAAAAAAAAACACACACACATGCAAACAAACAAAGTTCAATATTTTCGTCAAAACAGATCAGAGAGTGCATAATGTCAAAACAACAGACTGTGAACTGGAATAATACTGAAAACAGGGATTGGTACTCGAGGCTTAGAAAGAATCTTAAAGATGATAAAATTGATGAATGTGCTTTTATTCACACATTTTTATATCTAATATTTGAACCAGTGCTTTGGAAGGGCTTTTTCAGCGGAAAAATTAAGTTCATTTTATGGGAAATTAGTCAGGGTAGCCTTAAAATGTTGATCACCTCCAAAGGTAAATGCATTATTTCACTCACCCTCCATGGTGTGTTATGAAAGCAAGCTCAGAATCTACTATTGCCACTTTTTGGTTCTTTCTTCTTTGCTACACAGAACTGTAATTTCATTGCAAAAAGTCTTGGATGGTTCTTGATTTTGTCTGGCTCCATATTAAATCTTCTATCACTGATTTTTGTGGGAGATGCACAAACTAATGGCTGGCCTTTAATCATTCCCCTTTAGATCATTTTGGTGTGAAAGAACGGGAGGACCCTCAACAACACTCATTCTTCTTTTGCGGACTTTCTTGATTAAGTTTTGTTTGATGCTCTTTCTTGTGTAAATGTTCGTAACCTTTTAAGAATTATAGTCTCTGCTCTTTGATTTATAATGGCAATCCTTCTTGTAAGAGCCACTGGTGTTATAATATCATTTTAATTTCTCCATATTATAAAAAATAATAATAAAATAAAAAACGTGGTAGTTTTAAAATGAATGTTACCAAAGAACATAGTGTACGTACCTTGTTTTCCCACTCAAATTCAGCCCACATTGCTCTAAATGCCACATCAGTGCAGGATGCAGGAGAAATATAATCCATGATATCTATGTGGATATCATTAAGAACTATGACTGTTCTCTCTAGCACATTAGAAGAAGTCTCATATACGATGTTACCAAATATGACTCCTGTTTCAGTAGAAGAAACCTTGATGTTAGCCTTTATTTGTTTACTTGACTCCGGAGCAAGCGTATAGTTTTGAGGGCGTTCAACAAGTTTGAGGTCACCCATAGTGGCCAACTCAAGGCACAAATTCTGAAGAGTTTCTTTGGTTCTATTAATCACTGTAACATCAAGAACAATGTCATAATGATGAACAGTGACATAAGCTTCTGCATAAACAGGATCACTGAATCCAGTTAGTTGAAGAATGCGGTTGAGTTTGTTGGCATCATCGCCCTCCTTTGTAAACTCTCCAGTAGCACGCTTAAGATCATCTTGGACCTCATCTTCCAGTTCTAGCTGACTCATACCCTGAAAAATGATGCTCATAAAGTTAATGAAACAGGTGAAACCAAGAAAACCAATGATTTAGAAAATAAAAGCTTGAAAATATCATAATTATGATTATATCAACCACAGTAACTTGTTTAATCGAGAAAATTTGGATTTGAGAGTTGAGACAATCAGAAAGCACGAAATGGCCATTCACAAAGCCCCTAACTACTAAGATTCTATCCTAATTGTGTATAGAAATTGGCTTTCCCATCTTATACAAATTTTTTACAATGAAAAGATAATAATGGAATTCAACTGAAACCAGTTGGAGGGAAAAAAGAAGCAGCTTATCATGACATGGTATTAGTGTCCTATTATGGAGAGTAGCCCACTCACAAAACTATGTATAATGCTAAAATTATTTTAAAAAATTTTTTAAAAAATCTTTAAAATGTTAATTGAAAAGCTGACATATTGTAATGAATTCCATTCTCCTCTCCATGCAAGAAACAGGATTTATGAATTGGTTTCTAGAAACTTCCAGTTGAATTTTACTGTCTTCTTCCTGTGAAGATTAGCCCAATGCATGCCAAAAAAATCGAAGCATAGGTTATTGGCATCCGTAGTTGCTTCATCCAAAGGAAAATTGACGTAAAACACATTTTAAGTCATTGCATGCAAACACTATGATACAGAATGAGAAAAGCGTTGAAAGAATGAAATGTCATAGAAACATTTAATAAACCACAAGAAGAACATGAGATATTACATCCAAAGAAAGTTGACGTGAAGATACCAAAAGAAACTATTTCAAACTCTACACGTCAAGGAGCAAAACAATAATAGAAAAATAGAACGTCATAAACAAGTTTTAAAAAAATTCAGGAGACAACACGAGAGATCTTCATCCAAAGCAAATTGAGATCAAGTACATTAAAAGTTATAATATTGAATTCTACAAATCATGATACAAATAGAACTAGAAAAACCAAAAAAACATGCAAGAGACAACAGATGAAATGTGTATTACCTTCCTGCTCTTTAAGTGGTAAAAATCAATTAGATCATCTGGCTGTGCATGGGATATCTGAGCCCTGGCTTTTATCTCTTCAGTTTCATGGCGCTGCTTTTCAGCCAGCATTTTCACAAAGCTCTGTCTGCAAGATTGCAACCATATCTTCCTCACTTCATCACCAGTATTGCTTAGCAGTCTAATACAGAGGACAATCCTATCACGTGAGTCACTATCAATTGGATGGGGAAGAAATGAAGATTCACCCAGTTGCAACATAGAAACCATGATCAATAATGCCTGAGTGAAGGTTCTGTTCACTTCGACTTTGGAAGGCTGAACCTCCTCTAGCCTCAAAACAAGCTTTGTAAGCGTACAAGCCACAACTGCCCCAAGGAAAAAGTCGCCAGAAAGAATTAAGGATCTCAAATTTCCAATAGAGGATAGGGAACCCTGAACAAGGGTAGGTGGAGACATTGCAGTCTCAAGTGCAGCACTTTGGGTTGCATAGGTTCCATCTGCAAGAATGGCAGGCCTTCTCGAGGATACTGTGGTTGAGCTTACTTGTTGTGAAGTTTTTGAAGACTCTTGTGCCTCTCCTTCCTCTGAAGCTGTGTAGAAAGGAAGGTCACCAAGACAAGTTTTGATGGTAGAGATTCCACTCTCAACTTCAGAGAGCGAGAGACAGTACTCTCCAATAATCCAAAGTGCACAAGAACACACCCTCGCTGCACGAATCTGATAGAATGTATCCAACAGTCGTGTAATGATAGAAACTCGCAACTTGGGATTTGTCTCAATGATCTCACGTACAAAAACAACAACATCCATTGCTGAAGCTACATTGGTATCGCTCAAGAAATCCATCAAGAGATGTACCACTGTGCTGGCAACCTCAGGGAACTTAATTGCACAAGTATGAATAGCCTGCACCAGCATTTGCCTATATTCCCCATTCTTCTCATGCTCTCCACTTTGAGTCTTCACCACCTCCTTCTTCAGCGACATAACAACTTCATCAATATTCCTAGGAGTAATCAATTCAAGGGCAATATCAATCGTTTTCCTCCTAATATCAAGATTTGGGCTGGAAAGTGCGCGAAGCACATCCATTACTAGTTCGACCATTATCTCCCTATGAGATGTCTTAAGCTCATTGAGCCTATCAAGAACAATAAGCTTAACATTATTATCACTTTGGGAGAGCAAAAGCTGGCAGTAAGTATTCGCAGCGGCTCTAATAGCCGTGGGAGCTGAGGAAAGAGACACAAGAGTACCAGCACACTCATAAATGACAGCAGTTGATGGGGCATTCAACAACGATATAATGATCTTAATATATTTGCCTTTCTCAGCCTTATTGGCCCGGCAAACCTTCCTAATTAATTCTAAGACAACCATCTGAAGCTGCTCACCCCAATCAGTCATCCTATCGATGTTAGTAAAGAGGTAATTGATAGCCCTTTCTTGAGCACAATTGAAGAGCATAAGAAAAGCATTTCTCTTACTGGAATTGTCCTGCTCAGAGGTCAAGAACTTCTCGATGATCTCAGGTGCACTATCCAGTAATTGCTCCCCTTGAGGAAGTTTGTAAACGGACATGACAGCAAGCACCGCATTCCGACGAACAAATGGGTGGCGATGCTCCAAATTGGTGAGAATGGAAGGGATCAGGGGCTCAATGATCTCAGTTTCATTCAAACGGCAGAGAAATCGGAGGGTAACCCCACGAATATACTCGTTAGGATGCTGAAGGTTGTTACGTAGGTTCTGGCAAATAAGAATCATCTCCGGCAAAACTTTACCTCGTGAATCGGTCTTGTCAATGATTTCCAAATAAAGAAGGAGGAGTTTCTGGATGGTGTGGTCATCAGAAGGAAGAACGTAGCGTATAATTGTGATGAAAAGTTGAGGAATGGTTTCACCATTGAGCAACAACATAATCGCTTTTTTCAATGCTTCAATCTTGGAATCAATGTCATTCCCTTCCAAAGCTTCCTTGATCTCATTCGCCATGGCTGGGGTGCCCTTGTCGAAGTGCACCAAAAGAGTGCACGACTTCTCCATAGCTGCTTATCGTTTGGGATAAGAGATCTGAAGAAAAGTGAAAGAGGAGGGGGTGGAAGAGAATTGAGATGAAAGGGAGATTGAATTGAAGAATATATCAGATCTAGGTTGGAGGTGAGAAGGAGAAGTGAAGAAAGTACCTGATTCGGTGTGGAGGTTGAGGAGTGAAATTAGATCTCGAGAAGCTTGATGCGTTTTGGTTGATGTGAAGAACTCTCAAAGTCTCAACCCCGAAGAAGAGAGGAAATGCAGATCTGGTCGTTTCAGGGACTAAGCTCTCTGTAACTGTGGACAAACCAAACTTCAATAAAATAATCGGAGACGAGAAACGTCGGCTTCATTTGTGTACCCTCCCTCTATTAGGCCCATTCTAAATACATTTCTTGGGCTCAACTTCTAAATACCCCACCCCATTTCATACATATCCCAATACTTCTTCAGCCCAACTGAGTCCAAACACATTTTTAAAGTAAGCAACTGATTGGACAAAAATTGGAGCATAAAACAAGATTAACAGAGTCATTTGTGTTTGAAGTAGAGAGCAAAATAATAAGAGATCCCAAAACAAAAGCAGAGATGGATCTTATTGCCATTCCACAATTAATGACAACATCACAAAATACATGGATTAAGGAAAGAAAATACGGGAGTCCTATGGTTGTTGATTCGAGACTCATGAACGAACAATCAAAAGTGAAAAAAAAAAGAAGAAAAAACCAACTAGGGGCAGTATGGTACATGGGTGCAATAATTAGAACAATATGCAAAAAAAATAAGTGTCATGAGTTGTTTTTTTTTTCTATAAATATTTTTGTGATCTGATGCAATTTCTCAAAACAAATTCTAGAATTTCAAATTCGGTTAAAATTTGGGTTGATTTTCATAAATATAACAAAATACTAAAATATTTACGCATGTTTAACAAAATCAAAAAACCCCATTATATTTTTATAAATTCTAGGTTTGGCCTTGAACAGTGTAGACGATTTTTCATTTCTTTTTCTTCTTTTTTCAATTTATTCATTTCCTCCTCGTATTATTACTTATTCTTCATTTTACAATATTATGGTTATTTGTATAAATATTTACTAATTTCTTCATTTCTTCTATCAGAATTTCTTCCTCCTTCATTTTTCTTCTTCTTTTTTTCTTCTTGGTACAAGATTTAAATGATATTGGTATAATATTTAAACGGTCGGTTGTCTATTTCAGATAGACAGAGATAGTTCACTATTATTAATAAATCATTTAGATTTGGTACAAGATCATTTAGACTTGGTACATGATTGCTTATATTTTATTCAAGATCGTTTAGACTATGTACAAGATCGTTTAGACTGGTATAAGATCGTTTAGATTAGGTACAATGATATACGATTGTTTAGACTTGGTACTAGGGTACAAGATCGTTTAGACTTGCTACGAGATTGTTTACACTGGTACAAGATCGTTTAAACTAGGTACAAAATCTTCTTTTTCACGCGCGTGTGACCGATTAATTGCAGAAGTCTTTTTATTATTTCATGTTGTGGTCCCTATGGGCTTAACTCATTTTTTAAAATTGTTCTATAGGTGTAATATTTTCGCGCTTTGTTTTATTTTTGAAAAAACGACTAAAATTTATTAGGTTTTAAATTATGAAATCTAATTATTTTAATATTAATTTGAAATTTATGCATTAAAACCTTTTTATCATTTACTAAATTTAGAATTTCAAATCTCTTACTAGATAAATTCAAACAATTTCGCTCACTTATATCAATTCACTCCAATAGAAAATGAAAAGAAAATAAATTATTATAACTTAATTATATAAAGGAGGGAAATTTTTAAAACGAGTAGATCTTACAAAAAAAAAAATATTTACAATCCATAGTAAATTTTATCGCTGATAGTCATTGATATGCTATAGTGATAAAGACTATCAGTGATAAATTCAAAAATTTTGCTATACCTTCTAAATATTTTAATTTATTTTGCTATTTTTAAAAATACACTTATATAAATAGTAATAATATAAACGGAATAAACCAGAAGAAGAAGATTACTAAAAACCGCAAGTGATAACAAAATGTATAAACAAACTGAAAAAGAATAAGATAAAACCGAATTTGATAAATTGAAAAAGAATAAAGATAAAATTATATAACATAAAACCACGAAGATATTAATCTTTGTTATAATTACGAATAACGAAATAAATGATAGTTAAAATCTCATAACTTTACATTACAATTAAACAGTAAGTGTAAATATCAATTAGTTAAATCTCATCGATTCATATTACTATTACATTCCAAAGGTAACAGGTAACTATATAACAGAGACACTTACAAAAATAGCAAAAGAATTTATGATAACATGATTCATGTTATTACATTTTCTAAATTATAAAAGTAACAAATTTAAAAGCCGATAACCCTCTAATAGCCCTCTGATAACCCTCCACTAACACTCTAATAGCTGTTTGATATCACTAATTACTTGTCATATTTGCTATAATCGCAATATTAAAAAAATAGGTAACATGAACGGTTTTTTTCTAAATATTTTTGTCCTCTAATGCCATTTCTAAAACATACCAATATTAGTGGAGAAAAATTAGCTTTCTGATTAACAAAAAAATCTCTTGTAAATCATATAATTCAGTATGAACAAATACTTAGTATTAGAAAACAATTAGAAATATAGAAGAAAAAAAATGCAATTCCAGAAATGGTTTTTACTTTTGGCATGACGAACAACTTTATCATTAGATTCCTATTTCAATTACGAGCATTTTACCGTAAGAATCAAATATACAATTTGTTAGGTAAATTATCAATACTCAAAGTAACATGAGATAAACATGGAAACTCATAAAATAAAATAAGAAGTAACGAACCATTTAGTACACAACGAAAGTTAATCAAAGTACCCTGCGAGAAAAGTATGACAATATAACATCCCATGATAATTACATAAGAAAAGATGTTTGCATGAAGCATCATAACAGATGTAATTCATTACTCTTTATCAATCAAACTAGTATAATACATGTCTAAATCTTGCAAGTTACAAATATTCTTTCTATACCTAATCGTGCAAATGAATATTTCTTGATCAGATTTACTTTCAATCCTGAGGCCATCTTAAAACCGCTCTACCGAGGTTATCAAACATAGTACACTCATCCTTGGAGAAAAGAATTGTACCATAAAAAATTATATTCAAAATTCATCCAAAATCAACTAAGAATAAAGTAGTAAGGAAGTAGGAAAGGATAATCCTCTACCTAATCTATTCATCTCTGCCACAATTTTTTTTTATCCAATAACTCAAAGAGAATCCCCTAATGTACCCTACATTTCATAAGCAATCTAATGAATAGAAAACTAAGAATGAAGTATGAAAAATGAAGGAGGAATTCAAAGAGATGGTGGTGAAGAGCATAACGTTAAAAAGACAAAGGTGGTGGTGAGGGTTGGGCACGACAAGCACGAGGGTTGTGATGGTGATGGTGGCGGCAACGGCTGTTTGAAGAAGAGAGGAAGAGCAGTGTGAGATTGAGAAGGGAAGAAGAAAACGTGTGAAAGGGTAGGGCAAGTTGTTTCGAGGAAGAGTAAAGTAAGAGAAAGAATTGTTGATTTTTTATAAAATTTAAAAAATAAAAATAAAAATGATCTTAACGTTTAATGTCGGTTTTAACCCAACATTAAACATCCACCTTTTGAAAAACGACATTGAAGTCCATTTTTCATTTTTTCCACTCGACATTAAAGCCCACATTTCTTCTAGTGTTTCAATTAGCATTGCTTTATTTCCTTTCACATATGGTAAACAAATTCATCCGACTAATTACTACTAAACATCCATAGTCTAATAATCTAAATAAAATCTTAGGTTCAAACTCCATCCTATAAGGTTTTTTGTGCTCACAATTTCTGAAATTTCATTTGAAAACAAAGACCACATGATTGAAAGTCTTCATTGTCATTGCCACTTATGCTTCCTACCTTTAAAAAGTTTTTCTTTTATGGTAAACATTTTTTCTATCGCATTATATTGAAAATTTTGTACGAATAGCCTTCATTGGGAGATCCAAATAAAAGATGACGTAGAATTTAAATACTAATTAACATAACCTTTTGATGATGTCAGCTACCTGCAAATTTACCAAAATAACCTTAAATGCACGAGAGGTTAATCGACTTCAACAATTTCTCATCTCATTCTCATCCAATGTTACTTGTTCTCACCCATCCTAAACTTGGTTGTTTGAAAAATTGGAGCCAAAGTAATCAACCATTCCTTTCTCTCTCATCCTTGTTTGTTTGTCCATTACTCCTAAAATCCATGAAAAAAGAATTCTTATCCCTTTCGTACATTCCTCCCAAACTCCCTCTTGATCAAACTAAATTCTCCACCGCTTTATCCCACCCCACTAATCGAGTGGTCGGTCGACGTTCATTCGTTACCCACAACATTACTTCAAGATTTTGATGAAGGTAACATTTTTGTTCGTTCCCCACTTTCCATTTCCAATTCCGTCTACTTGTATATACGATTTAGATTGTATAACTAAAACTAGAACAAGAAAGAGAAAAACCTCGACTAGAACTAAGAAAAAAATTTGAATGATAATGCAACCACAATACAAACGAGAATGAAAACTACTAAACCAACGAGAAAGTTACATAATAAAAGATCTTTAGATTTACACTACTGAAACTGCTATACTAATTGAACTCTACAATCTAAATAGTAGACATGTAGCTAAAATTGGAAATAGAAAATGTGGGCTATTAATCTGCCATGATCTTCCTAAATAGGTGGAAGAATTAAGTTATTTTACTATTTATTGTTTTGGTTATTTAATTTTTTAATTATCTCCAAAATTTTAGCAAGCACTAAGTTAGTGAGTTACTAATTTTTGCTTCCTTTTTAGACTATAAATATTAGTCCATTAAATTGAATAAAGGCCAGAAGTTCCATTTAATTTTTTCTCCCTCTTGGCAATATATCTTAGAAAGTATTTATTTTTGTTCCAAGGAGTTTGGGAAGCGAGAGGAGCCGAAGTGGATGTGAAGAAAGACGGAAGACGCGTGCATACATTCTCCAATGCATCCCAGAAGACGTGCTTGTACAAATCGCAAAGAAGAAGACCGCAAAGGAAATATGGGATAGTCTCAAGACAAGGTACTTGGGCAGTGAGCGGGTGAAGATGGCGAGAGTTCAAACCTTGAAGAGTGAGTTTAATGTTCTTTGGATGAAGGAAACCGAGACGATCGATGAGTTCGCAGGAAAAATTAGCGGATTAGCAAGCAAGTTCACCACCTCGGAGTTGCACTTGAGGATTCATCATTGGTCAAGAAGCTCCTTGATTCCGTTCCCAAAAAATATCTTCCCATTGTCGCCGGAATCGAGCAATTGCAAGATCTCGAAACCATGCAGTTTGAAGAAGCAATTGGACGGATGAAGGCGTACAAGGAACGAACAACACGACTTCGAGAAAACAATAACAACAACGATGAACAACTCCTACTTACCCATGCCGAATGGAAAGCTAGACAAAAAGGACATAGTGGTGACAATTCTTCGATGAACAAAGGGTGGGGATTTGGTGGTACCGATCGAGGAAGATGGCGAGGACGTGGTCGTGGCCGTGGTCGTGGCACTGAGCGTCAAAATAGTGCAGGAGGCACTAGCAACACTGGAAATGGCACTCGTGATAAAAGTCACTTTAATTGTTTCACTTGCAACAAGATGGGACATTACGCGTCGGAATGTCATGGAAAAGGTCGTGACAACGAGGCTCATATAACTTGTGTCGTCGAAGAAGAACCGGCTTTGATGATGGTCGTGTCTCAGGAGGGGACACGCACTAGATGTGATCAGGAGGATGTCATACTACTCAGCAAAAAGCGGTTGTTGCCAAAGATGTATTGCAATGACAAGAATGGAGAAAATAATGATGTTTGGTATCTTGACAACGGTGCTAGTAACCACATGACTCGCCATCGTGAGAAGTTCCAAGAATTAGATGAAAGCTTCACTGGGAGGGTGAAGTTTGGCGATGGATCAACCATTCAGATCATGAGAAAAGGAAGAGCCATGTTCGAGTGCAAGAACGGTGATCAGAAGGCTCTCTAAGAGGTGTATTACATTCCAAAATTATGTAGTAACATCATAAGCCTCGGACAAATGTTAGAAAACGAAAACAAGGTGCAAATGATAGAAGATATCATGAAAGTGTCTGACAGGAGTGGGAAGCTTTTGATGTCGGTGAAGCGAACTTAAAATCGTTTGTACAAGATAACTTTGAAGACACTCAAGTAAGTCTTCCTTCTGACAAGCCTACAAGATCCAACATGGTTATGGCACGTGAGACTTGACCATGTAAATTTTCATGACTTGAAGCTCATGGGGGAGAAGAAATTGGTAGTTGGAGTACCACTAGTGACTCAACCGAACAAGTTATGTGAAGCGTGTGTGATTACCAAACAAGCCAGATTGCCCTTCCCTCGTCAATCAATATATAGAGCAGAGAAGCTGTTAGAACTCCTCCATACTGTTAGAACTGCTATTAATCTGCCATGATCTTCCTAAATAGGTGGAAGAATTAAGTTATTTTACTATTTATTGTTTTGGTTATTTATTTTTTTAATTATTTCCAACATTTTAGCAAGTACTAAGTTAGTGGGTTACTAATTTTTGCTTCCTTTTTAGACTATAAATATTAGTCCATTAAATTGAATGAAGGCAAGAATTTCCATTTAATTTTCTCTCCCTCTTGGCAATATATCTTACAAAGTATTTATTTTTGTTTTCTTCAAGAAGAGTGCGTGAGATTTTACAGATCATTTGTTTTAAAACCAACCGAAAATGCATGGGAAACAAATGAAAATGTTACATTTAGTGAAAGCTTGAAGTAATGCTCTGGGAGACAAACAGACGGCAACCAACCACTTGATTAGTGTGTGGAATAAAGCGATAGAGAATAGAAGCTTTAGAGAATATGGTTTGAGGAGGGAGATTGGGCGGAAGTTTGGCAGGAACGAACAAATGAACGAGAATAAGAGAAAAAGGATTGATGAATTACTTTAACTCAAAATTTTCAAATGGGTAAAATTATATTCGGCAAGAAGGAGTAACGCTGGACAAGAACAGGAATGAGAAATTTATCGAAGTGGACTTGTCTCGTGTGCATTTAGGATTATTTTGGTAAATTTGTAGGTGGTTAACCTTATCAAAAGGTCATTGCTCATTAGAATTTTCTTTGTGGGCCACTTTTCATTTGAGCCTCCAAATGGAGGTCATCTGTACATTTTTTCCCATTAAATTGAACTTTATACCTATCATATATTCTTATTCAATGATGTATATGTTTAGATAAGTAGTTCGGTAATGATCCAACTCTTTATACTAAGCTGAGGTCATTACCATAAAGATAATAACAATTTTGACAATTTCTTGGAAAAAGAAGAACTAAATTATCATTAAAAAACACCATGACAACATGCTGGAACGAGTTTTATAAATTTTAAAGATAATAAAAATAAAAATATTTAAGCTCAAAACGTTGAAAACAAACAATGAAAAGCGGAAGCAAAATTGTGCCCCCATATGGCATGTCACGGATCCTTCATGTCTCACTCGCCAGATTTCCTCTACATTTACCTTTGCCTGAAAAATTAAACATAAAAAAGGATGAATATAAACACATACTCAGTAAGGGATCCACTACTGGTCCGACTAGGTGTCTGTTACCTTCTCGTTAAAGTCCTGTAAGAAGGTACTGCATAACTATTGCGTTCCCAAACACACGCTATCCAGTGGTCTCGTAGGGACACATCTGGACTCTCAGTGAATCCAAAGGAATCACCCTAAAGGAGAGTCGGGCTGTTAATTATTGTGTTCCTGAATGTACGCTATCCAGTGATCTCATAAGGACACATCTGGGCTCTCGGTGAACTCGAAGAAAACACCCTAAGAAGAGTCGGGCTGACAGTGACTCCGTCGAATCACTCATAAAAGCTAGTCACACAGAAATACATATGTGGTGATCCCAAATGACACCAAAATGGGATGACTCTAACTGACAAAACTAACAGAACACCCGCATATTTTAAACATGATAACATGATAACATAGTCATAAACATATCAATCATGTCAACCATAACATATCAATCATTCATATCATTCATCAATATCACATATTATGCATCTTAGCTACATCAATGCATAATGGAAAATACATGCAAGCTCCTAAAATTTAATTTGAAGGTCCAATAATAGAATCTCTTACATGAGATTAGCTAAAAATATTCCTTTGGTGACAATAAAAATTATCGAATTAATCCAATCATAATCATAAAAGGAAATTTAAGTATCTTAATTAATCAAATTAACTATTGGCTTCCATACAAAAATTCTTCCAAATTAACTTACCCAAAAATTGAGGTTGAAACTAATTCAGTCTTTGAGAAAAATTCATCATTTAAAACTTTAAGATTTGCCAAAGGGACTTTCCAAAGGCGTACAGCCAAAATCAATTCCAAGATGAAATACTTTTTTTGTCTGCTTCTCTTCTCAAATTGAGCATTCCAATACCCGTTTATAGACCCAAATAATAATATTTATCATTATTATTTCCTTTTCCCTGTCCCTTTCCTTTTCCTTTTTCGTTTTCGTTTCCTTTTCTTTTTCCTTTTACTTTTCGTCATGGTATATATATAACCAATATAATATAAACATAAATTTTTATTCTCATTAAAATTTTCCATCTAATCAACTTTTATTTTCAAAAAAAACAAAAAATAGTTATCTTTTCCAAAAATAAAATATTCTCTATATGTTAATCTCATCAAATCGATACAACTTTATTCCTTCAGCGAAGTATAATTATTTTCTTTCTAAACAAATATCTTATCTCCAAAAAATTAATTATCTTTCATAAATAATTAGTTTTTCACGAATAGAATTATTTTTACTATTTTTCATGATAAATATATATATTACTACATATACATATAATTATCAAATCTTTAACAAAAAAAAATTTTACCCTTCAATTTAAGTAAATAACATCCAAATTATTTAAATAAATTTTAATTTCTATAAAACCAAATAATTTCAACAACCTTACTTAAATCTCATAACATAAAATTAAATCAAATTCTCAACAAACACCACGAATTCAAATCCTCTAACTAATTAAATATTCAACCAACAAATATCTAATTAATTTCAATGTTCACAAAATCAAACAATCTTCAAAATAAACGCTAAATTAAACATAATTAAACAAAACTAAGATATAATTATCTCTAAAAATTATCTAAATTTTTTGGGCGTTCCAAGTTCATTCTTTGTCATTTGGAACAAGAATTGGTACATGAAATTACATGTTGGGTAGAAAACAAAAGCTTAAGGAATCTCTTTCATACATAGTCGTGTCTTTTATACTTTTTAACATATTTTTAATGTGTTTGTTATAAAATGTCTGGTGTTTCTATATAAAAATTTTAGATCCAGAGTGGTCGTATATGGATAGTAAACAACTCTGTGGTTCACAAGATTCTCAGCTTCAACATTGAAAAAAGTTATGAGATATGATTGATATTGGCATGGAGGGATTGGAATGGTCCTCTCATATGAAAGTTTTGTATCCACAAACACTTTTCTGGTGTGAAGTTCGTTGGAAGTTTTTGAACTTTTGTTTCTTTCAATTTAGTGAATCCTACTTTTAGTTTCTAATAGTTTTTGTTGACTTTAGAAGCCTAGTAGTTTACATCTTTTATTGATGGTGTAAATCTCTTAATTGGAAAAATGGTTTTGGAGTCAACATTGCATAAAAGGGTCGCACTAGTGTGATGTGCATGCCATATTATTATGATATGAAGTACTGGGCGGTAGACAAATTGGTATTGGTCATATCCATTCATTTGTTAAGTTGAAAAAAGTTGTTTGTGTTTATCATTGTGAAAAAAATGTTGTTAATTCAGAGTTGTATCCGTCTCCTATTTATAGGTGAGATTAGCTCTAGTATTAACCAACAATACATTGTTTGTTAAAACATTTTTAAATGATCTCTATAACACATAAAAACTTTATTCAAATCATATAAGACTAACCATAAACACTAAATTCTATTCTTAAAATAATCATAGTAAGTGAAATTCACTTTCTTCCAAATTAAATTTGTAACCAAACATTTTAATTCAAATACAAAATTAGTGTAAGGAAAAGAATGACAAATTGTGATCCTTCATATATATATAATTGGAAGAACTTTTGTTATTAGATATGAAAAATACACCGAGTTGGTTTGAATGAGCTAAATAAATAAATAAATATATATATATATATATATATATATATATTAAAAAAGTCATTTTATTTAAATAATTGTTTTTAGAAAATACAACTTATTTTCTAAATTAAATACTCCCAAACGTTAAACATGTGAGAATGTGAGGAGTGAAGCCTACATATCATATTTCCCCCTTCTTTTGTTTTGTTTAATTCAAATGAACTAAGAAGTATAGAGAAATTTCAATATTTTGTCTTCAGACTCATCTCTGCATCACGTTAATACTATGGTTGTGTTGAAATTCTAAAGAGTATTAGTTGAATTTCCATCCAAAGTAAAGTAATAACATAAACTTACTTGCAACTACTCAACTATTTTACAAATAATTTACAATTGCCCTTACATTTTCTCTTTCTAATTCAATCTAGTTAATTGTAAATTATATATACACACAATAGATCTCTATATATACACATATCCCTTCTCCCTTTCCACCACCACCAAACATCTCAGTCTCTTCTTCCACTGCTCTTCACTTCTCTCTTCCTTAACAATGGAAATGCAACCAATTCCTTCTTGCCTTTCATACGTAACTACTTCGATAATAGCCACTCTGGCCCTCCTCCTCCTCTCCCGCTGTCTCCGCCGCCGTAAACTCAACCTCCCACCTGGACCAAAACCTTGGCCCATTATCGGAAACCTCGACTTAATTGGCTCTCTGCCTCACCAATCCATTCATCAACTCTCCAAGAAATACGGCCCCATCATGCATCTTCGTTTCGGATCATTCCCTGTCGTTGTCGGATCCTCCGTGGAAATGGCGAAGATTGTCCTCAAAACACAGGATCTCAATTTCGTGTGGCGCCCGAAAACCGCAGCGGGAAAGTACACAACTTATAACTATTCAAATATTACTTGGTCTCAATACGGCCCTTATTGGCGGCAGCTTCGTAAGATGTGTTTGATGGAGCTTTTTAGTGCAAGAAGACTTGATTCATATGAATATATACGTAAGGAAGAAATGAATGGTCTGATTAGAGAAATTTACAAGTCTTGTGGTGAAGTAATTAAGGTTAAGGATTATTTGTTCGCGTTGAGTTTGAATGTGATAAGTAGGATGGTGTTGGGGAAAAGGTACACGGATGAATCATCAGAAAGTGGGATAGTTAGTCCAGATGAGTTCAGGAAAATGATGGATGAGTTGTTTTTGCTGAATGGTGTGCTGAATATTGGGGATTCAATTCCATGGATGGATTTCTTGGATTTGCAAGGTTATGTGAAGAGAATGAAAGGTTTGAGTAAGAAATTGGACAGGTTTCTTGAACATGTGTTGGATGAACATAAGGAAAGAAGAAAGGGAGTTGAGAACTATGTGGCTAAAGATATGGTGGATGTTTTGTTGCAATTGGCCGATCATCCTGACCTTGAAGTTAAACTTGAAAGGCATGGAGTCAAAGCTTTTACTCAGGTAATTCCTTCTATCTTGCCATTTTTTCAACACTCTTTTAACGAATTCGTATTTTTTTTTCTAATATAAAATCTATTTTTCTCATTTTTTTTATGTCTTAAGAGTTGTTTTTGTAAGGTGTATTTTTTAAAATAACAAAATAAGTTAAAATATTTACAAGTTATAGCAAAATATATATTTTGTAAAATCTACTATTTTTAAAAATTTCTCTTTTTTAAATATAATTTTTTTAGTATTCATCGGTTATCAAAAAACATTTCTAAAAATAGATAACAAAACAAAAAATTCTAGGTTGAAAATGATGTATATATAGTTTTAATTTTCAAAACTATACCAAACCAAATGTAATATATGAATTAAGTATAACTTTAGTTTACAACCGGTTAAAACACATGTAAAATGATTCATTTTTATTTATAATAGGTATGCAAACTTTAAAAATGATCAAACGAGTTCCTAGCACTTCAATCTTATGCCTAATTAATTAGATTCTTAACATATTTAATTTTTTTAAAACAATAATTGATTAGTTAGATTGATTAATTAGTGTTTAATTTTTTAATGATGTGAACATAAAGTTTAAATTTCATGTTTAGTAACGTGATATTAATTATATATAGAGAGAATGAGTTAAGAATTGAATCGATATAAAATTGAAAATTCAAAAACATGTTGCTAAACTAAAAGCGCTTTTCAAACTATTTTAGGATTTACTTGGAGGAGGAACAGAGACTTCAACAATAACAATAGAGTGGGCAATGTCAGAACTATTAAAAAATCCAAAGATCTTCAACAAAGCAACCATAGAACTAAATAAAGTAATCGGAAAAGAAAGATGGGTAGAAGAGAAAGACATGATTAACTTACCATACATAAACGCCATAGCCAAAGAAACAATGAGATTACACCCAGTAGTACCAATGCTAGTGCCAAGAATGGCTGGAGAGGATTGTCAAATTGCGGGGTACGACATAGCCAAAGGCACACGAGTCCTTGTGAACGTGTGGACCATTGGGAGAGACCAAACAGTGTGGAAAAACCCACATGCATTTGACCCAGATAGGTTCATAGAAAACAGCCGTGTTGATGTGAAAGGGCAAGATTTTGAGCTTTTGCCATTTGGGTCTGGAAGAAGGATGTGCCCTGGGTATAGTCTTGGTCTTAAGGTTATTCTGTCAACTTTGGCTAATTTATTGCATGGGTTTAATTGGAAATTGCCTGGGGACATGGAGAAGGAAGATTTGAATATGGAAGAAATTTTTGGGCTTTCTACTCCTAAGAAATACCCACTTGATGCTGTTGCTGAGCCAAGACTTCCTCCCCATCTTTACTCTTTGTTATGAATCAAGAACTTTGTTAACATGTGTATGGCTTAAATTAAGAGTCTTTATTAAGCTTTTTTATTTGAAATATAAGATTCCTTCATGTATAAATGTATTGGTTTGAAATATGCATTCAAGTTGTATCACCAAGTGTACGTTGAGACTTAATGGAGTTTGGTTGAAGAAAAGCACAAAAGGTCTATTTTGGAAGAGCTCAGGAACAACCTCCAAAGATTTAAATTCAGCCAAGGCAATACTTAATGGAGTTTGGATCTAATGTTTTGGGTTAAGGTATTAAGAGGCTAAGAAACAAGCTTGTAGAAGGAAAGTTTTTAATTTGGTGAACAGATTTTTAGTTATGATCTAATGTTTTGGGTTAAGGTATTAAGAGGCTAAGAAACAAGCTTGTAGAAGGAAAGTTTTTAATTTGGTGAACAGATTTTTAGTTATGATCTAATGTTTTGGGTTAAGGTATTAAGAGGCTAAGAAACAAGCTTGTAGAAGGAAAGTTTTTAATTTGGTGAACAGATTTTTAGTTATGATCTAATGTTTTGGGTTAAGATATTAAGAGGCTAAGAAACAAGCTTGTAGAAGGAAAGTTTTTAATTTGGTGAACAGATTTTTAGTTATGAATTTTTGAAGTTGAAGTTTGAAATTAAAAACTAAACAAGAAAGGCTTAGGCATCTGGGCAACTGCAAAAGTCTTAGGCTGGTGTGGCTAGGAGGCCATGAGTGAAGAAGGGTTATGGGATGAGTAAAAGTGAAGAAAGGCTTGTATAAATGCTATGCCTTATAGGGGGTGTGTCACTCTTACTCGCAGAGCACCTTCTCATTACGTTTGAGATGTGGCATGAAGTCAATCGATATCGCTCCCTCTTCTAAATGACACCAGCTAAACCCTCAACCTTTAACCTTTAAATGAAAATGCAAGCGCAAATGCTAAAAGGCGTAAAAACTTAAACACAACTGGTAGCAACTCTTTTCAAATAAGCAAACTTTACGTAAGTTTTGTACTTTTACAACAAAAAAAAACAAAAAAACATGAAAGAACCCTTTCTTTAAACAAAACCAACTTCAATCTAGCACAACTAAAAGACCAAAATATACAAAGATTCAAAACAACCAGACACATACTAGTAAGACAAAACTCCTTCAACAGACAGACAATGGCGAATCAAGTTTTGAGGACGTGGTCTCTACCTGAAAAGTGGAAAACATTTTTTAAGAATGAGCTAAACAAGTCTCGTGCGTGATAAGTTTTCAAATAACATTTCATAAACCTTTTTAAAGAGAGTAACTTAATTCATAAACCTTTTAATTTAAAAAAAGGTTTCAATCTCAGCCAGACATGGTCTCAAGATTACCTTTCACTTCGAGCTTTCAATCTCAGCCAGACATGGTCTCAAGATTACCTAAGTTCTAAAACCTCTTAAGCTTATGTCCTTCATCTCAGCCAAATCAACATTCAGATGGTCCCAAGATTTCACTTCTCAACTCTTCTATTTTTCATCACGGTCTATAGAAGAGAATGAGATGTGGTGATGGTGAAAAGGGAATGGATATATGTGTATATATAGATATGAAAATTAACTAGGTTGAATTAGAAAGATAAAAAGTAAGGGCAATGGTAAATTATTTGTAAATAGTTGAGTAGTTACAAGTAAGTTTATGTTATTATTGACTTTGGATGGAAATTCAACTAATACTCTTATTTAATTATAAATTTTGTTGAAGTTTCAGTTGAATTTTTTTTTAAACACAACTATAGTCGGACAAAATATTGAAATTTCTATGTACTTCATACTATATTATTAAGAAATTGCATCAAACGACAAAAACATTTTAAAAAAAACAGCTCATTACACAATTTTTTTTATCTATTACGAATATGGCAAAATTAGTGATATCAAACGATTATCAGACAGTAATCATAGAACTATCAGAGGGCTATCAAACGGTAATCATATGGTTATCAATAGTCATCATTTTTAAATTATCTACTTTTACAAATTTAGAAAATATTGTGACATGGACTTTATTATCATAAATGTTTTGCTATTTTTACAAAAGCCCCTAGTTCATTTGATTAAACAAAATAAAATGAGAAAAATATGATATTTAGGGTGTGTTTTGTTTAATTTTGAAAATAAATTATATTTTGTAAAAAAAATAAGAAAAAACATTTAAATAAAAATCTTTTTTGAAACATTAAATTCATACACATGAGATTCACATGAAATTAATATATAGATTGATTTATAAATATTAATTATTACAAGTAATACTTTAATCCCAAACAAGTCCTAATCAACTTCATTTAGAGAAGCAATCACCTCCACGAAATAAAATTCAACCACAAGAAGTGAACCAAAGTTATTCCAAACTTGGAACTTACGGAAAGAAGGCTCAACTCCATAACTTTCATTTCCATCACCTTGATCTTCCAGACTTTGTTTATCCTTTTAAAGATGACACCCATCAGAGATCCGATGGAGTCACGGACCACTCAGCCCATACGGCCACCACCAAAGTTCTCAAACCTCAAGGCATTAGACATTCAATTTCCCAACCTTTCGAAGGGGGGTCCAAAGATTGTGACTCGACGAGCTCTTAGGTTTCAAGGATGATCAACTTATTTGAGAAATAATTATGGAAAATTTAATTAAACATATATAATTGTCCCGTCTCTTACCCTTTTGTAAATTCACCCAAAATCTTTCGACTCTAGAATTAAATGCTAATTTTATTTCATCTTTTAAGTTATTGTAGAGATGAAGATCAAACCTTCCATATTTAGAATAAAATATCATATCAATTGCTTTGTTGAGTTAAACTCACCCCAACACTAACTTAATTAATTATAGTACAATAGGAATGTGGCTTGAAGTCTAACCGATAGAATATCAATTGAGCAATATTTGCATTGACAATAATTAAACGTTAATACTAATACTTGTTACAAGTCTCAATAATCAACAACTAAACGTGCGTACTAGTAACATTGACAAGTCTCAATGATTTATTACAGCACGATACACTTAGTGATATAACTTGAATGCATATTTCAAACCAATACATTTATACATGAAGGAATCTTATATTTCAAATCCAAAAGCTTAATAAAGATTCTTAATTTAAGCCATACACATGTTAACAAAGTTCTTGATTCATAACAAAGAGTAAAGATGGGGAGGAAGTCTTGGCTCAGCAACAGCATCAAGTGGGTATTTCTTAGGAGTAGAAAGCCCAAAACTTTCTTCCATATTCAAATCTTCCTTCTCCATGTCCCCAGGCAATTTCCAATTAAACCCATGCAATAAATTAGCCAAAGTTGACAGAATAACCTTAAGACCAAGACTATACCCAGGGCACATCCTTCTTCCAGACCCAAATGGCAGAAGCTCAAAATCTTCCCCTTTCACATCGATACAGTTGTTTTCCATGAACCTGTCTGGGTCAAATGCATGTGGGTTTTTCCACACTGTTTGGTCTCTCCCAATGGTCCACACATTCACAAGGACTCGTGTGCCTTTGGCTATGTCGTACCCTGCAACTTGACAATCCTCTCGAGCCATTCTTGGCACTAGCATTGGTGCTACAGGGTGTAGTCTCATTGTTTCTTTGGCTATGGCGTTTATGTATGGTAAGTTAATCATGTCCTTCTCTTCTACCCATCTTTCTTTTCCAATTACTTTATTTAATTCTTCGGTTGCTTTATTCAAGATCTCTGGTGTTTTTAATAGTTCTGATATTGTCCACTCTACTGTCACTGTTGAACTCTCTATTCCTCCTCCTAATAGATCCTGAAATTGTTTAAAGATGCTTTTATTTTCGTTTTTCAAAACTGTTTTTTAAATTTTAAATTTTGTATAATATATATGCATGTGTATGTATATTTTTAATATCACGTTACTTAAACATGAAATTTAAACTTTAGGTTCAAATTGTTAAAAAATTAAACACTAAATCTACTAATTAAATATGTTAAGAATCTAATTAATTAGGCATACGATTGAACGGTTAGGAAGTCATTAATAATTTTTAAAGATTACATACCTATTAGAAATAAAAATGAATCAAGTGTTGTAATCTAAAATTATAAATTATGTTACGTTTGGTGTAGTTTTGAAAATTAAAACTATATAAATATGATTTTCAACTTTGAATTTTTTGTTGTTTTGTTATCTATTTTTACAAATGTTTTTATAACTAATGAATACTAAAAAATATATATTTATAATAACAACTCTTAAGACAGAAAAAAATTGAGAAAAAATAGATTTTATATTAGAAAAAAAAAAAAACCAAATGGTGAGTGACACAACGTCCTTAGTAAAAGAGTGTTGAAAAAAAGGCAAGATAGAAGGAATTACCTGAGTAAAAGCTTTGACTCCATGCCTTTCAAGTTTAACTTCAAGGTCAGGATCATCGGCCAATTGCAACAAAACATCCACCATATCTTTAGCCACATAGTTCTCAACTCCCTTTCTTCTTTCCTTATGTTCATCCAACACATGTTCAAGAAACCTGTCCAATTTCTTACTCAAACCTTTCATCCTCTTCACATAACCTTGCAAATCCAAAAAATCCATCCATGGAATTGAATCCCCAATATTCAACACACCATTCAGCAAAAACAACTCATCCATCATTTTCCTGAACTCATCTGGACTAACTATCCCACTTTCTGATGGTTCATCCGTGTACTTTTTCCCCAACACCATCCTACTTATCACATTCAAACTCACCGCGAACAAATAATCCTTAACCTTAATTACTTCACCACAAGACTTGTAAATTTCTCTAATCAGACCATTCATTTCTTCCTTACGTATATACTCATATGAATCAAGTCTTCTTGCACTAAAAAGCTCCATCAAACACATCTTACGAAGCTGCCCCAATAAGGGCCGTATTGAGACCAAGTAATATTGGAATGGTTATAAGTTGTGTATTTTCCCGCCGTGGTTTTCGGGCGCGACGCGAAATTGAGATCCTGTGTTTTGAGGAAAAGCTTTGCCATTTCAACCGAGGACCCGACAACGATGGGGAATGATCCAAAACGAAGATGCATGATGGGGCCGTATTTTTTGGAGAGTTGATGAATGGATTGGTGAGGCAGAGAGCCAATTAAGTCGAGGTTTCCGATCACGGGCCAAGGTTTTGGTCCAGGTGGGAGGTTGAGTTTGCGGCGGCGGAGACGGCGGGAGAGGAGGAGGATGGCCAGAGTGGCTATCCAAGGAGTTATGTATGAAAGGCAAGAAGGGGTTGGTTGCATTTCCATTGTTAAGGAAGAGAGAAGTGAAGAGTAGTGGAAGAAGAGAATGAGATGTTTGGTGATGGTGGAAAGGGAGAATGGATATGTGTATATATAGATATGGAAATTAATTAGGTATAGAATTAGAAAGATAAAAAGTAAGGGCAATTGTAAATTATGTGTAAATAGTTGAGTAGTTGCAAGTAAGTTTATGTATTGACTTTGGATGGAAATCAAGTAATATTCTTATCTAATTAGTATTGTTGAAGTTTCAGTTGAAATTCTCTTGAAACACAACCATAGTTAACGTGATGTTGAGAGGAATGTAAGGACAAAATATTGAAATTTCTCAATACTTTCATACTTCCTTTGATTAAATAAAACAAGGTGGAAAATGTGATGTATGTATGGTTCCACCTTCCCTAGTGGTTAGTTTTTCGAGTTTTGTTTAACTTTTCAAGTATTTAATTTTAAAGATAAAAAAAGTTTAAATAAAATGACTTTTTAAAAAAAAGTTTAAATAAAATGACTTTTTAAAAAATATTTTTTTTACTCCAAATTCAAACAACTCTTAAATTCTTGTTTTTTCATATCTTCCCATTATATAGTATGGATCACAATTTGTTAGTCCTTTACCTTACACTAGTTTTATATATGATTTAAAATGTTTCGAAACAATTTTAATTTGGAAAAAAGTGAATTATTCTAGTACAAAATTGGACTTTAATGTTGGTTAAAAATAGACATTGACTTTAATTATACTAGTACCTATGTTCACACATTATGATTCACATACTGCCATAGGTATTGTCAAGAACGGTGTTTATAATGGAAAAAGAAGACATATACGTCTTAGGCATGGAGCTATGAAACAATTGCTAAAAGAAGGAACTTTTTCCTTAGAGTTTGTTTGGTTTGAGAAGAACCTGACTGATCATTTAACCAAATGATTAACTGGGAAAGTGGTTCTAGATTTCTCAGTGAACATGAGCTTAAAGCCCTTTGGTGATCCATACCACTTGATATTAAGTGGTCTATTGCAATAGACTTGATGGTCCATAGTCCATTTATGTGGATAGTTCTTAAATGAACTTGATATACGATATCAAAACCTTGAGTGGTCCATAATTTATTTGGATAATGATGAAGTTTCGATAGATTTTTTTGAGTGGTTTATTGTGACAAACTTAAGAAGCATATAACGTGATAGTGAAGGTGCAACCACCTTCTATGAAAGAGTTTAAAGGTCTCTTTCTAAAGTTTTCACGTGAAGTTTATTTCATGTGCATGGACATAAACGCACAAATCTATATTGCAGAAACAAAATCGAAACCAGGAATAAAGTGTGTTGTAAAGGAACTCAACTAGTGTTATTGGAAGTTCAAGATATAATTCATTCTCTCTAATAAGGTTGTTGTCTTACTTCACTACGCATCAATTCAAATATTTGAATATTGATGTCTAATCGGATTGTTAGAAATGACATATACACCTTCTCCTTTATCACTTAATATGGAGAGAATTTATTTTTTTAAAGAAAGCGTTGGATTAAAATGAAAAAATTTCCCCAAGTATCTTAAACGTCATAAGGCGGAAATGAAACGGCCTAAAACCTAGGTAAAGTCTTACGTAGACGGACCGTTCACAACCCCAAAGAAATAAATAAAGCTTAAACAAGCAAGTTTCATACTAAACCCAGCCCCCTCGCTGCATCAAAACCTCTCTCAATCACCTCCATCGCTCCTTCGATTCAAGGTTTGTTCATCTGTCAATTCCTTTTCTTCTCTTCAACATTTTCTTGCCTTACGATTGTTGCAATTCCCATTTTATGTTTTTTTTTCTGCTCCATCGCCTCTCACAGCAATATTGGAACGTAATTACCAATTAACCTTTTCGTTTATAATCTCATTCTATTACTCCATTCATCTTGTTCCACTGTCTGTTCTCGTGGCTTTTACAGATTTGTCACATAAATTGATCGAACGCCTTGCAAACAGTTCAGCCTCTTTTGTCATTCAATTTCCCCCATCATGAATGACGGTGGCCCTAGATATGCTGGAAGAGGCCATCCGAATAACAGAGGACGATCTCCTCGCTCCGCCGATCATTTCACTTATCGTCCCCGTCATGTAATGTAACCTTCTTCAAGCTCCACTACTTTTGAAAAGTTTGCACGCATATTGGCTCTAGTCTTTATGTTTGCATTCTTTGTTTGTTCATATAATGTATTTATCCTCGTCTATGGAAAGATCGAGTTAACTGTTTACTGAGTGCGTTTCAGTTTTTTGTTTTTCTTTTTCGTTCATGCATTAGAATTCAATTATATTGTTGACACAATTAGAGATTCATCAGATATTGTAAAAATGTGGTCAAACTTAAGGAAATGCTAAATTGCTCAGTTTTTTGTTTATTTGGACTCATTAATTTACAATGTGTCTGATAAGTTCTTTGGCTAAGAGTTTTGTGTTTAATTGGTCCTTGATCTATCCACGTTTTTTTTTAAAAAATCTCAGCAAGATTGAAACCGTAGGGTAAACGTGAATCATAACATTTAAATTTATATCTATTAGAGGAATTACTTTTTAAAATTTTTGAAAATCAAAGACCTTTTGGATCCAAAAGTCTAGGGACTTGTTAAACTTTTCATGTTCATTGACTTATTTCACACAAAATTTCAAAAACTTGTTAGACACTTTTTGTTGTTGAAGGACCAAATAGACACAAAATTTAAAGTTCAAGGACTAAACTTACCATTTAACTTAAGTAAATTGATCGTTTGTGATGTGTGTATCTCGGTAATGAGCCCAGAGCTTCTGGTTTAATCTGTTTATGGAATTCTGAAATTTATAGGTGTTTAGTTTTGATTCCAAATGAAAGAAATTCAGTGTATGTTAGGAATAGGTTTTTTCTGTTAGTAAGGGAGTAGAATTGAAGGTGCTGGAGTTTATAACTGTACTCTCGTGTTTACTTCTAATCTTTTCACTTTCTAACAAAATGGGCAGGCTGGAGGTGAGGGGTCTTCTGTTGCTGGTTCTTCTAATCCTGGTAGTGGAGCTTTCCGAGGTAGAAGTTCTCACCAGATGTCATCAAGGAATTTCAGGAAGCCTGTTGGACAAAAACAGGCCTCAAGTTCTGAACAATGGCAGTGGCGGCCTCTAAATAGCGGGAAAGATGCATCTCCTGGTGCTGTTGATCTTCAGCTGCAACATAATTCAACGGATGATATGAGCAATAACAATAAACAATTATTGGAATCTATTGCATCAAATTCTGATTGCATCGAACTCTCGTCCTCTTCTGCTCAAAATGTCTCTAAGAGTTTGCATTCTGCTGTAGAAAGAATTCATGTTCAGGGACCTACAGCAGTATGTGGAAGTTATGGTGATTCTTTTCCTTATGATAATTGTAACAGATCAGATGTGGTTGGACAGGAACTCAAGGTTCAACCTTCATTGAAATCCTGTGCAAAAGATGAGAGTTTTACCATACAACTTGGGAAAAGTAATGATGTTTTTAACTCTACAGACTCAAAAGACAAGAAGCCTTCAGTAGACCTCGATTCTTTCGATATATGCCCTCCAAAAACTGGAGGTGTCATGCTGAATCCTTCTTTATTAGCTATGAACAGAGAAAAAGAAATGAGATGAGGCGAGCAATGGAAGGAAATAATGGAATTGTGTTGAGACCAGGAATGGTTCATCTGAAGGGTGGAATTTCCGTCAGGGATCAGGTATGATTTTTCTCTCGCACTTGTTACTCTAGAAACAGTCTCACTCTCGGACATAACTGAATCAGTTCTTGAGTTAAGGATCTTTCCTTGAATCTCTAGGACGGAAAACTCAATCTCCAAGGATAGGATACCACAGTAGCATTTTTCTTTGTCTTGACCAAGCTTTCATGGAGTAAAACGAAATATGGAAGAATATGTACAAGGCAAAGTTTCAGAAAAGGAGTCCAAACACTAAGCACAATTTGACTAACATTTAGATGATGAATACAAAAATCGTGAGGAAATATGATTTATTATCAAGCAAGAAATGGATTTTTATTAGAGGATGATTTGTAGCTTCCACTATGGTCTGTGTTCCATTCACCGGCGGATTTAGTATAGGCCCAGGGGGGGCTCGAGCCCCCCTCAACTTCATTGTCTTTATATAATATGTATAAACAAAACCAATTTATACTTAATATTTCTCAAAACTCTGAATGTTCCTTGTTTTGCTAACTGGTGCTTATCTATCTCTATTATGGTCACTGCAGGCGAAGATAGTAAAAAAATGTCGGGATCTTGGTATTGGAGCTGGAGGTTTTTACCAACCTGGTTACCGTGAAGGAGGAAAACTACACCTGAAAATGATGTGCCTAGGTAAAAATTGGGATCCTGACAGTAGTACATATGGGGATATTCGTCCATTTGATGATACAAAACCACCTAACCTACCAGATGAATTTTACCAACTGGTTGAAAAGGCAATCAAAGATTCTTATGCCATTATGGCGGAAGATTCAACAATAAAAAATCCTGAACGCGTACTTCCATGGATGAAACCGGACATTTGTATTGTAAACTTCTACTCACAAAATGGACGATTGGGTCTTCATCAGGTCTGCAATAATGGTTCCTATCCTCTTCACTTTTTGGATGTCCAACATTTGCATAATTCTTCATTCTTCCATCATAACCTTTGTTTCATTTTCTTCTCATTAGGATCGAGATGAAAGTCAAGAAAGTCTTGATAAAGGATTGCCAGTCATCTCCTTCTCCATTGGTGACTCTGCTGAATTCCTATTTGGTGATCGGAGTGATGTTGATCAAGCAGAGAAAGTTACTTTGGAATCAGGAGATATCTTGATATTTGGTGGGAAATCAAGACATGTTTTCCATGGGGTGACTGCAATTCATTCAAACACTGCTCCAAAAGCACTTTTAGAAGCAACAAATCTTCGTCCAGGTCGCTTAAATCTTACTTTTCGTCAGTATTGAAGGTGTTGTTTTGCTCAGCAAGGGAGGCAAGCCATGAAACAACTCCCTTATAATTCAGTTCCAAGTTTCCCTCTAGTGCTTCGGGAAGTTGGTTTTGTTTAATCTAACACATTACAAAAGTGTCATCGTAATAGATTCAGCATGTACAGAGATTCTTCTTAGTTTCTAATATATTATCATATGGGAAATATTGTGGTTTTTTCAAGAACTTCGACATATTGTGCAGTTCTAATCCTTTGTCTTGTAGGGTGTGAAATTGTGAAGGAATTTTTATTAGGAGTTGCGATTTCTGGAAGGAATTTTTATTACCCAATTGTCTGGAGTTGTAGTGATGGCCCAAATTTGGGAGAAAAAACGAGGTCTGCCCCACACTAACTAGGGAAATTCAAGCCTCGTAAGCTTTTGAGTGAACCAACAAATTACAAATGCGATTTCATTTAATAAAAATACTGACACTTGTTGTAGAATGATACTTGTTGAATCGGATTTCACAATGAGGAGTTGAGACCGTTCCTCTCTAAACTGGAGGAGAGACGATAGAGCAGCTCTATTCGAGTTCCAGAGCTTTAATTGGCCATTGTTGGTCAATCTACTTATACACCTAACACTAATAGATCTTTGAGAATTACAAATAAAACTGCTAATTAACCGTGGATTTATCATAAGTTTAGAGAGCTTGAGCTCCTCTTCAGCTATATGCTCACATAATACCAATATCATTAGTCAGTTAATGTTCACTCCTTTAATTTTCTCACAATTCTAGGGAGCATGGACATTTTTTGGTTTTCAAAAACTGTTTGGGGAAGGGGATCACCTTTTCTAACTCACTAAACTCTGACAACTCACCAAGGAAGGAAAAGCATTGGTGTCAACACACAAGGCACAACTCATCAAGAATGAAAATGCATTCGCATCAACACAAGATGATGAAGAAAGATAATCATCCATAAACATGATTGGTTTTGCAGTAAAAGTGTCGATATTTAACTAAGAGATTGTGGGTTCAATCCATAGATTCAATCCATGTCTTAAAACTCTTTTATGTATTGACATAAAAGTGGATCAAGTTCGAGTAAATAGTCAAAATGATCTATCGTATAGGGATTTTGGTTGGGTACTTTATTCACTTTGTTTTTAAGACATGATATTGGCATAAGTCATCTACGTGGCAACGCAAGTGTAGGCATCCTATGCAAAGAGTTTTGTATATTGCACAATGAAATAATTACTTTTACTTTATAATGTCGTCTACTGTTTAAAACTGATTATTTCAAAGTCGATGACTAGGTAACTCGATCTCAATCCTAAGCTAACTATGAACTCGTGTTTATCAGAATTATTCTTAGATTTGCATGGACTAGAGGAGCCTAAGTTTGTTGGCTTAATAATTAGGCCCTCATTATTTCAACGGTAAAACCGAATAGATAGTTGGAAGCATTGGTTGCAAGACGAAATTCACTCTTACCTACTTTTTAGGATCGTAGTAAGGGTGTTCGGGTCTTGAACATTATATTAATGAATATTAATTAAATTGTTTGGGAGTAGTAAATTTAATATTAATTATTAAATTGTTTAATTAAATATTGATTTTATATTAATTAATTTTGAAATAATGAATATTATTTTGGATTTTTAGTTTTGAAGTGAAATAGTCAAATTGTTTGAGTAACGGTGAGTGGAATTTTTTAACCTGCAAACTCAGTGGGTTTTTTCCACCCTAAGTGTTAATGTAAATAAGCTTTTTGCTTATGTTTAGTGTGTAAGGCTCACTTTAAGTCACTTATCCCATTAATCAAAGTGCAAGTTAAGTGTCAATTTGTTGTGCATTCTAACTTGCATCAAAATCTCTTTAAATAAAGAGGTTTTGATAAGTTTTTTTCGGTATTGGATGTTTAAGAATTTTATGGAAATTCTTCTCAACCACATTTTTCGTCCAAACTCTTTTTCACCCCGTAAGCTTTTATCAAATTCACTACTCACTCGATTCCACGAGATAATCTCATTTTGAGGTCTGAGAATAATGATCGTTGCTAACCAATCTTCAATCACCACCTTCGATGACTTTACTAATGAACTTCCCACAGCCGATTCGCAATTTCCGACCACCACCTCTAATGATTCCACCGACGAACTTATAACAACCAAACTCCAACGACACGCCTATGCATATGCACACACAGATTCTAATCCCTGATACAAATTCTTATTTATGGTAGATGTTTAGGAATCTCTTACTCTTATTTTGACTATATATATATATATATATATGTAAAACTCCCATGTTACGAAAAAGAATTTAGCACCAAATAAAATTAAAATTCACAACACAACACAACTATATTTTCATTCTTATTTAGACTATATGGGTAGGAATCTGTTATTATGTTACGAAAAAAGTGAGCTAAATAATGGAGGTTATTTGTTTTTATAAATAAATTATTATAACTAAAGGGAAAGGCAATAAGTGTTGGTGTGTGTTCAATGGTGGAATCACCCAAGCGGAAGAAAAAGCAAAGAATGGAAAAACGTGGTCCGAGTGGCGGTCCCCTGATGATAGTGAGGGTGCGAACAAGGGCTCACCCAATGACCCCTCAGGTGCGCTACCACCTGGTCCTTCTGCTGCCACGTGGACAGCGTGTAATCTCTAATGGCCACACACCTGTTATTCTCAACCTACACCAAAGCTGAATCTTTGAAGAAAACCTATTCTTCGTGGATCTTCCAGAAGGTGGCCCATGATTGTAATCATTTTACAACTCACTCTTCTGTCATCTACTACCCACCAAAATTACTCTCATTATTTATTACTATTATAATCATGTATGCATGTATCATTTTCTTCCTTCTTTTCTTAACCAGTAGTATAATCATGGATAGAATCACCTAAAGGTTGAATTTCATTGACACAAAATAAATTTCAAATGATAAAGGAGTTTTAACTCTAATTTCAAAAGCTTTAAGATATTGCCATTTGAAGGCGCAAGTGCCTCAACTAGCTCAAATCCAACCAAGAAAAAAGGGGACATCATTCTCCCATTATTGGCATTTTGAAAAGTAACGTATTCTAATTTTTATTTATGTGATAAATATCTTTCAAATTTTGTATTTTATTTACAATTAGGTGACTTTTAATGGTTTTTTAATATTGTTAAATATTTTCCAAAGCAAGATCTAAGGTGTACAAATATGTCCAAGTTCACGAAAAACTAAGATGATGACACATGGAACAACGTATCTCAAAGTGAAAAAGTTTAGACCCTTCAAGTGTGTTTAGGGCATTAAGTTGGTATTGTTGTATCTCATGTGTATTATAGTTGAATTATAATAATTTGTGTTTGAGATGTAGATTATTTTAATTTGAGTTATAATATGTCATGTTGTTCACGTGAGATTTCCAAAAAAATTCATTCGTGGAAGTTTTATATTGAGTACAATATATGGTACAATAAATATAATTTCTAATATTTAACCATGTGATGTTTTCTCTTAAATGTAATTTAAAGGTTAAAACTTCTAACTCTTCAGTCTTCAAGAGATAGTGAATTCTTGATCAGTTTGAGCTTTAAGCTTTTGAAATTCAAGGAAAGTGTTTAGCTTTCCAAGTTTTCAATTTTTCAGAAGGTGATAATCTTATGATCGATAGAACTTTAACGTCTTGCGAGCTTTAGAGGTGAGTTTCAACTCTTTGTTATCAATTTTTCTTCCCTTCTTCTCCATAAAATGATGGGGTAAGGTCTCTATTTATAAATATTTCCATAGGCATTACATAGGCTTGAGCCCAATTTTTCTTTTGATCCAAAATTAGGGATAATTGCAAATTTAGCAATTAGATTCAAAATAATTAAGTATATAGCAACATTTAAAAAATTTGCAAATATAGCAAAATTTGTTAAATTCTATCAATAATAGAAATCTATCACTGATAGATCATGTTGTAAATATTGGTCTATTACCGATAACCATACAAATCTATCATCGATACAAGTCTATCAATAATTTTGCTATATTTGCAAATTTTTTAAAATGTTGCTATATCCTTAATTATTATTCCTAAAAATAGCCATGAATTACAATTACCCCCAAACTTATGTCATGGGCTTGAACTGGGCAGTTTAAGCAATTTTAATTGCTTGATCCAATCCATTTATAATTTTCATGATGGGCTTGAGCTAAATTTTATTGTGATGATGTGGTTGAACTTAATTTAATTTCTAAAACTCATAGTTTGTAATTTAAAGTTATATTCTATTCGATAAAATTGTTATTGAAAAATTATTAATGAAATTGACTATTATAATCTTGAATCCAATAAACTAAGGTTCCGAAACTATATGAGTAAATTTGAAATTTATGTAGAGACATAAACATGGATCAAGTTCGAGTATATAGCCTAAGCGGTCTATAGTATACGAATAAAGTTGGACACCTTATTCTCGAAAAACTATGGGTATGACCTGCTTTGTAGTTAGTACAAACGATGTGATCCTAAATTGTTCATGTGGAGACATAACAAATAGGGGCATCCTATGTAAAAAGTTTACATAAGACTGGAACCATGGAATAGTCTCTTTTACATTATAACACTGACTATTTCGTTTATTGATAATTAACCTAGGGTAACTTAATTTTAATCATAAGCTAACTATGAACTTCTATTTACACAAGATTATCCTTAGATTTGCATAGATGGGGGCAGCGCTCATCAGCGTTGGTCCAATAGACCTCCCATTTAAGGGATAAGACCTAGTGGATAGTTAGGGACATAAGGTGCAAGATAAAATTCACTTTTTCCTATCATAGTGTTAGTAGACAAGTTGTTCTACTAAGGACTGAATCCAAGTCTCAAACAAGAGGTCTCATCCTCTCATTAGCCAGAGAGAAATTTGGTTTATATGTTTGACCTTAAACCAATTGTTCAATAATGAATCAATGAGAATTAAGGAACAAGATGTAATCTTGGGTAAAGTGATAATTTTGACCCAACCAAGATTACAAACAACATGTGATGGATTAACTTACTAATTATGGTTATACCAAATGGACACAAATATATTTACAATGAGAGGAGTGCAACTATGAGACTTAATGGCTCCTTAGTTAACAAATATTGATTAGCTCGGTCAATAATAGTTTAGCTAGTTAATCTTGGATCATTGAGGTCCATGATCTTTAGGTTCATTAGGTTCTTCTGCTAACTCGTATGAAATAAACTTATAACAATGATTTGAATCATTCAGATTTGTGAGGAGAGAGAAACTGACAAGTATATGTGATATAGTCGTCAATTATCAATTTAGAGATAGAGCTTTATGTTTAAATGTGATTTAGGATTAAATGAAAAAAAAATTCTCAATTATGTTAGGAGTTGAAGAGTGCAAGAGAGAGAGTTAGATAACTCTAATTCTTAATTATGTTAAACTATGGTCCAAACACATGCTGAGTTATAACAAGCCATTCCACCTCACTCTAATATTAACCCACTCAAAGGGCCCCTAAATGTGATGACGAAGATTTATATGGTTGTAGAATTTGGTGGTTATGTACTTCATTTTTTCCTTTTTGTTATGGACGAGAGGATGAGCATTTAAATAGGTTTGGACATTAGAAAAATACCCACATAAAAACAAATAGGTGAAATGATATATGAAATAATAATAGGTTGGATAGGTGAAATCAAATATGAAAATGGGAAAGTATAATAGGAAAGTTGGATGGTTGGGTGTGATGTGGAAACAAAAGAGTTTGAAAATGGTCGAACTTAATTTTATTATGAACGAGAGGTGACCACACCACTCTCTATGGAACTGTAAATAATATAATACACACCAGAATTTGATGAGGGAATTGGGAATTGGGAATTGGTAGAACTTAGGGTTTGTTTATTGGGAATAATAGGATAGGAGCTGTCCTTTCTTCCCTTTAATTCCATTCATATAATTTTCAAAAAGGGTAGTGTAGTAATTTTCACTTCACTTCCACGGACCCAAATTTCTAACTTCTAATTTCTAAACACAGAGAGGAGAGGAGAGGAGAGGAAAGGAAAGGAAAGGAAAGGAAAGGAGAGGAGAGGAGAGATTACTAGAAATTCACAGAACCAACTCCCACCCCCCGCTGTGTTTTCTTCTTCTCCAATCCACAATCTAATCTAAGGTAATCTCACTCACACCCTTCACCTTTCTCCTTCTAAATTAGGTTTATGCATTTTCCTCTTTTACATCTCTTTCTCTCTTTCAATTCCTTTGTTTCTTCTTTCTATTTCTCCCTACTTCACCTTCAATTTTTTCATTCATTCTTTCCTTTTTTTGCTTCTTTTCTTTTTATTGAATTTTGTATTTTTAAGCTAACTTCATTTGATTGTCTACAGAAAAAGCTTGCCGTCTCTCGCATCCTTTTACTACCTCAACAATTCCCCTAATCTGCTTTACCATTGCTTCTTGTTTACTGGAATTTGTGTTCAAAGGCCATGGCTGTACCCACTATAGCTTTCTATACCAGCCCACCCAGTACTATTTGTTCCTCGCCCCACCCTTGCCAGATCAACACTCATGCTTCATGTGATTTAGAATTTACTTCTCGGTCCTCCTCCTTGGCCTCTTCCACCGCCGCTTCATCCCAAAAACCCATGGTCGGTGGCTTGTCCAGTCTCTTCTCCTCAACTGCGCCCAGGCTCTCCTCCTCGTCCGCGAGCATTTCCAGTGGTGGAGATGAATTGGGTTCTTTTAGGCATGATAAAGGGGATGAGCTTAAAGAATTAAGTTCCTCATTCCGTTATTCCCCAAATAAATTCATTGGCTCGTTTTTCAATCGGGATCAGAGCCCGGTATCTGTGTTCCAGGGTCCGGTTTCCTGTGGTAGTTGTGGCTTTGGGTCGGCGGCGAGAACCCCTCCACTGTGGACTGTAAGGGAGAGGAGCGGGGATGGTAGTTTTCATGGACGAGGAGGTACCAACAGGTTGTTTAGTGGGTTTGTGAGGAATGCATTGGGGTCGTGTGTGGATTATGATTCCCCGAGATTGGAGGTGTCTAGTGATGGATTAGATGTGGGCTCTTCTGCTTTGTTTGGAGATGAACTGACTTTCAATATGGAGGACAACATTACGGAAGGTAACTCTGAGTCATATGCGAAGGATTTGCTTCTAAGTGCACAATCGAAGCACAAAATCTTTTGTGATGAGTTTGTGGTTAAGGCCTTTTTTGAGGCCGAGAAAGCACATAGGGGACAGGTAATGTTATCTATTGATATTAACAGTGTTGCGATTTGCGTTCAGTACTAACAATATTCATTAAGAAATTTCCTTTTTTTGGCGTTTCTTGTTCTTCTGTAGTTGCGTGCAAGTGGTGATCCTTACTTGGAACATTGTGTGGAAACAGCAGTGATGCTTGCGCTTGTTGGTGCGAATTCTACAGTAGTTGCTGCAGGGCTTTTGCACGACACAATTGATGATTCTTTTGTGACTCATGACTACATATTGGGAACTTTTGGAGCTGAGGTTGCTGATTTGGTCGAAGGGGTAAGATGCTGCACCATCCACACTTTCTTTGTCATCAAATAGATGGCTTAGGCATAGAATCATAATGGAAAAACTTATTATGTTTTCTTTTGAAGAAGAAAATTGCACCGGTCTTAAATTTGGGGTAAATTTAACGTGCACACTAGAGGTTTTTGGATAAGAAAACTCTTCTGCATATTTCATTTTTCTATACATTCTTACTATATTTTTCACTGATTGGTGAAAGAGAGACATTATTTCTCATCAGTGAATGTGTATTTAGAATAATCCAATTAGTTACAACCCCTCTAAACAGAAATCACTGAAGATAACCAACAACTTCACAACTCATATCAGATAACACTCATCTCTTTCTGGAATTAGAGATCTGAATGGTTCCACTTCCACCCGCTCCCGAAAAGGAAAGAAAGCGAAAAAGAAAAGAAAAGAAAGGAAAAGAAAATATTATCGGATGAGGAATGAGATCCTAATCTAGCACTTTTTTGTTTTTTATTTTTACCTTTGTTTTAGGTGTCGAAGCTAAGTCATTTAAGCAAGCTTGCTCGAGAACATGATACAGCCGAGAGAACAGTTGAGGCAGACCGCTTGCACACCATGTTCCTTGCTATGGCTGATGCAAGGGCTGTTCTCGTAAAGTTAGCAGACCGTCTACACAATATGATGACTTTAGATGCATTACCACCAATCAAGCAGCAGAGGTTTGCAAAGGAGACTATGGAGATTTTTGTTCCTTTGGCTAATCGTCTTGGAATCTACACTTGGAAGGAACAACTAGAAAACATGTGTTTTAAGCATCTTAACTTGGAACAGCACGAAGATTTGTCCTCCAAGCTGTTGGGTTTATATGATGAAGCAATTATATTCTCTGCAACTCAAAAATTAGAGCGAGCTCTTAAAGATAAAGGAATCTCTTACCATGTCGTTACTGGGCGGCACAAAAGTGTCTACAGCATTCACCGCAAAATGTTGAAGTATGCCTTCAGCCATTCATCTCTCTCATTTTCTCTTCATCTCTGCAGACTATTATTTTCTTCAGCTTGTGTTCAGGATATTGTTTTTCAGTTCAATTTTAATTTGTTTTGTAGGAAGAATTTGACTGTGAATGAAATCCACGATATTCATGGGTTGAGACTCATTGTTGAGAATGAAGAGGACTGCTATGAAGCATTGAGAATCGTTCATCAGTTATGGCCCAATGTACCGGGAAAGCTCAAGGACTACATTAGTAAACCGAAGTTGAACGGGTATTCATCTAAAAGCAGTGTTAAGGGCTTCATACATACTCTACATTTCTTTCTCTTATAGTAGTTGCTGGAATTCAGGTATCAATCTATACACACAGTAGTAAGGGGTGAAGGTGATGTCCCACTTGAAGTTCAGATTCGAACCAAGGAGATGCACTTGCAAGCCGAGTTTGGGTTTGCAGCTCATTGGAGATACAAGGAAGGTGATTCTAAGCACTCTTCGTTTGTGCTTCAGATGGTTGAATGGGCTAGATGGGTTCTCACCTGGCATTGTGAAACCATGAACAAAGATCGACCTTCTATTGGTTCTGTCAGACCACCCTGCAAGTTCCCTTTTCACTCATCTGATTGCTCCTACTCTTACAAACCTCGCTACTTTCAGGATGGACCCCTGTTTGTCATAATGATTGAAAACGAAAAGGTCTACAATTATTATTTTATTTATAGTTGTTTCTGTTAAGTTTGTTATCTGTCTTTGGTGCAAAAGTACAACTTTTAACGATTGGAAACCGCTTTGTTTTGGTTATCACCAGATGTCGGTCCAGGAATTCCCAGCTGACGCGACGATGATGGATCTTTTAGAAAGGGCAGGAAGAGGAAGCACAAGATGGGCTCATTATAGGTTCCCGATGAAGGAAGAGTTGAGACCAAGACTGAACCATGAACCTGTGAGTGACCCGAAGTGCAAACTGAAGATGGGTGATGTGGTGGAATTGACCCCACCAATACCCGACAAGTTGTTGGTTGAATACCGGGAAGAAATCCAGCGAATGTACGAGGGAGGCTTTACTGTAGCAACTCCACAGCCTGCTGGTTGGAAGAGCTGACAAGCTTCATTGCTCCTATGCTATGATTACACATGCTCAAATTGTGGATCAGATTCTCTTGTAGATAATTATAAATATTTGTACATATCTGGTATGCATTCAATGTAACTGGGTTTCAACTGCTGTGATATATGCTTTAGATTACTACTTGATGTACTGATTATTAGCATTTGCTATGTTTATATAATTTTAGTTTGGCTTTTAAAGATTTCAAGGCTAAAGCTGCACTCTTTCAAAGAAAATTCATTAGTTTCAAATGAAGAGTAAATTTCATGCTTATCATATATTCAAGCCGAGATCAATGCATTTTAGATTTCTAATCCATATCAGGTGGCAACAATACAAGTTTATAAGTCAAACAAAATTAAAAATTCAAGTGGGTTTTGGTTCTCATCTCCAGAGGAATTCTTGAACAGAACTTTGCCAAGAAAGCCCAAGAATTAACATCATTAAGATCCCTGCAAGTCCCCAAGAGGAGCTCCCAATTTTAAGAACCCATGAAGGATGATCTGAAGGGAGAATTGCAGAATCTCTGGATGTGGATGAGCAAGATGATGATGTCTTAATGGCAACTATAAGCCCCAAAAGAACTAGTGGAACAACAAATCCAGAGCTCCAACTGGTTTCATAGGATCTTAATGGTGAAAGCACCACTGCAGAAGCAAGAGCCAAAAAAATGGCCAGTGGTCTCTGAGACGAGTTCTGGTTCGCATAAGCGCTGTAGTTACTATCCATGATTTTGGGTCTTCTCAAAAGAAAAAAACAAAAGGAGTTGCTGCTTGATGTTAGCAAAAACTAGATGGGGAAACAGGAGATTTTTATAGGGAGGAAAATGGTGGGCATGGTTGAAGGAATCTATGTGGAAAGGCTGTTATCAGATGATGGGCGTAGCCGTCCAAAAAGCCAAAAAAGTAGAAACATAAAAAGGAGCTATTTTATTTATGATCAACAATTGTGAAAAGTGTTGCTTTGGCTTGGAAGTAAGGTATCTTTCATATTCATGGCAATACTTTGCATATAGTTTTCACACTGACTATATACCTCCAAAATCCAAGCTTTAACAATAATCTTCAAAAAATAAATAAAAGGTTTACTGATGTGTAGATCTTGGCAGGTCAGTACATATTCTTGTGTGTGCATTTGAGCTGATCATACATTCCAGAGAACTCACAATGATATGGTGTAAAGATGTGGTGTAAAGTTATGTACATTTCGATGCTCCTAATGTATCACTTGATTATTTTGTATGGCTAAACACACAAGATTGTCTGCCTTGTGAGATGGTGATGGTGTACGTATGCTATCGATTAAAGTCCATGGTCTCAGATGCACATTAGCAATATTAGAGTGGGATGTTTAGATTGCATTAAAGTCAATGTGTCAAATCATCTAATGCAACGATCTAGGATTACTTTGGTCTGAACTCGTGGGATTTGGTGTGAGCAGAGGCAACATTATTCAACATCATGTTTATGATAATCATAAAAAAGAACAAAAGAGACTACAAGACAAAAACAAAAGAAAACTTCTCCATTTTTCAATATGACATGAACTCAGAAAGAAGCTCTGTTTCGATTTCCCAATTCTCATCTCTCACAAAAATCACAATTCTCTCTAAACCTCAGCTTCAATGTCTTCTCCTTCTTTCTCTTCCATTTTCCATGATTCTTTCTCTCAATCCTTCGACATCTTATCTTCTCCCTCTCCATTTCAATACTCAAAACAGGGTTTAACCTCAGTTTCATACTCTGCAACTTGTCACCAAGCAGCATTTGGATTGACACAGACACAATAATGCAATTCCAGACATCAAAACAAACAAACCCAAAAAAAGCCCTGTGCTATTCTAGTCCATTGCTTCGGTGGGAACTCCAAATCCAAATGGCAATTCTTTTCCCAAGTTAGAGACTTGTCAAGATGCTTCAGTTTGTACTTACCCAGCACCAACAAAACCAACATGTCGGATGTGTTCCTAGCGATTTGTGTAGGCGAAGGAATAAAAAGATTGGGTGTGGAGAAGCATAGCGTAGTGGGGAAAGGGGATCAACTATGGAGGATACGTGGCATACCGGATGGCTGAGATTTACAAGTGATGATCAAATGGTAGAGCAGCTTACGAAGACAGGAAGGGATATAGTGGATCTTGTACTAGAAACACCACAGCATTTGAAGTTGATTCAAACATATTCACAAAGTTGTTAATATATAAGCATGATCCAAGTTTGTTGCCCGATTGCTTTGTCAGAGTTCTTTTTTTTCTTCTTCTTATTCAACTATAAGTCTTCAAATGCATGGGTAAGACGACAGAATTTGAGGGTGAGAAAGAGAAAGCTACTGATCTCATCAAATTGCATAGGTAAAACAACAGAATCAAAATGGGTTTCAGCTTTGTGTTTAGGTGTTGGCAATAATATTTATATTATTATTGCCTTGGTTAAGCAGTATCTATTAGGTTGAAAATTGCAGGCATTTGGGTAACACATCAAATCAAATCAAATCAAAGTTGCTTATTTTAAAAGGACAGTGGATATGCTGTCAACAATAACACTGATTCACCTAAACTCATGAATGCATTTATACTTTCTCTCCTAATCTTAACTTGTTCCTAAAATGTTGCTTCTCTTATTACTTTTTTTCTTTAAATGATCTCAAATGAATACAACTCTAAGGGACTGTTGTTTTTGCAAATAATCCAAAAACTATCCCCAACTTAGATGCTATATGCTGCCTACAACATTATTCTGATTTAAGAAAAAAAAAACGTTTCTAAAATGGGTTTGTTTGTTTTGAAGGATTTGTTGATGAGAAATTTGTGAATATGTTTGTGAAGTATTCAATGAAGGCATCCATGAATATTTGGATACATATTTTCCAATAGTATGAAAGTGGATAATTTGGGTGCTCATTTCTAGAAATATATTCAAACAAGTTGCCAATGGCTTAAACATTTTGGAGGAAACAAATTAAACATATGAAGTTGAATTAAAGAAAAAAAAATTAGGAGAGAAACTTTCATAAGTAACTTAATTTGGACTAACTTTTAGGACTTTATTTTATAATCACTATACCATCAGATGTGATAACTTTCCATCCTTGTTCAGTCAAAATTATGTGATAGTTTTTCTTATCACTTCACTAGAATTTACTTAGAATTTAGAATTTAGAGAGAAACGTCTTTTGAATCAAATAATATGAAATATAACAAAATAAATCTATTTATAAAATATAGCAAAATACAACGCACAAAAGGATGATTATATTTTGTTATATTTATAAAGTTTTTTAAAAGTTCGGACATTTAAAACAATGTCTTGTATATATACTTGGTGTATCACGAGCAGTGCTTATCTCTATATATCCTACACTAATTGCTCTATCATAATTTTTCATGTGAAAAAATCTTTTTACTCATTTTTAGATATTTTAATTCTACATTTGTGTATGATGAAAGTGAGATATATAGAGCTTGGTGTTGCTTAAAATGCACTCAAGTATTACTCACGTGTTTATGTTTTGGTGTTCAACTTTATAGAAACAAAAAAGTCATTGCGACTTATATGCCTAAAATATTAATCAAATTCCAAGTGATGTGGAGTATGATGGGATTCCCAATCAACAAGTTATGGAAGCAAATGTGTGTTGGGGTTTTGAAAGTAAGCATATAGAGATGGATTTAATAATGGGAAAAGGAAAAGGAAAAGGAAACTCCAATCTGATTTACAAACTGCAAAGATGACACTACCAAAAAGTAAAGAAAGAGACAACTTCCAAAACAAGCAAACTTTAATCTCTTTTTTGATGAATTGCAAAAACCAAACCCCACTTTAGAACAAGAAAAAGAAGAAAAAAAAGTGTGAGTCAGTTGTGAAAGGAAAGCATCTTGAGGGAGGGGGAAGGGGGGGGGGGGGAGTTAAGGGGTTGGGGTTGAGCCTGAACCTGAGCCACATAGTGGCAGAAGAAAATGGAGTCCAAAAGTGTATGTATGAGAGAGTGACTGATATGGAAACAGGTGTGACCAAACCCAAAAACTGTAAATGAGGAAATTTTTGGGGTTAATGAGTGAAAAGTTGAGTTGTTTGGGAACCACAAGAGTGAGAAACAAAAGGGCATTTAAGTGAGAGAAAGAAGGGTCATGTGTATTATAGCAGAGTCCCTCAGATGGTGTGAATAGTTTTGTTGGCACCTCACAATGCACTTTACTTTCCTGACAAAAAAAAAAAAAGGGAAAAAAAGGCTTTGAATTGCTAGCAAACAAATTGGAACCTCCCACTGACCAATAGTCTCTTAGTTGGTTTGTCCTAATATCTTCACATACATAACTTTACTGTATGTTACATGTTCTGCTTTTTTCACTCAGTTCTGTCCTTTCCCAGTAACAAAAAGAGTTACACAAGTTTTTTATTTGGAACATTGCATTTGTTCTTTATCACTCCTTTCTTCTATAACAAACCCATTTCTCATTAATTCATTTAAAGTGGTACTACCACTATATGCCCATAGTTCCCTTTGTAATCATAACATTACACACACATTTTTTGAAGTACAAATGTTTATCTAACTATTAACATGTCAAACCTTGATAATGTCAATTTTGTATTTTGTTCTACTCTAATAAGAAGTTTTGGTAAACTGTTGATGTGGTTTTGTTAGTTTGGTTGATTCCACGGTACCTCCTTTGGGGAGGACGGTAGTATTGTTTGTTTGTCCTAATTTAATGTCCTATGTTAGTATTAAACCACACATTTATCAAAAAACTTAAGTTAGTGATCGATTGTTTAATAAAGTTATTTTTTAAAAAAATAATAATTTGAAGTCAAGTTTTACTCGTCAAATATTAAGGGAATGTTTATCCCACCAAACACACAAGTAGGTATTAAATTAATTCAACTCTAACAATTCGACTTATTATTAAAATTTGTACTTTTTTTTTTTTTGAGAAATTTTATATTTTGATATTTTCCCTAATATTCTTTAGAATTAAAACCAAATAACTTTGTCTTCTTAATTAAAAAATATTAACTTCAAAATTGGAAACAGGAGATACCTTCCTAAATGGCTCTCTTAAGGGACAGGGTTACAAAGAATCAAAAGTTAAAGTAATAATTTGAATGGTACGAGAATTAAAAATGTGAGTTAGGTCATTAAAGAGTATAATGAAGTCTAGTGGGTAGTCCATCATGGAAGTCTTCAACTTGCATTGACCTATAGAGTAGAGAAGGATTTATGACTCCAAGGGAACCCACCCAGCACAAGGAACCCAGAGGGAAGGGTGAAAAAATATAATATAATGTAATGTAAATAAATTGAAGGAAAAGAGAAAAAGGCAAAAGATGGGGGAAGTTAATGTTATAAAAAGGGAGAAGGGTTTTGGTTAGATCCTTCAGCCTCCTGAGTGTTCAATAGGAGGAAGACAGGTGCCAGTGTTAATTTGTTTGGCATTGATAAAGGAGTTTGTGTAGGTACATCACACCACATTGTTTCAGCAGTAGTTTTTTGCAAAATCTCATGGCACAGTTTTCAAGGAATTGTGATGTGGAGAGAGCAAAATCAAGGGTGTGTCTATGATATTTTGTTTCTTTTTCTCTTTCTTTTATCCATTTGTATGTGAATTTCTGTAAGGACGTCAGAGACAAAAGCAGCAATGAAAGCAGAGGCAGAACCCAACAGAAGAGTAGTCATATAACTTCAGACTGCAACTGAGAGAAAGAGAAAGAGAAAGAGAAAGAGAGAAGGTATCAGTAAGCCATCATTTGACAGAAACAAGCTTTCACAACCTATGGACTTTGCAGAAATACCCATAAAAAACTAGCATCCCCCCAAGAACAACATACCCTCCTCTCTGTCTTTCAAGCCTTTCGAACTTGGTCCTTTTTAAAGATTTTTCTCATCTCTCTCTCTCTCTCTCTCTCTCTCTCTCTTTCTTTATATATATTTTTCCTATTTTTTTGTTCTACTTTCAAGAATAATGAATTCAAGTCCAAAGACCTGCACCTCTCCATTCACAGCAACTCAATGGCAAGAACTTGAACACCAAGCTCTGATCTTCAAACACATGGTTTCAGGAGTACCAATCCCTCCTGATCTAATCTTCTCTGTCAAAAGAAGCTTGGATTCCTCCATTTCTGCAAGACTCTTCCCTCACCAACCCAGTAAGTCGCCATTACATGACTTTTCAAAACAGTTCCCTCTCTTTCCATTTTCTTATCTCTGTTTTCAGATGCAAGCAGATTACTAATCTGACTGTTTGATTGTGTTTTTCAACAGTTGGATGGGGTTGTTTTGAGATGGGTTTTGGTCGGAAAACAGACCCAGAGCCAGGAAGATGCAGAAGAACCGATGGAAAAAAATGGAGATGTTCAAAAGAAGCTTATCCAGACTCCAAATACTGTGAGAGGCACATGCATAGAGGCAGAAATCGTTCAAGAAAGCCTGTGGAAATCTCTTCAACACCACCAATTCAAACCCCAACTCCTTTAATCCTCACTTCAACCAGAACCCTCTCTTCTTCTTCTTCCACTCCAACCTCCTCTTCCTATCCTCTCTCTACACTTTCTTCTTCTTCTTCTTCACTGACTTCTGAAACTCAATCCTATCACCAACCACCTCCTCCTGCTTATCACGAATCCTCCATTCATCCATTTCTGTATTCTCAATCATCCTCCAGAACTCCATGCTCTGATTTCTCTTCGAACATCACAAACCCTCAACTCTTCTTGTACTCAGGGACTCATTCTCAATCTGATAAAGACTACAGGTCGGTGAAAATGAAAAGTTTTATAAACGTTTCCTTTTTCTATGATGGGTTGTTTTTCTCTTTTTCTTGGAGTTTGATGATTAATATTATAAGTAATGTTGATATAAAGTATTGATTAACATGACATGTAGTTAAACCTTATTGTGTCTTGTGTTAAGTAGGGATATTAGTGGTTCAAGAGAGGGTGTGGGAATGCAGGCGTTCTTTCCCTCAGTTGCTGATTCTGCTAGAAGCATTGCTGAGGTTTATAGTCAGCCAATAGGGATGGATTCTTACAAAGGATGCTCACAATATGTCTCTCAAAACCATCAAATTTACAGTTCTAAACAGGCAAGGCAACAGCAAGAACAACACTGCTTTGTTTTGGGTACAGACTTCAATAAATCATCAAGATCAGCTAAAACAGAGGAAGAAGATGAAGATGCAGAAACCCAGAAGCCTCTACTCCACTTCTTTGAGGATTGCCCACCTAAAAGCTCAGATTCCTGGCTTGATTTAGCCTCAAATTCAAGTATACAAAGTGGAAATTTTATTGGGTTATGAATACTATTCCTGCTCTGCTTACTTCTTGAGCTGTAATCTGACACTTCTCACTTCACCTCTCTTTTTTCTCTCTCTGTTTCTGTGCAGATGGTTAAAGTTTCAATAATGGAGTTTTGGGTTATGGCCAAAAGAGTACTTGTCAGTGAGTGAAGTGTCCTCTTTTTTTTTCCTTCTTAGTTTGCGGTCAGGGAAGCTTTTCTTTTGCTAAAGTTTTGAATGTAAAACTGCAGGATTCTCAAGAGAGGTTTTCTGTCCTTTGCTTTCTTTTGATATTTTCCTTTTTTCCACTTGCTGTCTCTTTCTGTAAGAAACATGTTTCAAAGTATGCAGCCTTGCTTATTTGATTGGAAGCATGGAGAGTGCACAAATAAGCACTCTGACAATTTTCACCCTAAACAAACAGAAAATTTGCTAGATTCTGTCTTCCAACTCCATAACTAAATGCACTTTCCTTTTCCTGACTAATAGGTTGTTTCTTAGTATTCTCAAAAACAACTTAAGCTAAATCTTAATAAAAGTTAGCTGCTCCTTTTTTTAATAGTATCATCTGAGCATCATGTTTTGTTTTTGTTATGAATAATGATTTCAAATACTCAGCTACCTAAAAGTTTATGAATGTAAAGTTGTTCTTTACCAAAAGTCTGAACATGCTTTAAGAACAGTGAAATAAAGATTAGTTAATTGTTTTTATAATGATACAAAAGTATGGCTAAGTAAACGGAACATATTCCCTAGTTTTTAAGACAAACAATTAGTTCAAGATTCAATAATGTCTGAGGTCAAATAGAGTACAAGTCAAAGAGACAGAGTAAGCCAATACAGTACATGTTTGGATTTGACATTACATGAATGAGTCCTTCCAAACTTCACCAGCAGCCAAAGCTAATACTATTGAGGTGGGTGGCCTTTGTTTCCTGTTCCAGAGTATCAAATCAATTAAACAGACTCTGTTCTTCACCATCTCAGTTTGATGGGAAAATTTTGACCATATCTTTCATAAAACAAGGGAAAAAGGTGAAGAATGTGAAAGATCAAAATGATTGAGAGAGTTACCCAATCTTTTCTGTAGAATAAATTAGATGAAAATCCAGTAAGCCTCTGTGGAGGAGAAGTCACATGTAAAAGAATCTTAGCAGCTTCACTGTCTGCTTCACTGTTTGATAGCAGAAGGATTGACAGTCTTGAATTTTCCAGCTCTGTCCAAATTCCAAACACCCCCCCTTATCTCTGCTATCTCTTTTATTGTTATCTCAGCAGCTCCCACATTCCTTCATACCCAATTCTAGGATATTGTTGAGTTCCTATTTTAAAGCTGACCAAATTCATCTCCAATTCTAGAATATTTTTATTTTCTTTATCATACTACTGGTTTCACCTTCCTTATTGCTTGTAGATTATATTTATAGTGAACGGAAACCTCAAGTGAACTAGTGCCTGTTTAGATTCTTTAAAGAAAAATGATGAAACCTTATCGTATCTGATATCACAAATGACAATCTTTGATAGCAAGAAATTTGTAGCTTTGTGAATGCTTAAAAACAATTTTTTAATTAAAAAAAAAACTTAGGAAAATAACTGTTTTAAGCCCATTCTGAGCACTTCAAGGTTTATTTCTAACGGACTCTAGTTTTTATCAACAAGATACACAGACGGAAAGGAGTTATTGTTCTTAACAGTTCTCTACTTTTCCAACAATTTGTTTCAGTTGGTTATCATATGCATGAACTCGTTTTAGAATTACTGAACAAGCTTGTGAATACAAGCGAACAGTGACTTTAAACTTTACAAGTCATTACGCACATCTGTTTTGAGATAGATTTGATTACTAGTATGGAAAACTGTTTTCCAATACAACTCAAAAACAACCACTTAGATTCCTGGAAAAAGTCCAGATTACTTGTCCCAATGTTATTGGAGTAGGAATGACAAGCTTGCATCTTCTTTATTGTTTCTTGTTCTACTGTTTCTTCAAACAAGAGTAAGAATTCAACTCAAACACATCCTTTCATCATTTGTGGACCTCAGATATCATGGAGAACTTACGATGCTTAAAGTTAGGAGATTGCGAAATTTTGAAGACATTCCAATAGAATCTGAATCATCATATGGTGATAAATCATTGGTTAGATTTGTTGAAAAACAAAACAGAACTGAATACACTTAACAGCAATAAGCTTCCCTGCTCATAATTATGTGAAGTCAATGGGCTATGTTGTGCAGAATAGTTAATAGGGGAGGCAGCCAGTAAAACTAATGTCTAGGGATAAGGGTAATGTGAAGACAGAGTGCAAAGCACAACCTAATAATTGGTATTTTGACCTCTCAAAGTTGATTTTAAAGATCAATAACTAATACCATTTTCAAATGCACAAGGGGCTGAAATTTTAGGATATCTATTCATCCATGAAAAAACAGTAATGACCTAACAGTCTTCTCCTTCATAGTTGAATTTTTAAGCAAATTAGGTCCTAACGAGTCATGTGGCCATCCATCTGGGAATTAAGATTCTATAGTGAAGTAACATTGTTATACTGGAAGAACAGTGAAGGTGTACAGAAGCCATCCCCAAGACTCGTGAATATCAAAATGAATGTGCAACAAAATCAATCATTTTTCTTAGGATAATAGACTCATAGAGAAGATTCCATTCATTGGATGGGTTACTTCTTTTTGGCACAGAACGCACGTCGCATTACGCACATTACGGTAGGGAGCATTTCACAGTTTAATCAATCTTCCACTTATTTGATGGAATGGTTAAGAGATTATTTATGGTTAAATTCTTGACAAATTTGTTTTTGCATAGAAAGCCTACTTAGGGAAAGAAATTGCAGAGATAAAACATTGATATCCGGTGAAGTGCCCTGAACAACACAGCTGATAAGTGGTAAGCAACAACTAGACTCCGAAAAATTGCATCTGGAATTAGCTTTGGTACTGCTACCAATTTCCCAAAATTAACATTTTTACTAATAAACAAAACTGGAACTACCATCAATACTGCAAGCTCGGAGAAGGAGAGTAGAGGCTCAGTAATTAGTTTTGTGGATATTAGACAAAGACAATCTTTTACAGCCATAGCAGAGGTTAGAAGAGAAAAAATTCAACACGAAGATGGGATATTTTAAGACGATTTCTTCTGGTTTGAATTAATAAACTGTATAATCAGAATTGGACAAAAGAATGAACAAGAATTCAAAAATCACAAGGAGAAAAAGCTCAATCAAATATCATGTACCCATTTTTACACAACACCTGAGGAAAGCCCTAGAGAAGAATGTTCGTCCTTCCTATCCGCCTGCTGCCTGTTCAGTTTATCACCTGATGAGCAGCCTCTTATAATCTCAAGTACAAGCTTTGTCAATCTCCCAATCCAACAATCGAAAATTTACCCAAATTGTTGGCTTTTTCTGGAGCAGGCGACACAAGCCAGTTAGCTCAATGGCCGCCATATCCTCAAGAATTCTTCTACAGTCCTCGGCTCTGTTGTAAGAAGAAGGAAACAGATGCCAACGGCTTCATGAAAAGCCTTCATATCGATCCTTGACTCTTAGAAGCTGCCGTCTCTTGAATACCAAAAAACCCACCACACAGATTTGGAGGACTGCGGCAATACCTACAAAGAACAGCCCAACTTTCTTCCCCTTGTTGAGACTTCGCTTCGACCCTTGATTAGTATTGATGTTTTTCGGAGGGACTGGTGGTCGTTTTTTCTTTCTCTCCACGGATGATGCAAGAGGAGGCGGTGGATTACGACGATGGCGATGCGGCGGAGGAGGAGGCGGTGGGGAAAATGGGGGAGGAGATGGCGATGGAGGCGGTGGGGTGATTGGAGGCGGAGGCGGGGTGGTGGGGGAGGTGGTGGCAACGGCGGTGGTGGCGGAGAGGGAGAGGGAGGCGGTGAAGAAGGTCTCGGCGGCGAGAGAGTGGGATTGGCTCCATCTGGAGTCTGAGACTCGACAAGAAGCGACAAAACACTGAAAGCAAACCCCGTAATCACGAAGATCAATGTGGTCAATGGCCGTTCCATTGCATTGAAAAAAAAACAGTAATCAAAGAAAATCAGGATTCACTTTCAAAATCCCCGGACCTTCCTCGCATCTGGGCTTTAACCAAAACAGGGAACAACCCAACCCTGTGATTGAAATGAAACAATAGCCGACGTTTCTCCCAAAAGGGTCGGTTCCCAAAGGCTCAAATTCCCCTTTTGAAGCCTCAAAATCCAAATAGAAATCGTCAACACCCACGAAGATTCAGAACCAGATTGAAAACGCTAGGGTTTGAGAAAACTCAAAAAAAGAAGAAAAGGAAAAAGAAACCCCGAGTATAATGTGCCCCAAATTCCGCATCCACAAAAGGAAGAGAAGAAAAAGAACCCAAAATCAAAATCCGCAGAAGAAGAGATTAGAAATGAAAAAAGAAGAAGAAATCTGCAGAGGACATTGGGATGGCCTCGGAATCTGGGGCTTCCTCAATGTGAGGGTTTGGTGAAGGGGAAAAAGAAGAGCATAAGAAGGAGGAGGAAATGGAGGGGGTGGAAATTGATGGCTGAGAAAGAAAGAGAAGAAGAAGGATGAGGAAACTGAGTCAAATGTGAGATTGACTGAGTCACAGTGATGATCTGAGCTTTGTTGGAAGATATAATAATAAGAAGAAATTTTCAAAATTTAAAAAAAAAAAAAAAAAAAAAAAAAAAAGGATTGGGATTGCGATGAAGAAGGAGGAGGAGAAGAAGAAGAAGAAGAAGAAGAAGGAAGAAAAGTTTAGGGGGAAGTTGACACAGTTTTGGTTTTAGGGCTATTTTAGGGAAGAAGAAGAGGGAATAGGGATAGATAGATTAAATAACAATTAATCTTTTATTTAGTTTTTCCAAGCTGTTTACTCTTTTTGATGACAGACAACATTACCTTTTCTTTTTCTTTTGAAGATTCAAACACATTAACTTAATCCTACACTTAGCTGTTAAAAATACCCTAATTATATGCTTTGCTTATCTGTTCCTCTTTCTCTACATCTCAATCTTTTTATTAACATATAACCTCCTTTTTTTCTTTTCCTTTTTCCATCTTTCTTTCTTTTTTTACTAATAATTACTTAAAACATTCCCTTTTCTTAGCTCCTTTTTCTTTTAATTACATATTTAGCCTTTTATTTTCTTTACTTTTTGTCATTATAAAATCTCAAATAGATTCATTTTTTCTTATTTTCGGTTCTTTCACCTTTTATTTATTTCTATACATCTTTTATACTTTTTAGTTTTTTTTTTTTTTGTCATTTACATTTTTAACATATTACTTAATTAATTTATTCTATTTTCTTTCCATTTTTTATCATTCCTAGACTTGGCATTTTTTTTTCTAAAACTACAATAATGGAATTGTTTGCCAAATTTAAAATCTACTTCTTTTTGTCTTTTTCAAATTTTTGCATAGTTTTTTAAACCGATGGAAAAAATAAATAAATAACAAACAAAGATATTTGAGAGTAGAAGTAATGTTCTATAGATTTTGGATCCTTTCAGAAAAAATATGTCTATTAAATTTATTTTTATTTAAACCTCTTTTATGAAAACAATTTACCCTATACTTTAAAAATACTTTAATTAGAAACATTCTAATTTTTCTCTAAATAATTTAATTTTTAAAATTAAACATTCGAAAATATAATTCAAACTCTCCTTTATTTTTCAAAACAAAAAAAAACAAAATAGTTCATAAATATGGCATCAAAAAATATGCACGAAAATAGAACGATACAAGGTAGGTATCAAACCTTCGCTATCTTAAAAAGTAATGGATGCTTTTATTCACTAAGCAGTCGTGATCAAATTCAAACTAACAATTATCTTTTTAAAAAAAATTCAACAATTAGGGTGGAAGTATTTTTAACTACTTAATTAATGGTATAAATTTTTAGGTTAGATATCCAAACGTCATATTAATTAAAGACATTTTCGATTATAGTAGCAAAATATCATATTTAAGTATTTTTTTAAGTGCATTGATAAACATTAATAATAGTGTCTATAACTCTCGATAGAATTTAAAATTTTGCTATTTTTATAAATATTTTCAACAGTATTATTATTTATAATAATTATTTTTTAGAATTATAGTTGACTTATTATTTTTTTAAAAAAATGCTTAATTTGTTATTTTCGAAACGTTATATTTTGAAGTGAAAGAGAGAATCCAATGTGATTGATATTGTTCCTAAACAAATGGTAATATGAGGGTTTGTTGAACAACTAAAATGAATAATTATTTTGTTGGGTTAAACATTTAGAATAATGTCTTCCACTTTGGTAGATTTACTTACAAGTACAAAGGTCATAATCACTAATTTAAATATTACTATTAGTCTAATTCAAAGAAAATGATGTCAAAATTTTAGGTTTCAATATACTTAGTTTGTGTAGTAAATAATTAAGTATTTTATGGGATGATGTGTTTTAAAAGAGAATTGATTATTAAAAGATCTCTAAGTTATATATATTGATAAAATCTCACAATCTCCATTTCATAATCATATATTTGGTCCCACAAAGACCTTCCTTGTATAATAATATTTAAATTTCATAAGCAAATTATTGATGAGATTAAAGATATTTATTTTATATCTACAAAGCTAAAAGACAGAGTTTTGGTTTTTACTCAAATTAGGTATATTAAATATTAATAATCATTTTATAATTATAAACTCAAACTTTCTAAAATATTTTACAATCACTCTAAATAACTTTATAATTATTTCTAAATTTTATTTTTAACAATTTTATTACATTAATCTTAGAAAATAAATCTTTGAGTTTGTTTTTTTTATGGATAACCGTTTTGTGATTTCTTTTATGATTTACAAACGTATAAAATTTAATATATATTTTACTTGTGTGAATGTGTAGTACTTCGTTTTTTTATAACGTGTCCTATTAGGAATTACCATGTTTATCGTAATCCTAACACGTTAGTCATGTCTAGCGCTATCTTTTTTTTTTCACACTTTGGGTCTTTTCATAGTGTCATATTTGAAGGAAAATAAGCATCGCAATAGGCATGACCTAAAGCTACGATAAACATAGTATTCCTAATACAATAAGTGTACGTAGGTGGAAAGTGGATAATCGACAATTAAAAATAAATTTCATCTGTTTAAAAGTTTGTTTGTTTTTTTATTTCTCTAATGAATGAAGACGTGTGTGAATGTTAAATATGGTAGGTTGATTAGGGTTGTATAAAGGAGTTGAAAAAGTCTTCCTCATTTTTTTTTCTCCTTTTTTTATTTTTTATTTTTGTGTTCATTTATTATGTTGTCTTTTTGTTTGGAGAAAAGTTTGTTGGTTTAATTAGAAGTTAGATATGTTAAGTTTGAGTTGTTAAATGTTTTTAGATCTAAATGGCAGCCAAAGAAACAGCTATGAGCTATCTACATTTCCTTATATTTATTTATTTTTTCAAAAGCTAGAATTGTGTAGTGCTAGGTTTTTTAACTTTTAAATTTTTTTTAATTTAACAAATTATCACACCATAATGAAGGATTAATAAATTAATGTCTCTTCGAATTAAATTAAAAGAATTAAGCGTCGACAAATTAAATGATGTCACTTGTCTATCGAGCAATGTTAGTTGATATGAAAATTATGACACGTGACCTGACAATTAGACATAAGTTAGGTTAACTCGAGACTTACACTACAAGAAAACGGGGATATTCCAACGCACAAAACTACGTCAGGATAGACCATGTTGGGAAACAGATACTCCGCGACATTGTGAACTCTGTGTTAGCGGTGGCCCTCTATCTTGACGTAGTGTTCAAGATGTTGGGACCACTTACAACTTCCTGGACACCATGCATGTATACATCGAAAAAACCTGAAATTTAAATAATAAGATATCTTTTTCTCGATGCAATGAAAGTATACGTGGGGGATTCCCTAGGTACATCTGACGTGGAAGTCTTTGGCGTCGAAAAAAATGGAAATTATTATTTAATTTTTTTGTTTTCCCAGCGTGTACGTGCATGACGTTGGGAATTGTCTTACTATGGCCGACGTTAGCGTGACCACGTCGAAGAAAATGTAACGTTTAAATAATTATTTCAAACTTTTTCCGACGTAGTAAGTTAAACAACAGGATTGGTCTTACTATGACCAACGTCAACGTTGACCACATCGAAAAAAATGTAACGTTTAAATAATTACTTAAAATTTTCCCCAACGCCATAAGAGAAATGTCGGGAATGAGTCCAACTAATCCCGACGTTTTCACTTATAACGTCAAAATTAGAGGGTTCTCGCGATTTATTTAGGCTGCATCGAGAGATCCCCTGTTAATATAAACACAGAACACACAAGAGAGAGAGAAAGAGAGAGAGATTCTTGTCGTTTTGCCGTCGTCGTCTATCGTCTCCTTGCTCCTTGTCGTCTTGTTCTGTCACCCATCATCCTTCTCTCGTTGTCGTATTTCACTGTCGGCTCTACTTTACATTTCGGTAAAGATAGGTTTTTTTTTTTGTTTCTAAGTTAAATAAATGTATGTTTTAAATTTATATTGAATTTGTTTGCATGAATAAAGCTAGAATTGTTACATTGTATGTTTAAATGTATTGAAATAATTTATTGAAATTGTCGAAAGTTTATGAATTAAATTGTATGTATAAAATGTATATTGAAATTTGTATAGGTTTAGGGTTTGAAATTGTTGAAATTAATGTTTATAAGCATTGAAATGGTTTGAAGTTTAGGAATGAAATTGTATGTATAAATCGAAAAGATGTATTGAAATTGTAGAATTGTTGAAATTGATAAATTTTTATTTGTTGAAATAGTTTAAATATTTGAAATTTTTGAGGGGCCTAGTTGAGTAACTTACATTCATTTGTTGCGGCTATCCTGCTGTTATAATATTATTTAGTTTTTTATTTGTTATCATGTTTTGTTTGCTGGAATTAAGTGTTAGTTAGAATTATGATAGCCTTTAGTAGTTTATAATTTGTTGGAAGTATTTGGTAGCTTTTAAAGCTTGTAAATTTGGAAGTGTTAGGTAGCTTGGAAAGATTGAAGTAATTTGTGATCAGGTTGTTTTGACTATCTTGAAATTACGGTAGCTTTTTTAGTTTAAAGTTAGTTGTAGTGAAAGTTAGGATATTGGGTACTTGTGAAGTATAGCTTATTCATTAAGTAAGTTTGAGCATTTAAGAGGAGGAATATAAGACTAATGAAACCTATTTATGTTCTAGATCTTTAACGATGGAAAATGGTTGGATGAAACTTAGGAATAAGTTCTCGGTTGAGTATAAAAAGGGAGTCTCCCAATTTTTAAAGGTTGCAAAGTATCACGTCGTTTAGTACAGACATACAAGGTGTCCATGCAAGAGATGTATGAACTCAAATTTGAACTCATTAGAGGGTGTAGAGCAATATTTATTAACAATTGGAATATCTCCCTCCTATATAGATTAGGTGTATCATGGAGGGCAGTGAACTTGCATAGCGGTATAAAAAGATTTGATGAAGAAATTAGTCGTGACCCTTTCCATGAAGGAACTAGCAATAACCATTCTCCTGAAGACAATGAAATGTTGGGTATGCTTCATGATTTACAAGCTTCGTTTGAACATGAAGAAGAAACGGAGGAAGGTTTGGAGAATGACATGTCGGTTAATAGTGGGGTAGAACAAGAGACAATAAACATATTTGAGGAGTTATTAAATGACACTACAAAAAATCGAGAGTTTCTCGACGTAGAAAAACTCGTTCGAAAACATGACGTCGGTAGAAGCCAATGTTTCCCGACGCAACTTGGTGCACGTCGAGGGAAGGTATTTCTCCCGACGCAGACACATTAGCGTCAGAACTAACTGTAATGGGTTTAGGGTTCCTCCGACGCGATGTGAGGTACGTCGGGAAATGGGCAACTATTCCCGACATGAAAAGTGTAACGTTGGAAAAGGGTGAACAATTAATTGTATCGTTTGGCCTTCCTCCGACGTGGTGCCAGGTGCATCGGGAAATGTGCACCTATTCCCGACGTCTACAGTGTTGCGTCGGAGGAAGGGCAGATCATTAATTGTACGTTACGCCTTCCTCCAACGTGGTGTCAGCAACGTCGAGAATAGGATTAGGGATTCCCGACATCACTAATCGCGTCGGAAATTGGTTTAGGAATTTCCGACGTGTCACTAATCTTATCGGAAATAGGGCGCTATTCTCGACATTTTCGTTGTACGTCGGGAGTTCTCCGTCTTTTTAACTTCATTCTTTACATAATGGAAACAGAAAAGAGAAAGAAAACCGAAAGAGGGAGAGGGAGACCGAGAGGGAGATCAAGAAGAAGAGGTATTCATCGCGGTTGTTGTCCCCGTTACCGTCACCATCGTCATTGTCGCCCCTGTTGTCGTCACCGTCGGTAAGTGGTTTAGTTTAGTTATTGTTTTGTTTTAGTTAATTAGTTTTAGTATTTAGATTTCAAATTAGTTTTAGGTTTTATATTTTAGGTTTCAAATTAGTTTTAGTATTTAGATTTTGAATTAGTTGCAGGTTTTAGTATTGAAATTGAATTGGAAGTGTTGTTAGGATTTTGAATTAGTTGTAGGTTTTAGGAATTTGAATTTGAAGTGTTTAAGTTGAGATTGAAGTGTTGAAATTGAGATTGAAGATGAGTTTGAATTTTAATTTGACAGCATCCTTTGACGTTCATGCAACGACGGGAGATGTTTAGGAATTCTCGACGCACAACTTGTTGTTGGTTTGTCGGGAGTGAATGCCTATCATGACGCCACGTCAGGCAAATGTCCTCTGACACCGTGTTAGGCATTTCTTATTGCCGACGCATTGACAAGACGTCGGAAGTGGCCTTTCCCCGACGTTTCATATCAATCGGTAGCTTGCGTCGGGAAAAATGAATTGTCGACGTTGTTCCGTTTGTGGGTCGATTTTACCTTCCCTAATGCAGTACTACCAACACTCTTTTCGACGTGGCTTACTATGTTACATTCCCAACGCATTTATGCGTCGGAAGAACTCCTAATTCTTGTAGTGTTACTAAAATGGATTGAGCCAACAAAGCTAATCAAGTAGTTAGAGGTCAATCCAAACTATCAACAAGTCATTAGTCGATCTAAGCTAGTCCAGGCAATCAACAAATCTAGGACAAATGTAAACTAAACGAAAAGTTTAAGGTTGGTTCATCCCATTGAAAATCATAAAGTCCAAAGAGTGGTCACCTCCTAAGAAGATCAACAAGTCCAAAGGTTGATCATTTAAGAAGATCATCAAGTTCGTAAGCCTATCATCTAAAATGATGAACAAGCTTAAGGACTAAAGTTTAAGCACTAAAGGGAAAGAGTAAGAAGATAAAATTGGAGATTGTAGCACTTATACTACAAACTCATGAAATCAACTACGTTTATTTCTACGAATTGAATTTTCTTGTTGAAATCTGGTGTTAACAAATTGGCATGCCCAATTAGACAATTTCTACTTTGCAATGATATCAAAGAAGTTACTTAAAAACTAGTTGCTTCAACTAACTTCTTTATAGGGTATAGTACAAGCATTTGATGTTGTGAAAAACTGACAAAACCCCATTGTCTAATAGTAAACCAAAATCAATATTTAAAGATATGTAAATCATTCCACAAACTAGAAAATAAAAAGAGTTAAGAGTAGAGAGAAGAACACAAATATTTGTAAAATACAAGTGATCAAACTTCTTGAACTAAACAGTTGAAAGATATGAAAAAAGTCAATCGTTCTAACTACTGTAATTAACTATCTCTAAGTTATCAATCATCGATTGGAGAAAAGCTTTGACTTAAAAGAGTTAACTTTAAGATTAGCTAAAGAACGAAAGATTGAGATCGACATTGATGAAATAACTCAAAAAAATTATATTGCAAGAACAAAAAAATAGATATGTAGCTAAATAAACTCCACAAGTTCATTTCATACTAATGTCAAAGAAGTCAAGTGTTCAAAAAAATCGAGCAAAAAAACTTCTTTTCAATCGTATTAAGCTTTATCAACTACTCAATTTTTCAGTTTTTTTCAAAGATTAAGTATAACCACGGTAGAAGAAAAAGATGCATAATTAATGTCATCTTCAATTAAACTTCAACCTTCAAATACAACTTAACTCAAACCTCTTAGACAAGAAGTTATTATCTTCTTCTTCATAATTTTAGGAAAATTGAACCACGTAGCAACTGTTAGTCGAGTTTGAGAATATGTCTAAAAAACAAAAGATTGTTTGAATCAATTTTGTTAACATGGGATTGATTATTTCAATTATCTTACTCCATATTCTCTTATGATTGCCCAACAACAAAGTCAATTCCATCAACAAATTATAATCACAATTTCAATCAACTACATTTTATTATTTCTATGTTCCCTAATGGTTTGGCTATAAAAGTGTTTTTTAAAAAAAAATAAAAATGATTCATCTACGTATAAACAATTTTTTGATCATGGTTTAAAATACCATTCAAAAGTTTTTTTCAGTGATTCTTAATCACTCAAATTTGTTTCAAAATATAAGATATTCATGGTTTTATGATACACTTTGAAATTGATTGTTCGATTCATTTAAATATAATATTTTAAATACATAAATTGTAGCGCATAATCTTGAAAATCTAGTAGTTATTTAGAAATGAAAGTATTTATTTGTGCTATTTTTTTAAAAAAAATGCTAGGCAGGTTTTCCTTGTTGAAGTAATTACTAAGTTGAAGATTTGAAAATATTTTGATTTTTAACCGTTAATATAATTTTAATTATCATGTTATGAATTTTAGATTTTTTTTTTTTTAACTAATCAATAATATATTCATAGAATTTAATTTTTTACACTAAACCATCCATATGGAGGGAAGTAGTCCGGAGTCCGGAGGATTCTTATCCGTAGGACTATCCATATGGAAGTAGGACCAAATCCTCATTTTTATAATTTGAATTTTTGGATTAATGAATACCATTAAGCATTTCTATCATAATAATTAATAGTCTTTTAAAATTTTAGTTATTTGAGAAATTATTGTAGAAAGACTTAGAGAAAGAACCTAAATTCACTCCCATTTTTCACAAATATCCTTTGAAATTATTTTCTAAAATAGGATTTCATATAAAATTTGACAACAATTACCTTTTAATAATTATATATTATATTAGTAAGTAATTTTAAATTATTTCTTTATTAAAGATAATTTCAATTTATTGTCATAGTAATTAATTTCTTATACTATTGTATGTTATTATTATGAAAATTATTTGACTGTATTTTGTAACCAAAGTATAATACAAAATATAATTCAATATGGTAATTTATTGGAATTAATTTATCATAACTGTGGAAATTGTTTCATCTTCATCACCAAACTACATTCAATTTTCAATGGTAGTCGGACACCTTTTACTTCCATAACCTCAACCTTTCAATTTTTCATTGATTTCATCGCCGGCAACCGTCCATCTTCATTACGTTTACCTTTTATTAATAACCAAACATCTAATTTTCTTCGCATTTTTCTTTATCGTTCGACATCATTTTCATTAACCTTACTATTTTCCGTATATTTCGTTCCCTTCCGGTTAGTATTTGGTCGAACTTTTCTTTATTCCTTTTCTTCTCGGTAGACTTCCGATTAGTAGGAATTTTCAATTATTTTCATTATTCTTCATTGCATATATTTCAAGAACACATATATACACATATTTTACAATATGTTTTCCGTCACTTCTCTATTATAAATTTTCATTATCATATTGTATACAACATTAATTAACTATATACCCGTAAGGTATCATCGTTTTTTTTACATGATTTATTAAATATATATCACATATTATTTATAATTATACTAAGTTTTTAATATTCCCACAAAACAGAATATATATATTTTTTATTTATTACATATATATACCACATCTAACTTTCTATTATAATCATTGTTTAATTTTCTAGTATGATGTTTTATTATATATATACTACATCAATTAATGGAGTATCTAAAATATACTCAATATACTCTAATCTTCATATTTTTCAAAATATACAGTAGTAACCTCAAATTTTAGACTAAAATTCTGTCGAAAAATGCTGTATTTGTCGGTCATCGAACTTTTTCTTCTTTCACCGCCAAAATCTCTCAAATTTCTCAATATAAATGGTGGCTTATACAATTTTAATGGAAGGAGAATACCACGGTGATCGAAGAAGGAAAGTGGTGTTCAAATTAAGAAGAAAAGTTTGTATCGTGGTTGATTTTTTTCATAAACCGTAATCCACTTTTTTTTCATTTATTTTTTATTTATAATCAATTTAATATTAGAAATGGGTATATATGTAATTTGTGCTATACATTTATGTAAAACATAGGTCAATTTAGGACATTTGTGAAATTTATTAGAAATTTAAGTCTACTATATAATATCATATAGCAATTTAGGAATCTCAGTCAAAAGACCCATTATTCTAAAATGTAAAGCTATTGAAGATTTCTTTATATACTAATGATAGGTATAAGATTTTGTTATATGTAATAAATATTTTGGTTTATTTTGAACTTTGATTGTTATTTTTTAAAATGAATCTTTAAATTTAAATTTTATTGTATTTCTGGTCAAATGTTTCATTTATGAAAGAGTTCATATTCGTAAGAATGATAAATAAATTGGGCTCATCAACCCAAGGCCCAAAGGCTTTTAAACGTTAAATGGGCTACAAGTGGCCATACCAATAACTCTCAGGCCCAATTATAATATTTACTGTTTCCAAAACAAAATTTTCAATCCTTTTGTTACCCATTAAAAACACTTTATGAAATTAAAATAATTAATTATAGCTAAATTGATTAAGCCATTGTAAACTCAAGAAAAAGACCTCTAGCCACATATATTGAATCAATTAAATAATGTATTAGGTTTATTTTAATTACTTCAATAGTTAACTAATTAATTTCTTAAGAAAAACCTTATTAAAATTTTAATTTTGATCTATAATGATATACCTATCATTTAGCATGTTCATAATCTAAGTAGTGAACATGAATTTGTTTTTTTTAGATCATGAATGGAAGCAAAACTTAAAATTTTAAAATCAATTAAGAAGATTCTTGTACAAATTTTCTAAACGTTGATGCTACTTATAATTATATAAAATTCTGTCCAAAATGTTTGACTGACTTTTCAATTCAATGATACAAAATATTATAGTTTAAATTTAATTATATGTTTATTCTATAAACTCTTCATCAATCATGCATGGTATTATAGTTTAATTAATATATAAATATATTCAATAAACTTTTAAGATTGTATTTTATTTTGTTCATCAACTTATATTTGACAGACATCAATTTTGTATCAAATAAGTTCTTAAACTTTTAAAAAGATCACTTTGAGTAAGTTAGGAAGAGTTTAGTTCAATACATACCTATACTAAAACTAACATTTATATCTAATAAAAAAATTGAAAGTACGAGGATAATAAGTTATTAGTTTAGAAAATTGTTAGAAAAAAAACTTAACCAATGATGAACAAACTATAATAAATGTTTTGACTTCCACGTGCGTGCACACGTATGTAACAAAGTAAAGTAATCACGTATGTAACAAAGTTTCTATATAACTTTTTAAAGTATGACCATTTATTTACAATTTATTTAAAAGAATAGTTTTGTTAGGAGGTTTGGAATAAGGAGTAAGTTGTTATAGTCGTAAGTTTTGAAGGGATATTATTTTAGTTTGGACTATAATAGTATCTATTTGTGATGTACGATTATTTTTGTTTAAGAAAAAATATAGTATAACATTATAGCAAATAATAAAAAACGATAATGTTAAATAGTCAAATAGTAAAATTAGAACACGCATTTACCGTAAATATATATGTTATAATGCTTGCCGCATACATCCCCTTTGTATTCAAAGTTGTATGGATTTTTATTTTGAAGATGAAATTGTCTCATATTGAAAATCCTTAATTAAGTGACAGACTCTAAACCCTATAAAGAGAGTTTATAACTTTGGTTTCAAGTTGTTGTAGTTAGCACTTTAACTTTTGGATATGCGTACTGACTCTAGTAAGATTTTGTTTCATATTCTCAAGTGTGTGAGGAAGATTAGAGAGTGCAAGTAGTACAAAAACTACGAGAGAGTAACCTCGTAATCGGGATCGGAGATATAAAATTCTATATGATTTTTCTTATTTAGTGAACCGTGGTTTTTCTATTAGCTAGGATATTAGAAAATATCAAAATATTTAGCTTATTAGTATGTCAAACGGATTATCAACTATGTATTGTTTACATCACGTAGGTCCATGTAATATTTCTATTTATTGTCCCTCATTTGTAACATTTTCGTAAGGAAGATTAGTATATTTCTATCTACTCCTCCCAATCTCGATAAGTTTGGAGTTTAATTTTTATGTAAATCGTTGTGTTTCGAAGTTTTTGTTGAAATTTTTAGAACAATTGATATATTTGCAATTACAAGTTGAAACGGAATAGAATGATAAAGTTGAAGTAATGTCAAGTGCCAAGGTAAGCAGTGAAGGTAGTTGAGTGGAGTATTCCAATAACAAAGATTCTGAAGAAGAAGCAAATGGTAGATGGAGTCACTCGGGAAAGAGAAAGGAAAAAGAGTCCTATTCTTCACCTTCCACATATTTGTTGAAACTAGGAAACTAAATCTAATAAAATAACCTCCCTTAACACTTCAGGGATCCTAACAATATTCTGTTCCTCTCACTCTCTCTGATGCAGAGTAAACTTGTAATTTGGCTGTTTGTACAGCAAAGGAAAAGTAGTTTTCTCACATATCATATCTTGGAATGGGAGCTGCACCAAAAAGATAAAAAAAAAAAAGAAAAAAAGGGCAACTTATTTATTTATTTTTTATTTTATTAAGGTAGATAGATAGATAGATGCCAAACAAACAGAAAAGTGTTGAGGTTTTTCTGACTTACAAAGCAACATCAAAGGATCAAATCCAGAAACAGAAATTTAAAAAGAAGGAAAAAAAAGGGCTTTTAAGATATATATATAAAGAATACAGTGAGAATGGAAAAAAGAGTCCTGTGTTTTGGCATGCTTGATATAATCAGATCAGAAAAGGAGGGGGTACCCTACACTTTGGGATGGGCCTTTTAGCTTTTCCCTTCACATGAAAGAGAGTGTGTGTTGTGTTGGGGTTTTAGGGGTAGGTTTGTTGTAATAGAAATGGTGTGTATGCCCTAAAACTTCAACCACATAAAGAGGCAGAAAAGAGCTGGCAGAGGTTGGCAGTGTGCCCTCTTCCTTTTTGCAGTGTCCCATATTACAAAAACTTAAAAACTGTGTCCCTTAACATAACATAACATAACACACCTCTTCTTTTTTTCCTCTTTTCTCTTCTCTCCTAAAATATCTAATAATTTTACAAACCCTTCATTTATAATAAAGTAGAAGAAATAAGTTATAGTGTTAGAAGAAAATTGTAATTTGAAATGGTATAGTGGTGTTATATGAAGAATATGAAAACTGGAACTATCACATTATCACACACCTCTTCTATCTTGCTATCTTACTCATTTGTATTAACGTGTTTTAGTTTGGTGGACAACGAGTTAGCTACGAAATCTTAAAAAATTTGTATTTGAAATGCAAAGTTGTGAAGATAATATTCTTCTATAAATATGCAAACTTACTTTTAACACTCACTTATAAAGTTAGCGAGACAAACAAACTTTAAGTATTATTTTCTATTAATTCTCTCTTTCGTTCTTGTTACCATATTTTAAAATTCAATGTTTTAAACTTTTTTTTGAAAAGAAAAATAGAAAGATGTATAGAAAAAGAATGGCATTTTGGTGATTTAGTGGAGGAAGAAGGGATGTTGGAATAGCAGAGACAGATATGAAAAGGGTGGAAAAAGAAAGAAAGAAAGAAAGGAGGGAGTGATGGGCCTAAAAGGGGGTCCTCCTGCCCTTCTCCTCTCTCTTGTTCTACCATTATTTATTATTGTGTACAAATTTAAAAAATGAAAAAGAAAGAAAGCAGAATTAATATGAGTATGCTTTGGAAATTGATACACACTTTGTTTCTTTTAATGGGTTACAAGTCAAAACTGAGTCACACACACTGCCTTTGACACCACGCTCCCATAAACGCCTATGTGCCATTCCCATCCCATCCCATCCCTTCCCCTTCACACCTTCCATCTTTCTTTTCAATCACTTTCTAATTTCTAACCCCTCTCTCTCTTGTCATATATATTTGGAATCTACACTTGTAATTCCCTACATCCTATCTACCATTCTTTCCACAATATTCATGTCTTCACTCACATACGCTTCATAAATTGTATTATCAGTTCTCACATACGCTTCCTAAATTGTGTTACCAATTAAATATACTATATAATGATTAATTCAATTGCTTCATTTTATTAAGTATGTTTCATCATAAATATCCATCCACAGACGAGGCCACCCTACAAGTGCTCCCCTCTAACTTATGGATCTTTTTTTAAGCTTTACCCTCAAGTTCCAATTCAATTAGCTAAATACTTAATTGTCAAGTGATGAGAAAATAAGCAATAATAATAGATATTAGTAACAAAACTTCTTACAACATGCCTTCTCCTGCTTCAACACGTAGCAACTTGTCAACCTTATTCCAAAATTTGACCTTAACGCTTGAAATTTGAGAGAGGAAAACTTAAAACATAAATCGTGTACTTAGTGAGCGATAATTTTTTAAAACCTTTTGGGACATACAATACGTAAGATCATTCTCATAAAACAAGCTTCGACACCTTCTTCCAATAAAGCATAAAACATGTATTAGTCTTTCACATTCCTTCATTTTGTCAAGAATATGAATCATTCTCACGCATAGACTACTATGATGATCTTTTCATCAACAACATCCCTTAGAGAACTTTCTTATTCATTTTTTGTTGCTTAGGTCGCTAAGATCAATATGCTTATTTTATGCATTGACCAGCTTCACTCCACCATGCAATCATTTTCTACATGGTTGTCTCTACTTCTTATGTGTATATAATAGTTGACACATTGATAGGAATAAGACTAATGATTTATAAATTCACAACATATCATACATTCAACACACATAAAACTTTAGTTTAAACAAAACACGAAAACTTTCTTTAGAAATCATTTCTTTCATAAACAATATTACAATCCAAAGAAAGCTTTTAAAATCTTTGAACAACATTTGAAAATCACTCACAATCATTCTTTTCTTTAAAACACCTGACCCTTCTCGCCCAACAGTTTCTCAGAAGCACACACTTAGTTTTTCTTAACAAAACTCAAAATAACACTTCTTTCCTTCTATCCTTATCTCTTATTTATACTAATACTAATTTGGATTAGCATATATCTTTAAGCTCGTACAAGCTCCTGCTTAATTGTTATACGTGTAAGCTTAATATTCCTCATGACCATGCTTAACCTTAACCTTACACGTAAACAGTTTGTCAAATCAAGATTAGATGTTTCCTCACCTTCATCTCGTGTTGGACTTCAGAACGCCTAACTCTTGTGTTGAACATGTACTTCTTCAACGGGTCGCCTCACTTCAAAACTAGCTTTGTGCATACTTCTTCCCAAAATGACACTTGGTCAAAACAACTCTTCTATTCCAAAATCCAATTATATAAATATAATAACGTGAGAAACACTCAAAATCCAATTAGCCAACAGAAACTACGATTTAAGTATGCATATTACACTCAATTTCTTTTCTTTTTCTTTCTTATACTTATTTATTTTATTTTATTGAGATATGAGATATGAAATTCTCAATGCTTATAGTTTTTCTCTTATAATACATTATTTTCACCCGTCAATCAAAAGAATAATATCACGTTATGATAATATTTTCTTTCATTTCATTTTGATGAGATTGATGTATATAATTCAATAATTTTCGTCATGCATTGTCAAAATTTTCACCAAAATAAAAATACAATCAAATAGCACACATAATTTTTTTTTTTTGTCCAAAATTGTATTGAACCTATATAGAAAACCAAAACGATTTACTAATTTCACTTATATATGAAATGGTGTAGGTGAATAGAGATACTAAGGATCCACGTTATTTTAAAATGATACATCATCCATAAATAATTTACAAATTAATAATATAGTTGGACGTGAAAAGAGGTTGAGAATAATAAAAGTACGTGAGTGAACAATATTATACAAACATATATACGCAACCCACAATTATATATACATATATTTGGATAATTTAACTTTTGCCGTTCATTCTTTATTTTTATATATATTTCTTTAACGAATCCTTATTTTTCACAAATATCGGATCTAATTAATTAATTAATTAATATTAATAATAAGAATATAAGTGTTCATTTAATTGTTTTTTAAAAGTCGTTCATTTTACTATATCAAATTCGTTAAAAAAAACTTCATTTAATTTAACTTCTTCAGACATTCATATTAGTTTTTTATATTCTATAAACATATCTCATTACAAATATATTATTGAAAATTTTCGAAAGAGATGAATCTTTTTATCTTTCAACAAGTTTGTAGCTAGAAGGTTTTTAATTTAAAAGTAATATGAAAGGACAGAATATGAAAAGTTTAAAAATTCAAAAAATTATACTTAAATATATGTTAAACATAATAATGTATTACCTACCATGGGTAAATATAAATGCCAATTTGAATTAGTGTTAAAGTTATGAATAATATTGTTATTAGTATTACTATTGGCTATAAAGTTAAAAATATAAAGTTAAAAATTTAAGGTTAATACAATGACTAATTTCTAGACAAATTTACATTGAAAGTTCATATATATATATATATGATTAGATATGAATATTTATAAGTTATGAATATCTAAACTATCTAAACATTCATGATGAACTTTCACAACTAAGTTATAAATATTGTTATTAATATTTCTATTAAATATACGACTTTTTAAAAATGTTTTAAGGGTGTATTTATAAAAGAATGTTGGAGACATTCGTACATATTTAATATCAATATCGAATTCTTTAATTTATGGATATATAAACATGAGAATGGATGGTTTCGTGTAGGAGGGTGCCTCTTCATTGTCCACATCCTTTTATTCATGCATGTACCTTTTTTTAAATTGAAAAACATTGAATTCACAGTGACCCAATATCAATTAAAAACTTATGGGAGCTTTTGTAGAAAAAGTCATGAGGAGAGTGTTCCCAAGTTTCTTTCTTTTTCTTTTGTTTTAACTCCTTTGTATTTTAATTATCCAAGTTTAGTATTTAAACAGATTTTGACACACATATTATATTAAACAAAATATATATATATATATATATATATATATATATATATATATATATATATATATATATATATATATATATATATATATATATATATATATATATATATATTTAATCAAAAAGTCAAAAAATAAGATATTGAAAAAAATGTTAACAACAAATTAATTTGTATGGATTATTTTAAGATAAAGTAAAGAGAGTAAATTAAGACCTTTTGAAATTACAAAAGGTAAAATAGTAAATAACCCAAGAGAAATTAGGTGCAACTGTAAAGCATCTTTTTATTATCTCTTTGTGAAGAAAGGTAAGAGGGACGAAAGCTATACTGTAGTATACACTATACTATATTATATATAAATAAAGAAATTAACTTAAAGCTCTATATAATATAGGTAAATAAATAACAAACAAAGCATGCAATGCAATGCAAATTAAAATAAAATAGAACACTTTTTATTTTCTATAAATTCTTTAATGGTTTTTTTTAATTAATGTATAAATAGTTTGACTTTTTAAAAACAATTATTTTCATATAATTTAGCACAATGTAATTAGAGAAACCCTGTAGTTTTGAATGGAAAGTATAGGTTAAGGGATGAAGAGGAAGGGTAAAAAGTAGTTTGGTAATTGATTGAGAAATATGAGTGATGGTCTGTTTCCCTGTAGCCTCCTCTGTGCCTCTTCTTCTACACATTCATTCAGATGTCTATTTCCATTGAGTTTTCTGAATTCTGATTTTTTTTTCATTATTTCTTTTATTCCCATTTTACCCTCAATCCATCTCTAAATTTTAACTGCAGATTTATGAGTCCGTACACACACACACACACATATTTTCACTGTAAAATTCCAATCAAAATTCATACATCACCTTCAGATTACCTTTCACTTTCACCTCCCATCATTTTTTTTTAACCTCTCTCCTTCTAATCTCATTTTTGTCTCTTTCCTTTCAAATCATATATTGTTTCCAACCTACATTTGGTTTCTAATAACTGCATCCATTTCCACTATTTCTTTTCATTATTATAAGTTATTGTGACTAAAATGCATCATGATTTAAATTGATGTGTGGATAATTTTTAAACAAAAAGAATTGATACTTTTATGAAATGTTCAAGAGGGATTAAATGATAGATTAAGGAGTTGTATAATTGATACAATATGGTTGTAGTTTAGAAATGCATAAGTTGATACTTTTCCTCTTAACTTATTTTAAAATTTGTTTTTTACATCAACTGAAGAATGTTTAAAACGTTCCAGAGCAACTTCTATGTTTCCTTCTCTAGTAGGTCTAGGTTTAGGTCTATGATAGTGTAACGTTTATTAAAATTTCATATTCTTTAGAGACAAAATTGAACTTTTAAATAGACCTAGCTTGTAAGTACTTGAATTTCTCAATAAATGAAAATTTTGAAAGTTATGTAAAAGTGAATAAATTAAGACTAACATTTTGAAAATAATGAAAAAGAAAAGTGTACTAAAGGTTAATGAAAGGGGAAAATAGCCTACAACACTAAAATCAATTATGTATATTTTTTTAGTTGTTTGTAGGGTACACATTAAAAGTGAAACATTTGAATACAAAACCTCTAAGATTCTAATTAGTACCATCAATTACAATGAATTACAATAATAACTCGTAAATTATAATAAGCAACTAGCCATCTCAAATACGGACATTACTTCTCTTAGTTTATACTTTTATAAGTTTAAAATTCAATATTTTGAAAAGGTATTAAATTTGATTATGTCAAAGTTATATTTCTTTGATCAAAATTTAATAATTTCTATGTAAAAGAAGACAGTCCCTAGAACATGTTTAGTACTAACAATAGACTATCATTTATAAGATATTTGGATGGAAGCTTGAATCATGATAGTTGATGTTAATAGGGTATTTTTATTTCTAAAGTCCTATGTTTACAAACTAATTTCTCCACTTCATTATTTACTACATTCACAATAGTATTATAAGTTAAAACTATTATAAACAATAAAATAATAATAACCATCAACTATTATTTATATATATAATTAAAAAAACGGTCAAAAATAAAACATTTCACAAAAGTATTTAAAAGAAAACCAAATATAATAATTTTTTCGTGGTTTTCTTCGATGAGTATAAATAATTTACCATTTTTTTTATTTTTGACAAAACTTCTATAATTAATGCAACTCGATTCCAAATAACCCTGTTATATTTACTCGACTAATTTTAAAAACAAAAAAAACTCACAAGTCCATAATAAAAATACTAAAAATGCCTCTAATCAACATAACATTAATTACCCACTCGCATGTAATATGTTTGGTACATCCTTTATCATGAAATATCCTTTAGATCTAGGAGATTTGTCCAAGATCGTTTAGATTTGGGAGATATGACTACTTAAATTTAAACAAACAATATCCAATCATTCATTTTTTTCGCTAGTTATATAGTAATATCAAACCATTTCTTTCAAGATTAATTGGTATATCATCATTTGGATTTGGTTAAACAATTTTTATTCAAGAATGTGTAGCAATATCTTTTATATTTGGTACAATGACGAAATAAATAATACTTTATTATTTTTAAAAAATAAATATAAACAAAGTGTAAACAAGAGAAGAAAAAAGAAAAAAAAAAGAAAAAGAAACATGGCATAAAAAAGAAACAGAATAAATGGAGAAAGAAAGGACAAATCCAAAATATTAAAAATTTGACCGATTGTATGAGTTTTTGATTTATTGTATTTATTGAAAATGAAGGTAATATTATGTGTAAGTAAAAGAAAAAAGAAAAAATAATTTTAGGGTAAAATAAAGACAAAAAAGGGAACGTGAATGGCACGCTCGAAGAAAGAAAGTGGGAGAAAAGTTAAAAGGAAAAACGGGAATATGTCATCAGAGAGAGAGAAGAGAGAGAGAGAGGGCACGCAATTTAAGGCACCTCGTTATCACCATTCCTCATACCTATTTTCAATATCCTATTTTTCTCCTTTCTTTTTTTCTCCAAATATTCAAATAAATATTAGTTCAATAAAAATAAAATTAAATATTAGTTCATTATTGCTCTACTTTAATTTACATCTCTCACTAATAACACTTCCAACACACTCACTTTTCATAAATACTTTCAAACATACCCCAACCTTCTTTTTTTTATTATAGTTTCATTGCTTTATACCAAACATACTGAAGACTGAAAGATACGCTGATGGTTCATCCAACTTTTTCCTTCAATATTTTGTTTTATTTTTTCTTTCTTTTTAAGATAAATTCATTATTCACTTCAACCAATTCTTTTCCATATAGGAAAAATAACACAACTTCTCCTTAATTTTATACTTAGCATTGCCACAAAATGTTGGAAAAGAGAAACAAAATCAAAATCCAACATTTTCTAACCTCTTAAAACTATTGCCAACTAAATTCTATTCCTACCATCCTACCCCTACTAATTACCTATCTTAACTTTTAACTTCCATCGCCTCTCCAACCTAAACAAAAAAAAAAAAAAAAAAAAACCCCATAGTCACTAATACCAAAAGTACAATCAAAAGAAGAGAGACAGTTTCCCTTTCCTAAATCCCCCCCTAAGCTCATTGATTCCATAGAGCAAACATTGGAGCATGATGATGACCCAATGTTACACTCATTTGCCTATTTTGATCCCCCTCTTCATACTTTTCTTCTTGCATTGAAAAATATCCTTGCGAATACTCTCCTCCCCCAACCCCAATCCCAAACTCCTCGTTGTTTTGCACTGGAGAGCACTTTGTTGATGGATCTATCGTTCTATTGCTTGAACCCATCAAACTCAAATCGTTGTCCATCTTTGCTACATTCTCATGGTGTTGATTAACATCATCTGCGACAGCGTTGTCACACCAAACCATGTTAGCCAACTCGTGGTGACTCTCGGCACTGCCATCCGTAATGGCTAAGAGAGGCTGTGAGGACGATGATGGAGAAGCACAAGTGGTATAGTCTTCAGTTGTCGAGGGAGTACCGTCCTTTAATGGTGAACGTTTCGCAAGGTCACCAGCAATCAAAGTCGAACTAGAGCAAATCCTCTTTACGTCATACCTACTAATGTCGAAATTTGTCACAGCACTCGTCCCCCTAAACTTGATTGCCGCAATGTCGTAGGCCTCCGCAGCCTCCTCTTGTGTACCTTTAGGAAACAATAACTCTAATGGGAAAAAAAATAATACAACATAATACACAATTTAATTGAATTCATAATTGTTACTCACTAAATGTCCCAAGGTACAAATCTTTATTTCCTGCTACTCTTCCTATTCTAGCTTGCCACCTTCCATGTTGATGATGTCTGTCCCAAAAGAACACTCATTTAAAGAACAAACCAAACAATTTTAATAGACAATGAGTGAAAAAGAAAGGAATTTTTGAAGCATTCATTAAACTAATAGTCTAATAGTAACAGACAAGTAGACAAGTAAGTTAATGTGAAAGGAAAGAAAACGTTTAATTAAATTTATGTTTGTTTGTTTGTTTTTATTGTTATTATTTAAATGTGTTGCCAATGATAATTGAAAAAGACTGCAGCTGGGACAACATGCAATAAAAACAAGAGAAACTCCATTATTAAAGTTGCCTTTTTGGTTTGTGCCATACCTTGTAACTCCTCTGTACATTGAGGCTCCTCTTGAGAATCCACTGCTTTTCCTGTTTACCCAAAAATAAAGAAGGATAGTTCATATATCTCAAACAATAATATTGCAATCAAAAGAAGATGGCCCGACCACCATCGAACAAATTACCAAAGAATTTTTCTTGTATAATACCTTCTCAAATTGGCTACAAACTCTTGCCTGGTCATGTTCTTCATTTCATCCAGCTCACTTTCATAAGTGCTCAGCTAAATCCCAAATATTCAAACAAATATAAGAAACAAGCTGGCCGGAGAAATTAATCAAAGTAGACGATATCAGTTTCAACTTACTGGAAAATTTATATGCGTTGTTGATCCCCAATATTTTAGTGCAGCTAGATCGTAAGCTCGTGCCGCTTTTTCTTCTTTATCATAACCCCCTGATTAATAAACAAGATATATATTTAACGAATCTATATTTCACTTTTTCTTTTTGTGTTGTGTGAGTGTGTGTTGAAAACATGGAATGATTGTTATGTCACAAACAATAAAGAAATGGATAGAGATAATAATATGAGATGTAGAATCTTTAATGATATGGGTGGATTAAATAACAACATAATAATGAAAAGAAAAAAGAAAAAGGAAAATGTAGGTCCATAAATTTTAGATAAATAATGAAAGAGAAATGGGAGCTAGCTCTTCACCTACCAAGATAAACTGCATAATTGGATATTTGGTTGATGCGACCAAATCAGATCCGCCATTCCCACCAACAATTTTTGCACAAAATACATCAAAATTGTTAGTTTATTTCTCCAAAATTCTTTGTTTCTCAGAAATAAAACAATGGTAAAAAAAAAAAAAAAACAAACTTAGAAGCAAAATGTCATAGTCTATCGACAATAAACTTTGATAAACTATTATATGCGATTTTGGTGCGCTAAAAAACACCTATTTAAATGGTCAAGAGTTTCAAGTTCAGTTTTTAAACACAAAGTTTGTATTTGTATTTATAGAGTTCCTAAACTTTCACTGTGTTTATCACTTAACTTTCAAGATTTATTTTAAAATTTTGTCTACTAGATTTATGACAATATTTTAAATAAAAAAATTAAAGGTAGTTATAAACTTGAGCTTTATGTCGTATGGAATTTTGGATTTTGTGTTTAGATAAATTCAAAGAACAAATTAGAAAGCTTATTGACAAAATATATAATATTGAATGTTAAAAACCAAAATAAATACAAAAATTGAATTTAGGGAGATGAAACATATCATATACACATTTTATTTTTCTTTCTTATAGAAAAAGTCATATTTTGTTTAATATATATTAGAAAAATACACAAAATTTCTTAGTATAAGCATGGGAATAAAACAATGTCAATTTTCTTTTAGGTAATAAAAAGGAAAATTTACTCCCCAATAAATTTATTTTAGTCGTAAAATAGAGAAGATTAGAGAATAAAAATAAAATATTGATTATTACTGTTGTAAAAAGTGGAAAAAGAAAAATGTAGAGTGAGGTGGTAATTACCTTGCCTTCCCTTCCTTGTTTGTCCCTCTTTTCTACAGCTGTTATCCCATAAATGTGCCTCATATCTTCCTGTCCATCTATGCCTACACCCAAAATCCCCAAATACTCAAATAAAATTTATATATATATATAAAAAATCCCATAAATGAATTTTCATCTTACATGAAATAATAAAGAAGAAGAAGAAGAAAGATACCTTGTGACACCGCGATACTGGGAGGTTCTTTGTCCGAAAGTATCAATGGACTTTCTTGGTACAGGTTCTTTGATAAAAGCCTTGGCTACCGCCATAGGCCTTTTCCGGGAATCAGCAGCCATATGCGGCGGCGATGGGGATGGGGGTGAAGTGAATGAAGCTATGTCGCTTTGAGAGTTGGCTGGGCTCATGCCCAAAGAAAGAGATTGGAAGGAGCCACACCCATTTTGTGAAGTGGGTCCCAACCAAGACTTGTCAATTGCATTAGTATTGTTAGGAGTTAGAGATTGATCGGCTTGGTAATTGTAATTATCATCATCCTCATTATTATTACTATTATTATTGGGTTGAATAAAGCCGGCGGCGTTGTTACTATGGCTTTGATCATTTCCCAGTGAGTTTGAATAGCAATTCCCCAAAAAGTCCTCAAGTTTTGGACTTTCCTCTTCATTCTCATACGATCTCCAATCTTCAAAAAAAAGGAGAAAAGAAAACACACACACACACACACACACAACCGACACACAATTAAAATTTTATTTTTGAAAAATAATGTGCTGTGTATTTTATAGTGGAGATTGATAAGAAAGAAAAATACCGTGGGGAGCGGAGATACAAAGAGTTCCATCGGAGCGGAGAGGCATGAGATGGGGGAAGGCGGCGGTGTTGGGTTGTTCATCGGCGGTGGGGGTGGGGGTGGGGGTGGCGGTGGCGGTGGTGGAATCATGGATTCTGAGATGAGGAGTAAGAGAAAAACCCAACCAATTACTCATAACTATTTATTAATATTAATAATAATCGTGAGATGGGGTTTTAAATCGCGGAGAAGGGTGTGGGTTGGAGTTGGAAAGAAGAAAGGAGGAAAGACATAAAAAATCGTGATAATGGGAAGGGACATTGGTATTTATCTATTTATTTATGGGGATTTGGATTTTAGGGGCATTGGGGGATGTATTTTTATTTATTTTTTTAACAAACTAGGATGACGAAAATTAAATTTTCTTTTCAAATAAATAAAAATAGAGAGTGAAAAGAAAAAGAAAAAAGAAAAAAGAAAGGGGGGGTTGTTCTTGTTTCTGCTCTGTTGCTCTCCCTCGTCTTTATATTCTCAGCTCTGTTCTGTGTTTCTGTAATTGAAAGGCAAAACCCATTGGAATTCGTACCTCTTTTCTTTTATTTTATTTCTTTCTTTCACGGCTAAAACCCCACCATCCATAACCATTCTTTCCTCTTTTAAGTTTTCCTAAATTCACCCTAAAATTACAACTTTACTAATACTTTTACCTAAATTCTCTCTTATTACTCTTTTTTTTCTACTCAATATTTCAAAACTAGATTTTCATTCAATTATATTCTCTTAAATAATGTTTTAAATTATATTATTTTAAAACTTTCCTCTTTCCCATTTTTTAACAGTTAGGTAGATTTAATAATCTCTTTAGAACATTTACGTAACCATAAATAATCGAGTAATAGAGACATACAATGTAATTTTAATATTAAAATAAAATCACACATCTACTAATAATATGCTCCTTAATAATTTTCCTATCATGATATCATAACATCATACATCAATATTAAATAAAAATAAACTTACAAATTATAAAACGATTATACTTTTTTTATTACTCCAACCCAACAAAACTACAATATATATATATATATATATATATGAAATTGAGATAAATAACGTAGTTTTCAAAATTAATTATTCAAATATTGTAGGTGTTAAAATATTTATATTAGTAATATAGTTTTTTTTTCTCTCCTAATGTCTTGGGTTCATATTTTCTCTTTTTTTTTAAAAAAAAATAATTTCTATTAATTTAATTTTTCATGTTCAATTTCTTTTAATATCACTAATTTTATGAAATTTTATAATTTTATTTTTATTATTAAAAATAAATTTTGAATCGTTTTTTTAAATAATGACCCATAATTGATAAAAATTAAATGTAAATTAAAATATTTTTAATAACCAAATTACATTCATTAAAAAAATTTAAAAATACCAATGTGCTCCATAACTCGGGCATCGTTGATTTCTAGCTAGTTGTCGTCGTCGACTATGAAATCTATGTTGTTTTGGCTCATCTTGGTTCTCTGGTTCTTGCTGGTACTCTTGTCGATCTAATATCTCTAGAGGTGCTTCATAACACATATTCATTATGTTCTCCATGGCCATGTCCGTGTCCATGCATGTAAGAAGTTGATGGATCAACATCCATATATGAAGACAATGGACTGATCCCTGAATCATAATTTTCATTACTGACCTCATAATCACAATATCTTGCTCCAAATGTTGGTGGCATCATCATTGGAGTACCATAACCAGTTTGGTTTTGTGTCTGTGTCATAGGAGGCACTTCTTCCACATTATGGAAAACTTCATCGAGTTTAGCTTCTTCCACTCGAACACGTCTCGTATGAATTGGTGGAGGTACAAATGGTAGATTGTACATGTTATGGGTATCTCCTCTATATACCTCTCATTATTATTACATATAGGACTTTTTGTGGATCATCTGCAACATCACGAAGTATTGCGTTGTTTGATCTCTGTGAGTTATAAAAAAATAGAAATATTTAATTGAGTAAATAATTTAAGTAATTATTCAATATTTAAATATGTACCAGATGACCCACGGCTACTCATGGTCGAGTGATGTAGAGCCTCGTTATGTTATTAAAACAATTGATGTATTCTTGAGTCACATCCATATCAAATTGCTTATCAAAACTTCTCTTGCCATAAATCTTCTACGAGATCGCCATCGTACTACTAAATGTGCAACCCTGTCTGACCAATTTGTAAATCTCAAGTCAATGTTACGAAGAAGTGGCTCAGTATTGCATTCTACTGTGATATTTTGTTTAAGACCGAATTGTCTGAGCACCCTATCAGGTTGATGCCACTCACCAATATGAAAATATATGAGAGGATTGATGGTTTGCCATATATCTGACTGTTCTTACAAAAATTTGGCAAATTATCAACCATATTTTTGTAAAGCTCCTAAATAATCTGAAACATCACACATTACATTAAAAATAAATAAATATACGTTTACTAATGTATAAAGAAACTAAAATTTGTGTATTGACCTACCTGATCATGTTGAAGAAAGTCGAACATGTATCTATACTGACTAACTACATAAGTAGTTGATCTGGTTATACAAAATTGGTCACTCCATCTGTATTAATAAAGTAATATTATAGATTTTTAATTAACTGTATCATTCATCTAGTATTAAACTATTGTTTGATATAAATTAAAATAAAATATTGTACTATGAACCGTGTGCTTGTCCAAATATTAGATGGTCGTTTGCATGTCTAAACTATGGAGCTATTGTGGGAAATCGTTCCCAAACCCATATTTAAAAAAGTATTGATGAACCAGCAATGTCACAAACATCTCGCTTCGATTCTTTGTATAGTTGTTTATATAACCATGCCAAGCACGCTCCACCCCATGAGTATCGACCTGCCTCATGTAAATCACCCAGTAAGGCAGGAACATTAGGTGCACAAAACTACTTGATTTATCATAAAATAGACTTTCACCCATAAATTGTAAAATGTATGCTCATGCATATCTAATGACGATTTTCTCTTATGCATCATCATCAAGTCCTAGAAATTTTTTCGCTAACGACGTGAGACTTAACCTTGATTCCTTTATTTTATTAGTAAGTAGGACCACACCAAGTAACATTAGACATAAGTTTATCTAGTCTTTATGCACTTACTGATAACAGGTTCCGCATTGGCAGACATCCCTAACAATACTTCTACATCCTACAAGGTGATAATGCACTCTCCAATGGGCATATGAAATGTATGTGTCTCTGATCTCCATCTCTCAACGAATGCATTAATAAGATGTCAATCTAACTGGATTAAACTCAATCTAGTAACCCTATAAAATCCAGATGCTTAAAGTACAGGCAATATGTAAAGTATGGGAAGAAAATGGCATACCTTGGACATCGTAGATTTTTGGCACTTAATACAATTCCAGAGCCACTTTCTGGGGAGGATGTGTTTTTAAAATTGAAAGATCTTGAATTTTCTAAAGGGAAGAAGAACCATAAGAAACGGTTGATGAACAGAAGTGACAAAATTTGTTGGAATAGATTATCTTCTTTTTTTGAGTTGCCATACTGGAAGGATCTTCATGTTAGACATTGTTTAGATGTGATGCACATTGAAAAAAATGTTTGCATGAATATCTTAGGTACACTTCTTGATATTCATTCTGCTCGTGTGTTAAAGTAAGGATGGATTGAATGCTAGACGCGATTTAGTTTATCTAAAACTTCAACCAGAGCTTGCCCCTATCAGCAGTGAAAAGAAAATATTCATTCCGCCCGCGTGTTATACTCTTACAAAGGATGAAAAACGATGTGTTTTGAAGACTTTGTCTGAAGTAAAGGTTCCTGAAGGTTACTCTTCCAATATTAGAAACCTTATGTCAATGACATATTTAAAACTTAATAGTTTAAAATCTCATGATTGTCATGTGCTCATACAACAGTTGTTTCCCATTGCGATAAGATCAGTGCTACCGAAACATGTTCGTTATGCTATAACTAGGTTGTGCGTCTTTTTCAATTTTGTATGCAACAAGGTATTATACGTACAACAACTAGACAAGTTGGAAGAATATATTGTTGTAACATTGTGTTTGTTTGAAAAGTATTTTCCCCCTTCATTCTTCACAATCATGATTCATCTCACAGTACACATGGTTAGAGAAGTCAAACTTTGTGGCCCTATATATCTTCGATAGATGTATCCCCTTTGAAAGATTCATGAAGGTCATTAAAAACTCTGTGAGGAATAGATATCGTCCAGAAGGTTGTATTGCTGAAAGTTATTTAATAGAAGAAGCTGTTGAATTTTGTACCGATTTCTTATCTGGAGTAGATCCCATTGGGCTTGGGGTTGGGACTCGCAAGTCACAAGACCATTTAGATACTTCAAACATTGGTAGACCATTGTCCATGGGAGTTCCTTTCAAACCTCAACAAGAACTTCTACATCAAGCTCATCAATATGTTTTGGAAAATACACTTGATGTCCAACCATATACAGAGTAAGTTTTTCTTGCTTTCTTGATTGTTTATTGACTTTTATATACTTAATATAACTATATTACAATGTTTGAATTGATGACTACAAAGAAAACATATGAAGGCTTTGCAACTACAATATCGGAATAAGTCTAGAAATCATAAATGGCTTCAAGAGGAACATAATCAAACTTTTATACATTGGCTACGGGGAGAGGTATAGTGCTGAACATAGTAATTTAGTTACACATGTTATGTGTCCAATTTTAAATAAGAATTATCATGTTAGGTATCAACTGAGCTTGAAGTTGGAAATGCTGAAGTTTCAGATAACTTACGATGGATTGCTCATGGCCCTCATCCTTTTGTTATTAGATATAGTGGTTATGCAATAAATGGATGTCGCTATCACACACAATCTTGTGATAAAGAACGAAGTGTACAAAACAATGGAGTTAGCTTAGTTGCAAAAACAATGCAAGTGTCTAATTCCAAAGATAAAAATCTGGTCATCGGAGATATGTCATTTTATGGAGTCATACAAGAGATATGGGAACTGAATTATAATACGTTTAATGTTCCTGTGTTTAAATGTGATTGGGTTCAAAACAATGGCGGTGTTCGGATTGATGAACTTGGTTATGTTTTAGTTGATTTGAATAGAGTAGGACACAAGTCAGACTTCTTTATACTAGCAAGTCAAGCAAAACAAGTTTTTTATGTTGAGGATACAAGCGATGTTAGATGGTCAGTTGTGCTTACTCCACCTTAAAGGGACTTTGAAGATAGATATAACAACGATGAACTTGGTGATACAATACTACAGTGTGAAGGAATGCCCAATGGTATGCCAAATGTTGACTTAAATAATGACTTGGATGACAACATCTTAACATACGTACGAGCAGATTATGAAGGCACATGGATACCTACATAATATTATAAGGTTTTGTTTTACTGTTTTCAAACTAATAGTACCATTAGTTTATTATGCTCATTCATCTCAATTAATTGATCAGTTTTTAATTACTAGATGCTATCTCTAGAATAAGTGCTTATTCTTTATAGCACTTAGTTGTCGCTACTTTAGTCAAGAATATACTAACAACTTAGTAATTATTGTAAGTGTTACCCACCATTTTCAGATTTCATAGATTAGAATCATTTATGAAAACTAATCTAAGAAAACCTATCCAGATTTGGAGTTCGCGGTGTTCCGAATCCTATAATACAACCCTCCGAAGGGAACGTTGCTCCAGGGCAGACAAGTAGGCATATTATAGAAATCTCACGGTGCGACCTAATGGAAGAGACCGTGGGATGTGCTGCCACAAATCCCTCACCCACTTACTATGAACCACTTCCCCTATTCACCTTGATTTTGATCCATGCAAACACTCTCCGAAGGGAGGCCGCTCCTATGCACGCCACAAAGCCCTGCATGGACCTCAAGGTGTGAACTCTTAGGGACACTAGAGCTAAAATACATTATTTTTCTCTAGTTGAAGTGTTCTAAAGAAAAAAATAGGGTAATCCAAACTTCAAGATTTATATTTAGGCTAACTTAAACAAATTTTTAAGTCTAGATAAAACATCCAAGTATAACCATTATACAAGATTTTAACCTATGATGTCTAGGTGATAAACCATTTTTATTACCTCACACCTCTCACGAATGCTCATAAAACTAGGTTAACTAGGCTCAAGAACTGATTACGATCTCCAGGTAGGAGGTGTTCCGTAAACCGTCAACTTAAGAACCTCCAACCTTAGTCATCTTATCTGACTTGTTGACAAGATTGAACCAGGTGAGCCTTTTGTAACAAGTTTTACAAGATATCGACCTATTTCTATGAAAAATGAAATATATGTTTAATCTTTGTTATTGATTTTAAAAGTCTAATTTATTTTCTAACACTTATAAAAACTTTTAAACTTAATCAACCATTTTATCAATATATAACCTTATAAAAACAATCAATTAATATGGATTTTAATTTATTTAACTTTAATTAAATCATATTTAATTTTAATTTAATTAAATCATATTTAATTAAATTAAATCAAACAATAATTAATTAATTTGATTAAATCATATTTAATCAAGAATAACTTAATTAATTAATCATATTAATTAATTTCCATATTAATCAATTTAACATGCATACAATACAATATAACATTTATATCATACATTTTAATGCATGAACATGTTAACCTATGGTGGGATTTTAAATCTATATGACATTCAAAATGCACATACAAATTTAAAGTAATTTAATCATACATCACATGCATAAATAAAAAAAAACACCCTAAAATGGACTGATTTTTGGCTCCTAAATTAAGCTAAGTACTAAATTATTACATAATTAATTTGGTGTAGTACAGAACCACTCCCAAAAACTTCGAACCGGGTGAAAAACCAACCGAAACCGTTTGAACCGGCCCAAAAACCAAATTTATTGGCTTGAACCGGCCCAATTAACTAAACAGGCCCAGGGCGCAGGCGGGCGCAGGAGGGCACGCGGGCTCGCGGGCGCATGCGGGTCGCGAAGCGGGTCAAGGCGGGTTTTCGGGTCTGTGACCTTCTTTTCTTCATTTTTTTTCAATTCTCTCACCGGTTGAACCAGTTACAGCCTAACTTCAACTCTAATGACTTTTTTTTTTTATTTTAAAAAAATTACAAACACTTTGCAACAATAAAAATAAGCCATTAACAAGGCTAATTACAAGAATTAGAACAAAAACACTTAATCTAGAGCCAAAATCATAATATATCCATTTTAGTTCAAACCAAAATTTATCTAATAAATATGAACCCACCACATGCAATTGGGTAAAAATGAAGCATGCTCTGATACCACATGATAGAACTAAGTCATGCACAGCGGAAAAAGAATCGAATTTCTACCCTAATTGCCACAATTAACATGTAACCATAAACTAATCAAATTAGGGTTTTAAGAAATATTACCTTTGAAGCTTTCAAAAGGTTTGATATCTTCTTACCAATTCTAACCGAGACCACCACTAGTACTCAACTGCTATCCTCTAGACAAAGAACCGGGTTGTGGGACCCAATTTTGGTGTAGAAAGTAATGGAGATAAAATGAGGATTGGAAGGTTTCTTTTTTCTTTTGTTGAGATGATGAAAATGATAAAAGAGGCAAAAGTTCTTCAACATTTGAAAACACCTCTATTTATAACCTAATTACATGCAAAAATGCATGCAATTCATTTGCCAAATCTCAACACCTAATGTTCCACTAACAATTAGTGGAACTTAGTGGGCTAGGTTATCTCATATAGCCACATATCCCACTTAGAGTTAGTGGGATTACCCAACAAAATGTTGGATTTTCCCACTAACTTAGTCCAAGGATAAAAAGTCAAACTTTGACTTTTCTTAGTCAAAAGTCAAACTTTGACTTTTCTTAGTCAAAAGTCAATATTTTGACTTTTTACCATTTTGTCCGTCTTGACTAATTCCAACCTCCCGAGCATGAATCCGCATTCATTTTTCCAAAATTCAAATCACATTTGAATATAAGGCCGGTCAAAGTTTGACTTTTCAAAGTCAAAAGTCAACATTTTTACTTTTTACTATTTTTGACCAATTCCATTAAATCCGAGCTTCTTAGTATGAATCCGCATTCATACTTATAGTATGTAAAACATAAAGCTCTATTTCTAATTAGAAGACCGACGACTATATCACTATATTTGTCGGATTCCCTTTCTTCTCCCAATTCGAACAATTCGACTTATTTCATCACACTGTTCTAAGTTTAATCCATATGAGCTAGCAGAGGAACCTAATGGACCTATAGATCATGGGCTCCAACGATTCAAGATTAACTAGCTAAACTCTTTTAAACCGAGTTAATCAACATTCGTTAACTAACGGGTCATTCCACTAAAGTCCCGTAGTTGCACTCCCCTCACTATAGATATATTTGTGTCCATTTGATAAAACCATAATCAGTAAGTTAATCCTTCACAGGTTGCTCGTAACCTTGGCTGGGTCAAAATACCGTTTTACCCCCAAGATTACATCTTGCTCCTTAAGTCCCACTAATCCACTATTGAACAATTGGTTTAAGGTTCAACCTATAAACTTAATCCCTCTCGGGCCAATGAGAGGGTGGGGCCCCTTGTTCAAGACTTGGATTCAGTGCTTAAGAGAACAACCTATCTACTAACCCTAAAGCGGGTAGGAGTGAATTCCATCTTGTACCCTATGTTCCCAGCTATCCACCCGATCTTACCCCTGAAATGGGAGGCTTATTGGGCCAACGCTGATGAGCTGCCCTCACCTATGCAGATCTAAGGATAATCTCGTGTGAACAGGAGTTCATAGTTAACTCAGGATTAAGACTAAGTTACCTAGGTCATCAATAATTGAGATAGTCAGTTTTAAACAGTAAACGGTGTTATAACGTAAAAAAGACTAATTCATGGTTTAGTCTTATGTAAACATTTTACATAGGATGCCCCCACTTTCATGTCTCTACATAAACGATTAGGATCACTTCGTTTGTACTACAAAGTGGGCCGCATCCATAGTTTCTCTAAATAAGGCGCACAACCTTTATTTCATATACTATAGACTATTTAGGCTATATACTCGAACTTGATCCACGTTTATGTTTACACATAAAGTTCAAGTTTATTTAAAAATAGTCTTGGAACTTGATTTATTGGATTTAAGATTATAATATTTAATTTCTCAATAACAACTTTATTGAACAGAATATGATTTTACAAACTACGAGTTTTAGGACAAAAAATTCCAACACAATATACTTAGAATATAATTGCATTTGTCACTAAAGTAACAAATTATATCAATTAATCTTAAATATATCTCATAATCATCGACAATGATTGGATTATCTTAATTTTTTCTTACTTTTTTCATCCTTGACCCAAGACATCTTTCACTTCATCTTACTATTTTCTACCATGCCAACATTTAACATATTTAAAGGACATTGCATTGTCAAAGAAAATCAGAGTACCAAATAACTTCAGGAACTACAGTTCAGTAAGTTAAAGAAATCAAACTCAAAATTTCAGTTCATCCCTAAAATTCAAAATATAACGATATTAAGAAAATTGCAGATATACCCAATATCAATATGAAAAATCCTAATGCGACGTTCCTAAAAAACTTCATCTTCAATCTGATACCTCAATAAATCAGAGTATATAACACATGCAAAATCACATTTTTTATTCCGTTTCCTTTTCAGACTACCATCTTTAATCTATGTAATATACCAAATACAATCTGTGTATAGAATATATACAACCTAACCTTGTATCTTTCGGCCGTCGAAAAACAAATTAACTGGTCAGAAAATATTCACCGTCGAAATCGCTTAAACGCTTTAACTTCACGGCAGAAGACCCCAAACTCGAATCACTTCCTTGACTGTTGAAATGAAAAGCTTTTCGTTGAATATGGAAAGTGAGAAAACGGTAAAAGAAGTTTCCTATTTTAATGTTGCACGATTTCCTCTCATTTTCTATATTAATATAATATGTATATTTTGTGAAAAAAAACTGACTAATGGGCAAATATGTAAATTGAGCCTATATTTGTATAATATTGTGGTTCAATTGGTACATTTGTATAAAATATTAGCAATTTATGTTTTTGTTTTTTGGTAATATTCAATAGTAAATTAGGGTATATGAGTTTAAAAAACCTAACAACTATTTCTTATATTCGAAACTAGAAAAAAAAAAGCAAATGGGCCGTAAACTATTTACCTGGCCCAAATCCACAAACAACAAACTCGGATCCATGCATCTTCTCCAGTTCAACATATATATAACTATCGCTTCTCTTTTCAATTCCTACTTTGCCACTAAATTAGGGTTTCTGGAGCAGGCCTCGTCGACGTCCAGCCGTCATGGTACTTCTTCTTCCTTCTCCGTTTTTCTGGAATTTCAATCTCTCCTACTCCTTCTCTTGATTCCCTTTGTGTTCCACTTGCCTGATTTATTTCTCTATTTGTTTTATTTGGTTGCGTCAGTTAGTTCTGTGATGGAAGCTGGAGTTACGTGCCTTTTGTTTTTTCGTAGTATCACTTGATCTAGGACTGTGTTAGAAGCAAACTGGTTTATCTGTTGTACTCGAGCATAGTTTGGCTTAGTTAGCGAGGTGAGGACGTAAGTTCTTTGGGGCTAGTTGTAGCATAAGCCATCTAAATCATCTTGCAGCTTGTGGGTGATCATGTTGATTTGGAAGTATTTTTGTTGCATAGACTGTAAGAGAATGAATCAGGATTACTGATATTTGTAGCTGATGGAAACTGGGTCCTGGATTTAGGATATGCATGATTGCTGTATGGAGTGAAATCTGTAGTGTCACTGAACTCTTATTGTTTTTTTGGATAATAAACAGTTTCATTGATGTTTGAAATTATAAAAGGGGAACCCCGATAAGCGTAATTACAAAAGGCTTCTCCAATAAGAGTGGAAGGAGGAATAATTATAGTGATGGCACTGAACTTTGAACGCTTTAGTATTGAGTGGGATTGGGATGTTTCATCAAAAAATTGCTTAAAAGAAGAATTTTCACGAGGTAAACATTGCACGTGGAATGGATTATAAATTCTGGAGCTTCGGTTGTAGTAAGTCTGTGGAGAAATTTTAAACCATGGATTCAAAAGGCAGTGGTGGGATTGTAGTATCTGTGTGTTTTTGTCATTACAGCTTTGTATCGTTGTGGTTTAATATTTGCTTTGCTGATATGGTTATGGCAAACAGGTGAACGTTCCTAAGACCAAGAAGACTTATTGCAAGAGCAAGGAGTGCAGGAAGCATACCTTGCACAAGGTTACACAATATAAGAAGGGAAAAGATAGTCTTGCTGCACAGGGAAAGCGTAGGTACGATCGCAAGCAATCAGGATATGGAGGTCAAACCAAGCCCGTGTTTCACAAGAAGGTTAGTTAATTTTCTCAAAATTCTTACTTTATCTTTCTCCGAGGTGCTATTTAGATTAGAACTGAATTGAAACTCTTGAATCTCACAGGCAAAAACTACCAAGAAGATTGTGTTGAGGCTTCAGTGCCAAGGTTGCAAACACGTATCCCAGCACCCTATCAAGGTTAGAATGCGAAGTATTTTGTTTTTTCTCCGTTTAAGACCTCTCTCAATTAAGTATCTTGATCATTTTGCGAAAAATCTTTCAAACATATAGAACCGTTCTCATACTATATAAGGTTGTTGGTTCAATTAGTGTTAATAATATTAATATGTTTCCTTCCCGTAAAGTAAATACCCATTGCTATATTAGTGAAGGAAGTTCATACTTGATACCTGGTTTTAAAGTCATGACCTTTGGGGTAGTATTGTTTTCTCCATTCCGGTACTTGAGTACAGTTTCGTAATGAGCATCGAATTGGTACATGGTGAGAAAATGATATTTGAAGTAATTATTTGCTCTTTAAGACAAATATGCAAATCCAAGTGAGAAGCCTAATTGTTAGATGTTATCTGGTGTGGATATTGTGCGGTTTCCTTATCATCATATGTCTTGATTGTCAATTGCAGAGATGCAAGCACTTCGAAATTGGTGGAGACAAGAAAGGGAAGGGAACTTCTCTTTTCTAGACCCTTTTATCAGTTTTTTATCTTTTGTCACAAAGATTATTTGTTTTTGGAGTTCTTGCAGAATTGCTTTGTTTTGTTCAGCAATTAGATCTACCTGTCGTAATGATACTTTTTAGCTGAAACTTTCTCATCTTAATTAATGAATTACCATAATTTTGATGCTCTTTGATTGATATATCGAGTCTTCTCATTAGTTTGTTTGCCCGGTCAGTACCTATCAAGTTAATTTGAATGATTGCTCAAATTTTGTATCTTCTAAATATCATTGATAACTCATAGTTGTAATACATATTTGAAGGGAAATTATCATTTTAAATATTTAATTCCCAATTTTTTCAGAATAGGTGTTTGATTCTTAAGTTTCTTCTTGCTTATCGAGGTTTTAGAAGCAGGTTAAAAATGTCTTCCAAATAATCTTTTAAATATAGTAAAAAAAAATTTGAAATTGTTCACAAATTACAGCAAAATCATTAGATTCTCTTTAAATTGGAGTCTTTTTTATATATGATAATTTACTCAAACTTTTTGACTTAGAACACAGTTAATAATTATCCCTTTCCTCTGAAATTATTTTTCTAAAATATTTTCGAATAAACTCTATCAAAGTCAATGACCAAAAAACTGTAATTTTAAAATAGATAAAATTGGTAAAATAAATGTATTATGTGTAAATGTTTTGTTGCTATTTTGAACGATTTCTCTTAGAATAATTATGTTGTGTTAAATGCATATACTCAGAATTTAAATTTGGGGAGTGGAAAAATAAAATATCCTATTTTATAGAATAAAGTCGTAGATGATTAGATGAAATAAAGTCATGAAATCCCCGGCCAACCTGAAATTGAATGTCCCCTTAATTATGTTAACAAGCTGACCCCATCAGGGCCGGTTTGTTAACATTTTTGTTTTTTTTCTTTTGTTTCTTGTTTAATTTTTTTTAGATTAAGAAATAAGGTTGCAGTTGATAATTGTTTTTGTTTATTGTTTTTTGAAAAAAGAAACATAAATAAAAAATTTGTTCAATATCTATTTCTTGTTTTCTAATTCTTTTAGATTTATTTTTTATTTTATTCACGTCTAATTCGACTAACATATATTTAGGAGAAAATCTGAGGGAGAGTGGTAACCACATGGAGAGTGATTATTTGAGGAAGAAGAGGAAGATAACGAGAGAAGAAAGAAAAAAAAAAGGGAAAGGGGAAAGGAAATAGAAAAAATTAAGATAGAAATAGTTGAGAAAAAGAAATGGAGAAATGAAATCAAATAAACTACATTTTTTTTCTCTCCAATAATTTCTTATAAAATGGGGAACGTTTTTATTTTTTTAGAATAATAAACACGAAACTGTTTTTTAAAAAAATAAAAACAGAAAACGAAAACGTTACCAAACGTGCCTTTAGTTGTTTCTTGGGTATCATTGAATTATGCACATACTTAGCTTATAGATTTAAAAATGTAAATACATTACTTTTGTTAGTAGTCTGTGTTTATGTTCGTGATAAAATGTGATAAAATCAATCAGAACTAAAATGATTACTTGTATTATGCAGCTATACTGATACATGAAACATATTTTAACACAACATGTCGATGAATTGAGGGTGTTCAATCTGATTGTATCTAATCAAGGCATATCTGACTCGTTATAGCTACTTTTATACTTATTGTTATTGCATAAAACCTTCAACTTTGATATTTTCTATTGTTATCATTATTGCTTAACTTTCAAAGGTATAAGAGTAATAATAAATTTGACAAAATTTATAAATTTAAATAAAGCAATTCAATTACTTTTGCGAATTAAGCTCGTTACCATTCATTCATTAATAAAATTTTATTACGATTATACCCATTTTTATTACGGTTAGATAAATGTGATCTTTATAAATCAAACAATACTCATTTTCAAATAAATCAATGAATACATAAATAAAGAAACAAAAATAAAAGTAAAAGGTAATCTCAGGTATCATTTGGATGTAAGGGACAAATGGTTGCGATAATAAAAAAGAATCACAAACTTTTAGAAAAATGAAAAATTGATATCTAACTCGTAATTAAAGTTGAGAAGGACAATGAAAGATGACCAACAAAACGAAATGAGACCTTCAGGTTCATGGCTCTCACATGGTAATCCTCTAATCTACCTTACTTGAAACACCCTTAATTATTTTTGTATTCTGATACATGGTTGGACGAAATGATTGGTTGCTAATTCACTATTAAAACATGTTGTATTTTCATAAACGTGATAAACAAATTAAACAATGAATAATCCTAGATATAAAATAACAAAAAACAAACAAACTATAACGCTTAAAACAAATAAGATAAAAAAAAATGTATACACAAAAATTTAAAAATCGTAAACTGTACTCGATCTACCAAATATACAATAGTACTCCAAGAAAATGGAAATATTACAAATGGACCATGGTTTTGTCATTCCCACAAATACTCCATAATTAATCCATACACTTTGGTTGTGTTGAGTTCTTAGAATTTCGAAAGTAAGAGTAGAAAATATAGAGTCCCTTATTCGGTTCAAGAAATTTGCAGATTCCACCATTAAAATCAAATAGGGGACGTTTGACCCTCTGACTATGTAGTGGAGATAGCCCACTTCATGTTTGCTTTCTTCCAAGACTCCAACTTCAAGCGTAGCAGGAGATAGAACCACATCACATCAAATCAACAAAAATACGACATCAACCCCAAGTTCAAATCTACGAATCAAATTTCTCCGGAAATCTAGTGCGAACACATACATTTGCTTTTTTAAAATAATATTAATTAATTAGATAATAATATATTTAATTAGTAAACAAAGATTAGTTAAGTTTAGGGGTTTTTAAACAAAATATAACAATATTTACATTATATAAAACAATTTTGAAAACGGAGAAAGTCTATGACCTACGATGTAAAATATCAAAATTACTTATGTTAACACATGATAAATCGACCACACGCGCGATACACGATCGTGTAGATTTTGTTACATAATATCAAACATAAAATGCACAAAAAATGAAAGAACCATGACTTTAATTCATTCGATCTTTGACATACAATGTACCAAGATGACTCGAGATGAAACATAAAAGCTTAGATCTACACGATCTTGTACTTCATTTTAAACCATGACTTTCCCAAATCATCTCGATATGAAAGAATTTTACCTTTAGTTCATTTGATATCAAGTATTCAATGCCTCCAGATGTCCGGAATGAAATAATTATTCATTTAGTTATTATATCGAGACTTTAGTAGCATCCTATCCCATGGAATGAAAGAATTTTAACTTTATTTTATTTGATGTTGATCCCAACACTACAACAAATGGAAGCTTCAATCCTCTTTCTTCCTTCGACGAATGGAACTCGCCCTATTCGATCTTGTATCTGGGGATAAGGTTAGCAACGAAAATCCCTTAGTTACAGAAGTTAGCTTTACAAAAGGATGAATTCTATTTGTTTTCTCTTGCTACTTTGGGTTGAAGTCAACAAATCTGTAGTTGGAAGAACATTTGCCTTTTCTCTTATGTTTTTTTTTCTTTTTCATTGTTCCTGAATTAGTTTGTTACCCCAAATTGTTCTTCATGGCCTTATCGTTGTAAAACTCACATCTGAATTTCAAGTTGAGAAACATGTGTTTGTCATATTTCATTCTGGAGACAGCAAATGACAAAATTCAGAAAATATGTGAAGCTTTTGGTGCAAATCGTTACCCATTTATTGATGACTTGGGCAAACAATTTTAGATGATCACAGAGGTAATCGTGTTTGTTACTGTATTTTATTTCCCTTTATAATTTCTTTTCTCCCTTTCTCTCTACCCCTACTCTCTGGTTGGTAGTGCTAATAGGTCGAATTTGAAGTCGTGGATGAGGTATAAAATTGAAGGTGCAGGATGGTGTATTTTCTGGAACATTGAGATGAAGAGGCTATAACTCTACTTGCTTTTGAGGACTTTTTGCAGTCTATTTTGTGGAACATTAAACTCGAACTCATTGTAGATTTCAGCTGCTTCTATCGTCACTAGTTCACTAAAGTTATTGTCCAAATTTGAGCTACCCTTAGGCCACACCTAATACCTAGCACTCAGAGTATTACAAATCTAACAACGCCACATTTAACAATTGATGTGCATAGTTAGAATTCAGTTAAAAAAAAGGAAATTTGGGAGAACCAATGTCTGTTAATTTAATCAAGACCTAAGGTTTGTTACTCGCTTTTGGTGTCTCATGTTTATGTTATTGTTAGTTTTTTTAAGCTGTTGTGGTGCTTTTTGCATTCTGTAATTGTTGTGGATTTTATTTTAATAGATTATTTTTGTTGCAAACAATAAGAATCATTAAACTGGAAGGACGGAGGAGACATTATTTGCTTAATACCCATTTAAGTAATGGAATTGATTTATTAGGTTTAACTAAATTTACATGTGTATATATGTAACTAAATTTACATACATATATATGTTACATATGTATTTAGGTTGCAGATTAAGTTGTTGAAGAAATAATATATGGCTTGGAATCTGGTTAGTGTTCTTGTTTGTACTCTTTACTTGATATATTACATTTTCAAGTCAAATGATATATAAATGTTTGTACAATGCTAGTTCCTATTTGAAAGAACTTCCGTTTTTTAATTTTGTAGGTTTGCAAAATTTATGCTTCTATCAATTTTTAGTTTAACTGTTAATCACCATTCCTTATTTCATTTACTTTTCTTTCATGTAGACTCAAAAAATTTTGAAAAGAAGAGAAAATGGAGGAATTGTTTGAAGATTTGAAGGCTAATGAGTCAATTGGGACGGGCGGTTGATGTCAATGATCCTTGAGAACTTTCTTCCAAAATGCTAAATAAGTCAGTCTAAATGGTTTATGAATTCTTTCATTTGCACAAACACTCTACTTTCCACTTGACCTTTTAAATTCGAAAGTACAAAGAAGGGGACTTAGCTAAAATCTCTTTTCTTTTGACGAATGATATAATGAACAATCAAAAGCTTAAATTGATAAATAATGGTAAAATTTGTATGTATATATATATATATATATTTGTATTCATCACTAAACTAAAAAACTTAAGTTGACTAATTAAGATGGAATCATTTCATTTCTTGTAATTCTTTAAACTAAGACAAGGAAACTTTTCTTCATTTCAAAGTTAGAGAAGCAAAAGACTGAACATGGACTAAAGTTTTGTTTTTCTCCTGCTTAATTACTTTATCAAGAAATATTACTTGTAAAGACCATGAAGTAAGATGCTATCATTTGCTAGATATCTATGAACAAATCGATGTACATTCTTCACAAATAACTGTTGAAGAATCTCTGTTCTTCTCTGCTTGGCTCTGTTTGTCACCTGAAATTGACTCAAAAACAAAAGCAGTATGTTTTCCTGTTGTTTTCTTCAAATGATAAAATTTAAATGGCCATTGATTAACTCACCAAGGATAACTTGTAATTTAGATTGACATTAGTTTCTTGTTTTATAGCAATCTGTAAATGAAGTCCTTGAGACCACTGAACTTAATAGCATAATGGATTCCTTAGTTGGGATACCTGGTGTCAGTGGCCTATCAACCTAGCAACGTAAACTTTTAATCATAGTTGTGGAGCTTGTTTCCAACCCCTCTATCATTTTCATGGATGAGCCTACCACTGGTTTATATTGCAAGGCAGCTGCAATTGTCATGCGAGCCATCAAGAATGTGGCTGATACTGGAAGAACAATAGTTTGTACCATCCATCAGCCAAGTATTGACATCTTTGAATTTTTTGATCAGGTAAAACTTTTACTCTTTGCTGTTAATGCTTAGTTCTGACATGAGGCATTTCTAGAAATTTAAAACTATGGTAAATGACAAACAAATTTGTTTAGTTTATGTTGACAAGATGGGAAGCACACTATTTTTTTTTTAATTTCTTTTACAATCTTGTGGATTATTTCTGAGTTTGTTTACAAAAATGATTTATGTTTTTGTTTCGAAATTGTTTACAACAATTATTATCAAGTAACATGATTTTATTCAATGAATGAAGTGTCTTATCGGTAAACAAAATGGAAAGAAAAAAAGAAGAAAGGATCTGAAAATCTTTCTGTTCAGAAATTAATTTAGTAGATGCACATACTTATGATTTAAGTTTGATCTCTGTTAAATGGTTCGTCTCTAGACATACATTTAGAAACACTGATCAAATGGCCCCTTCTCATATGCTTAAATTTGTTCTTCGGTAGGCATACAACCACAATGGAATGTACAAGGCCATTAGAGATTCTCAAGAAGTTTATATTTATCCCACTTCAGTGTTATTCCACTTCAGTTTTATTCAGGTTAGTTCCAACAATTAGTTTGACATTAAATTACTAGAAACTTCATGGTATTCTTTCAAGTCCAAAGTGTTGGTTGTTGGTTGGAGTTATATTGAGAGAGGAATTTAGTACTGGACTTGTGATTTGAACTATGCTTCTCGAGTTTTCTTCAAGCATTGAAACTTCAGGATCTAGAACAGTAGGATTTATTCTCATAATATGAATAAAACTCGTCTTTTCAATTCAGCATCAGTACCTCAGTTTTAGGAGTGAGTTCCTCTTGTTCTTACGTTTATTGTCCAAAAAATTTAATAATTTATGGTCTGTTTGTTGTCAGTAGATTTGAGGGAGGGAGGGTGGCATTTCTCTATAATTTAAATCATTTTAGTGGGAACAGAATCTGGTGGTTGTTGTTTATCAACTACATTTCGCCTTGGAAATTTTATTAGATAGTTGGCATGCCAATTGAGCTCTATTTGCTTTAAGATATTGTTTTGACTCAATAAACTTCATACTTGATACTGGTCAATCAGTCATACTTGACCTGATTGATTGGTTTTGACATTTTTAGTTTGTACATCATAACTTGTGGTCATATTTACAAGTGGAGATGCTTCTAGGGGTAACAAACACATGTGCAATGCATATATTTTCCGGTCAACAAGAGGTTTGAGGTCTATTTACAAAATTCTTATTCTACTGTTGTAGTTGCATTGTTTACTTTTTTTGTTATCTTGCTTTCATTTTCTTGATTGCCTTTTGGACTGTAATCTAACTTTCACTTAATTTTCTTTTTAGTTTTGGTTCTTTTGATTAAATAGAATATTTGATTGAATGTCCTTGCTTTGTGGTGTTCCTTTTGGAAACTTTCTAGATAAAATGTTGTTAGAGCTACTTTCCAGATAAAATTTAAAATCTCCATCAATCTTACTTGGTTCTGTTCTTATACTTTCAAATCTTCAAAATCAATCCATTTAAATTGGTCTAATATGACGTGTCAGGTAAGAAAATTAGTTTAATATATGAGATTGAAAGTTCTTAAAGATGCTATGTCAGGTAAGAAAAGCTTGACATGCATCTTATAGATGTAGTTACTGCGTGCCTCTATGGATCTTTGGAAAATGAAATCTATATAAAAATCTCTAAAGGATATACCGAATCATATAATTCAAACTTTGGAGAATTATGTTCAATCAAATTACAAAAGTCATTACATGGATTGAAACAATCCAGACAAATGTGATACAATCGCTTAAGTGAATATTTATTGAAATAAGGTTATCAAAATAATCCAATTTGTCCATATGTTTTTATTAAGAAATCTCAGTCAGGATTTGCTATTATAGTTGTATATGTTGATGATTTAAATATAATTGGAACTCCTGAAGAACTTTCAAAGTCAATAAAATATCTCAAAAAAGAATTTGAGATGGAAGACCTTGGCAAAAACAAATTTTTGTCTTGACTTGCAAATCGAGCATTTAGCCGATGGAATTTTTATTCATCAATCAACATATACATAAAAGATTTTAAAAAAGATTCTACATGGACAAAGCACACTCATTGAATATTCTAATGGTGGTTCGATCACTAGATGTGAAAAAATATATCTTTCAACCTCGAGAAGATAATGAAGAATTACTTGGTCCTGAAGTACCATACCTTAGTGCTTTTGCACTAATGTATCGTGCTAATAACACGAGACCAAATATAGCATTTTTAGTAAATTTATTAGCAAGATATAGTTCTTCTCCAACAAAAAGACATTGGAATGAAGTTAAGAAGTACTTCGTTATCTTCTAGGAAAGATTGATATGAATTTGTTTTATTCAAACAAATCAAACTTTGATCCAAGTGGTTATGCAGATGCTGAATATTTATTTGACCCACACAAAACAAGAGCTTAAACAAATTATTTGTTTACATGTGGAGGAACTGCAATATCTTGGCGATCTGTGAAGCAAACCATGAAGCTAGTTGAGAATGTGTATGGTTGAAGTCAATGACTCATCATATGCAAGAAACATGTGGTTTGTCTTTCAGTAAAAATTTAGCAACAATATTATTTGAGGACAAATACTACACAAATCAAATGAGTGTATATAAAAGGAGATAGAACAAAGCATATCTCACTAAAACTATTCTATACACATGACCTTGAAGAAAATGGTGACACCAGTGTTTCAACAAATTTTTTCAAATGACAACTTGGCGGACTTATTCACAAAGGCATTACCCACATCAACGTTTGAAAAATTAGTACACAATATTGGAATGCGACAACTTAAAAAATTCAAGTAATGTATTCATAAGAGGGAGTAGAAATATTGCTCTCAATGAATACAAATATTGCACTCTTTTTTCCTTGTCTATGATTTTTCCCATTAAATTTTCGTAGCAAGGTTTTTAATAAGGCCGTTATTAATATATAAAATGATGTACTCTTTTTCCTTCACTAGGATTTTTTTTCCATCGAGTTTTTTCCTAGTAAAGTTTTAACAAGAGATTTATTTTATATAATATGGATATCTATGGAAATATTATAAATATAATTATGTAGATATCCATAATCTACAATATGTTGCCAATCTTCCTATAACTTTCCCTTTATTCCATGTTGTAACATTCATACCATTGAATTCCATATGTAACTCATACCATGGAATGTCTTATAAATAGAGATATGGAGTGTCTTTGTAAAACACACCACAATTGATTTCAATTGTTCTCTACTTCCTTCATTCCCTATTTTTTCTGTTGGGTTACTTCATTATTCTTATTTAGCTTATTTGTCCTTGTTTTAAAACATAATTATGTTTATTGTAAAATTAAAAATTTATAAGATCTTCCTACTTAATTTCATAAATTAAATACAATGGATTTTTTTTAAAAAAAAGTAAAATATTTAAAATTCATAGAAAAAATTACTAATGACAAAATTCATTATAAGTGTAAGTATTTTATCAATTTCTTTTATTTTTAACAAAGTTTCCCAAAATACAAATATAATTTTTTTCATAAAATTATAATAAGATTTCCTATGGACAGCCAAACACGATCTTCCACTAATATGAATATATGCATCCTAGACGACTAATATGAATAGAATGTTACATAAGAAGATATTCAATTCTTTTTTAAATAATAAAATGTTACCAATTGCAGATTTTAATGGACTTACCTTTGGTTCAAAGACAATTTGTTTTCTAACGAAATAACTACCAAAAACTGATAAAAGTTGATAACCAAACAACTATCAAATACTGAGAATGAAGCCCAACGCTTGCTAAATGGTGGCTAAGCTAAATCATATAACTAAGAATGAGTTTAACAAATGAACCCTCTAAGATAGGCTAAATCATAAAATACTTTAGAAGTTTACACTTCATCTCAAAAAAATACTCATGTTATTTCTAAAGTTGTAATGTTAAGAAAAAGTGCAAAGAGGCCCGAAAGGTGTATTTGTGCAACAATGTCTCAAACGAAAATTAAAACATGAACACAACAAAACTATTCTAAGGCACCACCATATCAGATTTAGATCCTAATTTTCATTCAAAATTCTAAAATATCTCCCCTTCAGGAATAATCATTCTTGAAACAATTATGAATGACCAAGTTACTTTGTAACCCCAAAAATGAGAGATATTGTTGAAACAAAGGAAAAGTTCAGAAGCATTAGTTGTGGTTTTAGACTTCATATATCATTTTTCTCTTGCTTTGATATCACAAGATTTGGAATTAGTTTATACACATCTCGACTAGTCGTATCATACAACTAAAATATATCACTAAGAACGGTTACCGTGGATTTGAACTGATAAAAGGAGACCTTTTACTTCTTTTAACTGGTTCTTGCCTCCTGAGTCCATAAAGCACTCCCATATACACTTCCCATTGGTTGAAGGCTCTAAAAAGTGAAGCTAAATATAAAATAAATAACTTCTGATGAACTATACACACTATACCATGATCACATCTTAAAAACGATACAGAAAGGCTCTACCAATCTCTTTAATCAACAAATACTATGAAAGGCTTGAAAATGGAGAAAAGCCTTCCATATCTAACAAATTTGGGGCCACTGGAAACCAAACTCATCTGCATGAACTCAATTACTAATTCACTGAAGAAACATACAAATACTCCAAATATGATAAAAAGCATAGACGATTTTACGGACGAATAGAATAATCTCCGTCAAAATCCAAAATAACCAAGTTTTGCGCCACTACAGCAGTCTTTTCTTGGTAGTGTTGATGCACACATACGAGCATATCATAGCACAAAAAAGCCTTAATCAAAGTCGTCCAGTTTGAATCTCATTGCATTAAAGCATGTGTATCTGGACTGAGTACAAAGTCTCCCAAGTCTTATACAGTCTATAAAATTGTGCCACGCTGTTGTAAGAATCTTACAAGAACCCTGTACTGTTTTCAATAAATTATGCCGCACATGACACGACATAAAGTTTACAGAGTTCCACTTCTCGCATCCTATAGTGGACCCTATCTGCTCCTATCTGTATATCTTCGCAAAAATATAGAACTATAAATCACGATCCACCAGCCACATGTGATACACTATAGGATGAACTAGAAGAATCAGGTATAATATGGATAGAGTAAAAACATCTGTTACACGAGCAAATTTTTTAAATTTATTAAACTTCAAGCGTCTCTCTGAAGTGTTAATAAAAGCTGTCAATACCTATATCAATGCCGGATACACAAAATAACAATACTGATCAAAATAGCCAAAGGGTCATTTAGCCAAAAAAATTTAATTATTTCCATTGCACCCAAGGAAGATAAGATTAACTTTGGATAAATCTATCAAAACTTAGTATGCAACTTGAAATGTCATGTTTTCACATCAAGATCCTACCTCAAATTCTTAACTCTTATCTTTGCCTTCATTACCAACTGCATCGGTCACCAGGGCAATGGGCCTTTGATCAATCACCTCATCGATTATGCCAAACTCCTTGGCCTCTTCTGGGGTCATAAAATAATCCCTGTCCATATACTTCTGAATAATCTCTACCGACTGTGACGTATGCTTGGAATACAGCTCATTCAGGGCATCCCAAACCCTAACAATCTGTTTCGTGTGAATTGTCATATCCTTCGCTTGCCCACTGTATCCACCAGAAGGCTGGTGAATCATGATAGTTGCATTCGGAAGTGATCGTCTCTCACCCTTGGCACCAGCGGCTAGAAGAAGAGAAGCCATCGAAGCAGCCTGACCCAAACAGATGGTGTTGATGGGTGATCTTATATACTGCATAGTATCGTATATAGCAAGCCCTGTAAATACATGACCATTATTGGTGATACTATCAAAGGTGAAAACTTTGAATCTTCTAAGCAGGAAAGGTTGGCTCTTGGAACGTTAAAAGCTTTGAATGTGAAAACAATTCAAAGCCAGTTAGGGGTAACAAACGGTGGAAATTAACATTATGGCCTAGGGGCAGGGATGTGCAATTCCAGCCTGAGATTAGCCAAATTTCATAATTAGCGAACTGTGATAATTTGAAATTCTATCTTCTTTGGTACTTGGGTAGGAAGATTTGAACCTCCAATCTAAAGGGAAGGAGTATAGGTTTTCGCTGATGAAATCCTACTGTTTTCTTGTGAAAAAATATCAAATTGGGAGCATGTAATACGAATATAGTAATACTACATGTGTTCATATGTTAACTACAAAACCCAAACCCCAAGAAATTAAACCCATAGATTATTCATGGATGATCTCCCACCACTTCAATATCATGATAAATCAACCTTAACCTAATTCAATCACTGTTCAAGCTCTTGACAACATTCTCATAGTCAGCAATGACAAGTCCAAAAACTGATATAAATTATGACAACAAATGAAACAAAAAAGTAGCTGAATTAGTAACATATATATTTCTAAAATACCAGCAGTGACGGCGCCACCGGGGGAGTTGAGGTACATGCTGATGGGCTTCGTGGGATTCTCAGACTCGAGAAAGAGAAGCTGAGCAACCACAACATGGGCAGTATCGTCAGAAATAGGGCCATTGATGCAAATAATGCGCTCCTTGAGAAGACGAGAGAAGATATCGTAGGCTCTTTCTCCTCTGGATGTGTGTTCAATGACCATTGGAACCAAGCTGTAAGGGCGACGAAAATCCCTCATCGCCGTTCTTCCGCAGGCCGAAGCTGTGGATTTAGCAGCAAGCAGCATTGAAGTGGAAGCTAAACTCCTCCAAATCATGGTGAACTTGTTGGGATTGAAATCGAGGGTTTATCAGCTTCAAATTCAATCTCCAGATTTGAGAGTTTCTTTCTTCTCTTTCTCTCCCGCTCTCTCTTTCTCTGGAAGCAAAGTGAAATTTGGTTTTTTTTCTTTTTCCATTCCTGTGAATTTGTGGGCCGGAATATCCTTTTGCTTCATCGTAATGAGCCCATTAGGTTTTCTTCCTTTAATGGAAAATACTTGATAAAGTTTGGGCTATAACAACGGTGATTGAGTATACACAAACATTATTAAAAAAAGATAGTAAACCTAACAAATTATAGACTTCTATTGTTGATAAATTGTCCGGGAGCGTTTGAACGAGTGAAAGAGTTGTGCAGAAAAATAATTATGATAATCTTAATGTTGTGATAATGGTTTGGAAGAAGGTTTATTATTGGTAGTGTTATGATAATATGCGTTGAGGAAAGAATTATGAATAGTAGTGCTATGATAGTATGTGTTTAGGAGAAAGAATTATAATAGGTAGTGGTGTGATAATATTTGTTTGGGGAAAGGATTATAAAAATTAAATTGAAAATACCGATTAAATTGTTAATTTTTTAAAATTCATATTCTAAATCCAATCCACAAATTTCGTAAATTTAGGGTCCGTTGGATTGAATTAATAAGAAAATATTTTTACATTTCCTTCTGAACACTTTTTTTAAAATGAGTTTAAAATTTAAACACTTAATGCTTGGTTAATTTTGTTTATGAGTATTTATAGGTGAATTTGATTTTTAAAAATGTATCCAAAATATATTATTTTATAAATGAATTTTTTAAAAATGCATTATTTTAATTTGTCAAACACTACCATTTTTTTCAAAATAGTTTTTTTTTTTACAAAATTAAACACTTTAGAATCTCAACAAAACACATCATTAATTTACTAAATCATCATAGATTTTGTAATAGAGGAGCAAAAAGAAAAACGGGTCAAGATGTGTAATCACAACAAATTACCTAATCCAAAAGTAAAAGAAGAAATTAAAATTTTAAAGTAACGTAATTCTACCAAAGTCATAACTTAAAAACAAGTTGTGTTTTTTAAATAAAAAGATTAAAATTAATAAAACTCGTAAGTACAAAATTAAATGAGAACAAAAAATTGAATTGAATAGTTTTTAAAACTTAAATTGATTAATTATAAATAACGAATTGTTGAGATGGATTGACGAAATAATAAGGAAAAATTGAGTAAGGAATAAACAAGTTGAGGAAATTAAAGAAGGACCGGTGAAATTGAGGAAGGGGTTATCATAATCCTTCCCACAAACAAGTATAACCCTTTCCTCCGTAACTTTTTCCCTCCCCCAAACAGACTCTTATAGTTCATAAGTGATAGACTAATATTTAGAACATGATCTATGAGTGATAGACTTTAATTATTAATAAGAGCTTTAACAAATTTTGTTATATTTGTTATTTTTTTAAAATGTTATTATATACTTAATTATATTTAATCTAATAGTTATATTTGCAACTACCACCTATAACAAAGTGGGTTATAGCATGTGTTCAGGTGCATACTATTATAATTTGAGTTGAAAATATAGATTACTATAGTCCAAATTATAACCGTCTATAAAATAAATATGATTTATCATTTTACGTTTATATTTGATATCTATTTGTGTGTGCTATTATTTTTTGTCATACATATACGTTTAGATATATAAAATATTATTGTTAGAAAACGTGTTCAAACTATACTTTATCTACAATTTATACAAAATAGTTTATTACTCCATGGGATGCACGTGTTATAAAATTGTATAAATTTCTTTGTATATACAAATTTCTTTGTTGTGTTATATATGCTATAAATGTTTTTATTAAATTTTGTCAAGGTTGATCGATGTTTATAAGAGGTTGTTGGAGCGGTCGTCAAAACTGGTTATCGGAAGTTCAGCTCAGGTCGTGGTTGGAGATTGGGCATCCATCATCACCAAGTTATGGGGGTCGGAAGTTGGATCTAACAAACTTTCCTACCTTGAAGAATAGTAAGAGCATGTGGTTTGATTTTAAATCTTAATCTTAATCCCTAACTAAAACTAAACATTGTCCCAAACAAAAAGTAGACTACTATAGTCCACTTTATTCCACTCCGAGCCCTAAGTATTGTTGGAATAAATGATTATGATTGCTCATGAATGGATGCATCATTTCATGAAAAGTGTTATTAACGAAAGGACATGACTTTTCGAATAGCCACGAAAAGTCTATAAATAAGTCATTTTGGTTTAGAGAAATTATGACATTTAAATCATTTGTTTTCTATAAACAAATTTATCTCCATATCCATAATCTTGACGTTCGGTAGATTTACAAAGTTTCGTTCGTAGATTTTCTATACGAGGTGCTACACATAGAAGAAAGTTGATATGTTCTATCCTGGAGGCAATTAATCTAAATTTTCAAGCACTAGGATGAGTAAATTTGTCTTAAGGGGACAATGTGAATTCGTTGAGCTCAGATATTTATCTATGTATGATTTTATGTTCACTGTGATAATAATTTACATAACAATTTGATAATCTGTAGAACAAGTATGCTCTTAAGATGTATAACCCTTTTTAAGTTTTGTTTATCATAACTAACTCACTTTTTTTAAAAGTCGTTAAAATGTATTTTTTGGTGGATGATCAAGATTCACATAATTTTTTCAAATCTTACTTAATATTTTTAAAAAAAATTTAAAAATCCAAACATCATATATAAGAAATGAAAAAAAAAAAATCTAGATCTTAGTTTACCTCGAGCAAAATTTTACCTAGAAAGTCTAATTTTAGTATTCATTCGAGCAAAATTATACCAAAAAGAGCATCAAGAAATGATAGCTTTGGACTTTCTCAGTACAATTAATCTCGACATCCTCTCTCCATCTTTTTTTTTTTTGTTCTCAATCACTTGTTATCGCCTTCTCTCTCTTTGTCCTCGTCTCTCTTCTTATCTCTCTTCTAAAAGTCAATTGATCTATCACTTCTAAAAGTCAATTACAGAGCCAAAAAGGTTCAAAAGACATAACGACTTATAGAAGTTGAATTATCCTTACTTTATCAGAATAAAGTATTTTTACCTTTTTCTTACGTCGTAATTTAGTGAAATGGAACGTCACACATGCAGGTTATCTTCTCGACTCACTATCCAATTTATTCATTGTTTTATTGTCACACTTTTAATATCCTCTATCTCTCACATGTTTCTCGCACACTCTCTCTTTGCCCTTCTTCTCCCCTCAACAAAAAAGGAGAAAATGGAGAGTCACTTGAAGGGATCAAATTTTGTGTGGAAACATGCGAACACTGTAAAGTTTAATCTTGTAGTTACTACTACATCCATATATCAGTTGAACTAAGTTATTGATGGCATCATGTGTATGATTAATATTTCACATGGATTGTATTCAAATGTGTTTCTGTCTCATAACTATAGTGTTAACATGAATGTCGTTCACGTTAAATTTAACTCATGTTCTTATTATGAATCTTATTCCTATTAAGTACTATTCGAATCTTATCAAGTACATTATTCTCTCGTGTTATGTAGTTTGACTTTGAATCTCATTCAAAATTATCTTTACATTTGATTTTGTCATCAATGGTAAACACTTTGCCCATTTGCTTTTTTTTTTTTTTTTTACGATTTCCATATATAATGCATCACATACATTATATTAACCATATCACATACAATTAATGCAAATTCCCTTATAATCCAAAGAGTTCAAATTATTTCCAAATTAAATAATCCTTGTAGATTTATCTTCATTGAGCAAGGGAATCTAGTGAATCTACAAATCAGAAGCTCAAATGAAATGATATAAACTTAAAGTAAACTTTTTAATTAAACTAATCAACATTCATTAATTAATTGTGAAAGGGAATCTAGTGAATCTACAAATCAGAAGCTCAAATGAAATGATATAAACTTAAAGTAAACTTTTTAATTAAACTAATCAACATTCATTAATTAATTGTGAGTCACTCCACTAAAGAATCAAAATTGCACTATTTAACCCTAAAGACGAAAATGATTGAATTTCATCTTACGAAGCTATGTTGTTAACTACTTGCTAACAACAAACCTCCAAAATGATAGGCTTATTAAGCTGGTGATTCAAATCACTCTCAACTATACAAACTAAATAATTTTTCTTGTAGACAATAACTAATTCCTAACTCACTCATGATTAGTTACTTATACGGATCATCTTGTGAATTGTTAGTATCTTCAATCAATTGTGTTATAACAAGAGATTAATTGTTTTGCGGTCTGATCTTTTACAAACTCATTGTATATGATACTCCCACTCTCATATCTCAACATTAATGATTTGGATAAATTTATTGTAATAATTATAACTTCTGAAACATTGACAAAGTGGGTAGTGTATATAGTGTCGTTAGGTTAAAACACCAAACATTATCCACATACTATAAACCATATATTGTAGGTTTTTACTTGGACATGATCCACTTATACGTCAATCACATAAAATTTAAGTTACATAAATATAGCATTGGATCTTAGTTTATGGGATTGAGTTACACAAGCCTAAGTGTTGAATGAAATAATTTCTTGTTCTATTAAATAAACAAAAAAAAATTGTTTATACATTACAAACTACAAGATTTATGATGTAAATCCCAGCGTAACTGAAACGAACGAACGAAAATGAAATTAAGGATAATTTTGTAACTTTGATTGGCAATAATGTAAACAATAGTAAAGTTTTAAATTTAAAAAACGGGGGAAAATATCTTTTGGCTCGGGGATTGAGTCTGTTGTATGACTATCCTATACATAATTGAAGTTTTACTTTTTAAAGTTTCATAACCTTGTAGTTTGTTATTTGATTTGCCTCTTCTATTGTAATTTTGACACCCTCTCAGGTTGTTATTTGATATAAAACGAGTTTTTTTTCTTAAGGTGATACTCGATAAGGAGTATCACGAGGAGTGGGTCGTGGTTTGTTGTCTACTTTATATTCAGGTGCAAAATATAAAAATTAAATTATTCGAAAAGCCATAAACGACATACTTTGTGTTAAAAATATTATTGAATTTTCAAAAGTTTAAAAAATATCCTTAAAACAAAAGAAAGTTAAAAATACCTTATTTTAGTTATAGATGAAAATTAAACCACCGGTGTGTTTGTTGCAAAAATAATACTTATAACCTTTAAAGGGGTGTTTAGAGCAAATAGTGAGTTATTATAGTTAATTTGATTATAATAGTTTGAATTTGGTGTGCAAACTATTTTAGTTTAATAAGAAAATAGTAGACACCATAGCAAATAATAAAAACTATAACAAATAGTAAATGGTATGAGAAATGAGAGTCAAAGAAGTGTTTATTTTTTTAAATAGTATTTATTGTAGCAAATACGTGGCTATTAGAGTCCTATATAATCTTTGTCTTAAACAACCCCTCAAATATTTTTAAAATACCTTCAAACTTCAAATATCTTAAAAAATACCACTATTGTTGATGTATGAATACATACAATTCACCCGTTTAAAATATATTTTCAAACTTTCAAAAATTGCATTAATACTTGTGGCCTTAAAATAAAGTTAAGAATTTTTATTAATATTAGTACAGTGGGTTGAACTTGTTGAGTTGGTAGAGTTTTAAAAAAAAAAAAGCAATCATACTAGTATCGTTTTTTTCTCTTACATATAAATATCCCGAGTTTCTTTCATTTTTCAAATTCTTACACAATTTTTCTTATGAGAAAATATAAACTAAAACTTCATGTTGAGTATAAAATCACACAAGTTTGAAAATAAAAACTCCCCTTATAATTTACCAAAATGAAAAATAATCAAATACAAATACACTAGAGAAAAACTATTTGCTATCAACACGTACTCAACCACTAAACATACAAATAGCCAAATACAAAAAGAAAAAAAAAAAGACTATTGGGCTATTGATGACACGATAATTAAAAAAATGTTTGCTCAAAATAATTTATAATTACCAAAACTTACTACTACAACTACAAAGAAATAGTAAGCATGGCCAGTCTGAGTACATTTGTAGGGAATTGATTTTTTTTATTATCTTTTACAAATTCAAATATTCTTATAATTTGATTAAAGAAGTCCAAATTTGATGAGAATAAGTTTAAGATAAGATGTAAGTGTAGAAATCAATAAAATTGGCATGAGAGTAATCAAGTAAAGACACGTTCTTATCGTTATAATTCCATGAATGAGTTAGTTAGCTGCTTTTACCTTGAATTGATCAATTTATGATAACCACATATCTATGAGTCATATTTTTTAAAAAAATGTCAAGTCCAACACTTTCTAATATATAATTAATAGAGACTTATTCTCATAAATTCATTAATTAGTACAATAGTAAGATCCTCCGTCATTAATCTCTAGTAATCTCCATATCATTCTCATGCGTATCAATTAACAGTTTAGCATATTAAGTCTAACTCAATGTAGTCTCTCTTGAACTTATCATCACAAGTAAAGATCATTCGAACATTAGTTAGATGTTTAAAGACATTGTGAATAGATATGCTAAAATGAATTATGAATAAATCAATTCCAATAAACAATTAACAAATCCATGAAAAAAAATCACAAATCCTAAGAACACAAATTAATTACTCATGGTGACAACACTGATGAAAACCACTTGTAATGAAAACCAAGACAATTTAATGGAAAAATAAAGAAGGAAAGTGAATGCAAGGCAAGCTTGTGACTCTCGTCCTTTTAATTTGGACAATTCCAATGTCTTATAAAACCTCAAATCCGTTGAAAGTACCAATTCATCATCTTTCCTTTGAACTCAACTCATCAAAAGTTCCTTAGGATATAGAAATGAAGCTTACAACCCTCACTCTCTATCCTATGTTGTATATAATGTAGATGAACAGGGATGTAAATAGACCTGTTCTGGAAGCTATTTTTGAGATTAAATTCTAGTTGCTAACTAGTATGGTGCCTATTTTCACTGTTTTAGCTCCATTCTGATATAGTTTTGCTCGTTTTTGTCTCTTTTGCTCCCTAGTTGATAAGTTAACCATAACCTACCGATAAACACTAGCAAACACATTAAATCTAATAAATTCAACTATAAATAAAATGTAAACGCAAGCATATTTTAAGTGCTTATCATCTATTAACCTTATTAAACGTTTAGTGAACGTTTGAGACAAAAAGTTGATTAGTATAACATGTTTATAATAATTTATGTTTATGATGTAGACTATTTTAATTTGTATTAAAATAGTATCGTGTCTAAGGTAGAGGTGAAATTGGGTTGGGATACATTCTCAACCCAACCCAACCCATATTTTCGAGTTATTTGGGTTGGTAACCCGAATAACCCGAATTTAGTTTCTAACCAAACCCGTAAAATATGGCTTGGGTTGTATAATTTCTTTTTTCTTTCCTGTTTCTAGCTTCTAGTAGTTAATAGTTATACAAGTTTAAAATCGTTACATTTAAATTTCGAACATATATAATTCAAAATTTCATACAAATCCAAAGTTTAATACCTAATTTGTTTTTTTTATCGTAGCAAGGAAGCATTTATTATGGTTTTAAATAGTCACACTCCCAAACATGCTTTTATAACATACTTTCCTAATTGTTTGGTCCAAAAATAACAAGGAGTTTATGAGTTTCACCACTAAAGTCCTCAAATCTATTATTTATCAACTTCTTCTTACACTACGAATCCGGGTTCATAACTTTATACAAAGTAGATGGAAATGAAAGGTGACGAAGTATAGGTAATAGTAAAAACATTTTTATTTTATTATTAAGTAATAGAATAAAACTTTTGAAAGTTCATACAATTTTGCAATGGGATATAATAACCAATTTAAGGTATCAAATGCCCTTCATCACTTCATAGAAAACTGAAAAAGTGTATTTTTGAACATTTTAGAAAATAAAGTTTTCTTTTTTAAATAGAAGTAATTAATAAAAAATAAAGTTTTGGATAAAATCATAAAATTAACCGTATTTCGTGTATATATATAACAAAACACCAAAATATTTACATATAATAAAATCAAAAGTCTACGAAGTCTGTAAAATATTTTTCATAAATTTCTTTTGATATTGCAGACGGTTTTTCACTTATTTTTCTTATTATTCCTTGCTATGTATTCATCTCCTTTTTATATTATTACTTTTAATTTTTCATATTCCCACTAGTTCTTGTTCGTGATTTTTTCATTTTCTCCTCCAAAATTTATTAATTCTTCGTCATCTCTCATATATGTTATCTTTCAGATCGTGTACCAAGATTTAAGATCGTGTATAAAATATAAAAGATATTGGTACATGAATTTGAACAAAAATTGTTTAAATTTGGTACACGATCGTATACCAAGAGCTAAACTATCGTGTAACAAACTTTCACGCGCTTGTGTGATCGATTAATTGTAGGACCTTTTTCTTTTTTAAAATTGTAAATATTTTCACATTTTATTTTAGACAGGTAAATATTTTGGGCTTTTGTTGTATTTTTGAAAAAAAACTCATTTGGTAATTTTCTCTTTTTTAAAAGAAAAAAAAGAAACTGAATGGATTTGACATTTTTGAGGGAAAAATGTATAAACATCCGGGTCGGGTCAAATAGACCCATACCCTGATTTAGGCGGAGGCTTGAGAGACAACCCTATGAGCCAACACTGATATCTCTCTCCGCTCGACGTTTCTGGCTTTCCCTTTTTGTCTCTCGCTTTCCCTCTCCCTCTCCAAAATCTCTCTCCCTACTGTACTTCACTTTCTTCTATAATCACCGCCATCTCCGGCACCGGCTCCGACAGCCAATCCCATATCCCAAATCTCGCATCCTTCAACAAATCTTCCTCTCAATAATCTCCACTCCACCGCCTCGCCTTCACAAATCCCTCCTCCCCCTCAACTCCATCACACTTCTAAATTTCCGCCGCTAAACCCCCCTTCTGCCCCCGATGCTATAGCCCTACCACCGCCGGGGCCATCCACCGCCGGCGAGGGTTCCATCGTCTCCGCGTTTTCCAGGGGATACTTCTCGGCCTGTGTGGATTTCGGAAATTTTTGGGTTTGGGTTTTGCCCCCCCGAGGTCGTCGATTTTGATTTTTGTTTTGTTTTGTTTTAGGGTTTTATTATTTTTTTAAAATTTTGTTCATATAAACGACCATGGCTCCGGGTCGGAAACGCGGAGCAAATAAAGCCAAGGCTAATAGGAAGCTCAGTTTGGGAGATCTTGTCCTTGCCAAGGTTAAGGGTTTTCCTGCTTGGCCAGCCAAGGTACAATCTTCGATGTCTTGTTTTTTCTCTTTTCTTTTTCTTTTTAATATGCATGTTCGATTATGCGTATGTGGTGTATTGCACTTTGGGAAATGTGTTTTTTGCTTTCTCAGGAAGTATTATTTTCATGAGTGTTTAGGTGGTACTGTGATTAATTTTTGTTATTTTCGTTCCTGTTTGTTTCGTCTTACTTCTCATCTTCTTTCAGTCTACTGGAATTATTTTTCAATGGTGTACTATTTGCGTTTTGTTGTTGCTCATGCGATGTTTGGCTGTTTTTGAACTTTTTGAGCTTGATGTTATTGTTTATTTTCTCTAGTTCTTCGACTCATATTAGTCTGTTCCTCAAGATTGTATTTTTGTGTTACAACTTCAAGGTTTTTGTCTACCTTTTGGCAGACAGTTATGAAATAATTTGTTCAATCTCATGTGAAAATATATGTTGTTTTTGGTATACGGTCCTGAACTAGGATCAGGGCATAACCGTGCGTTCTCTCTCTTGGGCCAATAAGTTTTCTTTGAGTAGGAGGAATGGAAGTTGGAAATTGAGGCAGAAGAAAAATTTAAACCATAGCCAAATAGCCACCAAAACGTAACATAAAATAAGAGGCTCTAGTTGCTTTGATAAAATATTGGAGATTACTAGAAGGTTTAATGACTTAGGTCTAAAGAAAAGCGTTAATAATCCTATGTTCTTGACATTATTTTATCGAGTGTGGAGGTAAGGGAGCATTTTTTGGGGGGTAGGAAGCTGATTGTTACGTTATTTTTGCAAAAAGAGAAGTTAACTGTGTGGCTAGGTTTTGGAATATCAATTCATCTGAGCAAGGATAACTACTTAGCCTTTTGGAGTTATAAGGTATGATGGTGTTATGTTTACAGATTAGCAGGCCCGAGGACTGGGAGAGATCTCCTGACCCGAAGAAATGTTTTGTCCATTTCTTTGGAACGCTAGAAATGTAAGTATTTCTTTCTTAGTTTTTTTTTTTGTTTTAATTTGAGCTTGACGTGTGTATATGCTTCTCTCCCTTTATTTCATGTAGAAAAACTTAGTTTATGCATATAGCACTTTATTGCGTCTAGACTGCATAAATGAGATCATTATCCTGGAAAGGTGTTTGAGACTGGGTAGAGGGTACATAATGCTCATTGTAATTGCCATAATTTTTTTTTTTTCTATATGCATTGTCTGGCAATTGACCTAGGGTTGCTTATATTTATTTATTCGCTTCTTTAAGTTTCTAATTGCAAAAAATGTAACTTTGTCAAAGCTTCCGAGAGTCAGATTACTGTACTTGAGTCAATAACTTTAACTATTGGTTACTGACATTTCCCTTTTTTACGTGCATAGTTTGGATGGTTATGGTTTGTTGTCAAATACACTATTCTAACTGTACAAAGGTTTAAAATACTTTCTGCAACATTCTTTGTTACTGAAAGCTAAATTTTACTTAGCATTACGTGTACTTTTTCCATATTCTTTTCAAATGTTGACACTTGACATTTTTAATTGGTTATATCTTCAATTCTTTTCTTTCACACACTTGTCTTTTTCTGGTATTCATACTTTGTAGGTCTTTCATCTTTCATTTACTCCTGTGTGCTATAGTACTCAATATACTTGTGTTCTTTATTCATCTTCTTATTCATATGCTATGAAATAAAATATACCCTTACACTCTTTAATGATATCTTTATTCATGTATTGAAATTCACAGAGCTTTTGTAGCCCCTGGTGATATTCAGGCCTTCACTATTGTGGAAAAAAATAAATTATCAGCTCGTTGCCAAGGTAAAACAACTCAATTTGCTCAGGCTGTGAGGGAAATATGTTCAGCGTTTGATGAAAAACAAAATGAGAAAACTAGTGGTATGAGAGTTGATATGGAAAGATTGGAAACTGAAAGTGGTGCTCCCTGCACTGATGAGGTTGTGGACAATGAGTTAGATGTTGACTTGAAGGATGAAGAAGTGGGTCCTGCAGAATCAAACGACGATGCTGTAAATGAAGGCATAGGTGACTATAGCTCTAGACTTGGGCGTTGCTCACAAAAAAGAGGTGAAACCAATGTTCAAGACATCAAGTCTTCTGTAGAACCGCATCAGTCAGATGATTCATCTTCAGGAATTTCTTCTGAGCAGAAGGACAATATATTAGATATTGCACCAAAGAGTGAAGCAGTGACATTTGAATCGGATAAAAGTATTTCTCAAACAGAAAAGCCTTCAGAACTTCAGAATATACCTACAGCTAACGGTCAAAATGTCAAAAAGGAAGGGGCTAGTTCGAAGAAGAAACAAGAGGCTGCTGCTAAACACCAGAAGAGCAAAGGCTCTACTGTCACAGCATCTAAGAGCGAAGTTCCTGATAATCGTCCCAATCTTCCAGAATCTGTTGTGGATTCAAATTCGAAGGGTGGAAAGAAAGGCAAATTTACTTCTGGTGGAGGTACGAGGGAACACGGTCCTAGAACTCTTAAACCAAATTCTGAGTCTGGTCATGGGAAGAAGACTAAAGACCTGCCAAGGGATAAAAAGCATTTTAAGGGTAAAGATGATGTGGCAGACACCAAACAGAGTCCTAAGGAACAGGGACAGGGCAAAAGCAAAGCTAGTGCTGGAAAGATGCCTCTGGTTGGACAAGGAAAATCTGATTTGGGATCAAGTGAAAGTTTGCGTCCTGCCAAAAAGTTGAAACGAGGAGACATAGGGGAGAGTAAGGGATCACTCAGCAACAACATAAAGGTTGCCTCTTCTCCTAAACCTGTTGTGGCTGATGAAAAAGTGGTTAAAAAATCTGAGTTAAAAAAGTTAACTCCCGGTCTTAAATCAGAGAACCTTTTAAAATCTAGTCACCATTCAGATTCTGTTAACTCTGCAGCTGGTGATGAAACTGTGTTGCCTTTGACAAAGCGACATCGTCGAGCTCTCGAAGCTATGTCTGATACCACAACTACCGTTCACAATGCTAAAAATGAAAAGAGTTCGTTTTCACAGAGGTATGATGCTTCATGTTCTAGTAGTGATAGACTATTGGCAAATCATTCAAATAGAAAAAGGAGGGCAGTTTGCATTTTTGACGACGACGATGAAGATCCTAAGACTCCTGTTCATGGATCTTCTCGGAATATTGATGCAACTTTAAATGGTCCAGATGTTAGTAAGAATAATGATGATCATAATCAAAGTCCTCCTACTTCTCCTTTGACTGTTAATGGAACTAATGGATCAGAGCATGACCGTTCTAAGGAATCAACTAGCCAGGCGCAGAGGTTGTCTTCATCTCCTAAAGAACCCCAAACTGAAGAATTCCAGCAAGAAAAACCAGAGGCTGTTGATACCTCTGAAAGTCCTTCAAAATCAGGATCTGAGCAGCTGTTACCTAAGGATGGAAAACCAAATTTTATTTCCCCAAAAAAGTCTCCTTCATTAGCTAATAATAGCACTACAGCTTTGGAAAGGAAAAAGTCTCCTTTGTTAACCAATAGCGCTACATCCCTGGAACAAACGAAGACTGTGAAACCTCCAATCAAAGCCTCTAATACTGGTGTCCAGAAACAATCCCAGGGGGGGTCTGCTAAGTCCATGGTTTTGCCTTCAAGTTCCAGCTCTTCTCAGAAGTTATCTGTCCTCCAAAAAAGTAGGTCACATTCTTCTGGAGAGAAGTCTAAAACTACTCCAAAATCACGTGCCAATGACTCTACAACTATGGGGGGAAGTTCTATGGATCATGATGATCTTCATGGTGAAAGGTATTAATGTTTGCCATTTAATTATTTTCTTTCTTCCTCTTATTTTTTCCTTAAATAGAGTCCAAGCTTAACTTTTTTTTTTTAATAATTAAAAAATAGAAGCTTGGTCAGTGAATTTAAGGTCACGGAATCTGCCCTGTCCATGAAGCATCTAATTGCAGCTGCTCAAGCTAAAAGAAGGGAGGCTCATTCACACAATGTCCTTGGATTTTTTAGTTCTGGTATTTTATCCTCTGATGTCCATGGTAGTCCTAGTCCTACTCCAGTCCAGACGCATTTATCTAGTACCACCCATTTGATGCTGGCAGACTTGAAGGGATCTTTTCATCAAAAAGAGGTGGCTTCTCCATCAACTCTAGGACATCAATTAGCGTCACAAAATCACAATGACGTTGAAGAAATAGAGGAGAAAAGAGTCAGTTCAGTACACAGATCTGTTGGAGATTCATTGAGTGGTGGCACTGAGGCAGCTGTTGCACGAGATGCTTTTGAAGGAATGATAGAGACTTTATCTAGAACTAAAGAAAGCATAGGACGTGCAACTCGGTTGGCTATTGATTGTGCCAGATATGGAATTGCCAACGAGGTAGTTTCCTGACTCCGATGCCTGTTAACCTGATTTAGATTGTCCTGGATTAAAAGTGATGTTAGGATGGCTGTTAAAAGATTTCACCTTATATTATCAATTTTATTTTTCAAAAAAGAGTTAGGCGAGTTCCTAATTCATGTGGAGAAGAAAAATGCTATATGCACACACGCACATACACACATGTATAAATGGCTTTTTAACGTTGCTTGTGTTAAGACATTTCCCTTTAATTGTTTAAATCGAAATGGACTATGTGAAGTCTTCTTCTTTTCCCTTTTTGTCTATTCATATCCTATGTTGACATGTTATAAAATAGTGGAGCTATAAATTAATGGAAGTTGCTTGCTGGCACCATTCCATGGTCTAGATTTGTAGTGGTGCTGTGGATGGGTGCAATCTGGTGTGTGTACGAGTGTGTGTTCCCTTCTCTTTCTTGAGTCTGTCTGATGATGAATGAAGTTATTTTTGCAGTTTCCCTGTATTAATTAGGCTATGGGTATGATCCTATGGATTGAGGACTAAATTTTACCAAAGATAACTGGTTTATGAACTAGAAGTGAATTCTGGTTGTTTTAATGGAATTGGGTTTTGAAATGAATAAATGCCCATTGGAAGAATCTCTGTTTTATTGTCTAACTGCTTTTCTATCTGTAGGTGGTTGAACTCCTTATCCGGAAGTTGGAGACTGAATCTAGTTTCCATCGCAAAGTGGATCTCTTCTTTCTTGTGGATTCTATAACACAATGCTCGCACACTCAAAGAGGTAGATGCACTTAATATTGCTTATTAGAAGTAAAAGGGTCCTTGACTGGGAATACTAAACACATCACTTCTATGTTTTTGGAATGAAATGGGACTCTTCCTTTGTTCTTCTTTAACTCTTTATGAAAGAAAATTTTGTTGATGAAAAAGGCAGCTTCCATAGGATTACCAAAAGAATTATTTCTTCTTATGATAATATTAGGTATTGCTGGAGCTTCTTACATTCCTACAGTTCAAGCAGCGTTGCCTCGCCTTCTTGGGGCTGCCGCACCACCAGGTGCTGGAGCTCGTGAAAATCGTCGTCAGTGTCACAAGGTGCTTATTTTTACTTCTGTCCTTATAGGCTTATGAATCATTTCAATTTTTTTAAATATATTTCCTGTGGAACTCTCTTCAGGTTCTTCGTCTCTGGCTTGAGAGGAAAATCTTACCCGAATCTGTTCTTCGACGTTACATGGATGAAATAGGAGTGTCAAATGAGGATTCATCTATTGGTTTCAACCTCAGACGTCCATCTCGTGCTGAGAGAGCCATAGATGATCCAATCAGAGAAATGGAAGGCATGCTTGTTGATGAGTATGGAAGGTCTGGATTTCACTTCACTCTCAGCTTTTCAACCTTATATTTTAATTTTATTTAATTTGTTATACCTTATTTCAAAGCATATTAGTTCATCCTTTCCTTTTCTTCCTTAAAAAGAAAGCAAGGAAATAATATGTTCCCGAACATCAAGTCATCTAGTTTTGTGTTATATTGGGTATGGGATCTGGTAATAGTTAACATCGGAACAAAAAGTTAATAGTATATCCTCTGATTGGTTTCTTGGCTCGTATTCTTGAATAATCATGTATGCAAGCTGAAATGATTTTTGCCTTCAATGTGCAGTTTGGTCGGTAGGGTTTCACATCGCCAGAACTTTCTTGGGAATTTTAAGGCTTTTGTTTTCTCTTGTTTTTTCTTTTCTAGCAAATTACTTTATTTGAAAATTTAAAATATGCCAAAAAAGAGGATGGAAAGCCTCTACCTGAGCTAAGGAAGTTGAGAATACCATCCGTTTAGCACAAAGAGAATATGAAGCAAGTTAAGAAAAGATTTGGGTAATTTGCACCATGATAAAGCTATTAACAGGCCTTACTACTCTCTTATCCAATTACTGAGGTTTGGGGGTTCACACCATGAATTAAAAAAAAGTTAAGTAACAATAAGCTCCAGAGGACTGGAAACATCTCTATTCTACAAAAAAAAAAAAAACCTTGTTGCTTTCTCCAGCATAAAAGTTCTAATGTAGTCATTAGACACAAATATGGACAGAATGATTTGCCAGCCAGACATTAATTTTACCCAAGAGGTTTCCATCTTTGATAGGCCCTTAAGGTTGCAGTGACTAGAAAAAAGGATTTTTTTCCCTTAAAAAAACGTCTCTATGGAATTTCAACTAGAAGTGACGGAATACACAAGTTCTCCCTGGTTCCCAAGAATTTACCTTCAAGCCAAATATTCTCAACTCGTTAGTGCCAACCTCTGGATGTTGGCAACATGTATCGATAGGCTTGTTAAGCTAACCCAACACCTGGTTTTCAATTAGTTGCAACATTGTCATTGATGTTGCCAATTTTTCTTTAATCCAAGTATGTCTTAAGATGTTCTCTTTCATTATTGGGATAGGTTGGTCTAGTATGCATACGTTTATCCTACTTTTGTTGGTTTACATGGAAGAAGTGTTTCTCTAATTTGTTTCTTGTGATTTGGTCTTTCATAATTTTATTCTATATTTTTGTAAAATTCATACATCATTAAATTTATTTCTTATCCTATTTTTATGAACGCTATATTTTCCTATGGGATTGAGTATTGGTGTACCATTCTGTTTTGAGGGGATTATGTTGAGTTGGGATCAGGTGAATTCTTCTAGAAAGTCTTTTGGTAATCTTCGTTGGCCTTTTGGGGTAGAGTCATAAAATTTCCCTTACTGTTTGTACAAGTTTTTTTTTGTTGATATTTTGTTTCTTGTAAAAAAAAAAAAAAAAAAATTAAATGGAAATATGCTCTTGTGATGTTCCTTTTGTCTCTTTTTTACCAATTTTTTTGTCTCTTTCTGGAATTGTATCAGTAATGCAACATTCCAACTGCCTGGGTTTTTATCTTCACACGTATTTGCGGATGAAGACGAGGATCTTCCTACCACCCCAGGTAAAGAAGCCACTGATGCTACTTTGACCGAACTAAGACATGGTGTTGGAGAGGCAGAAGCATCTGCAGTTACTCTGGGTGACAGGCGCCATCGGATCTTAGAGGATGTGGATGGAGAACTTGAAATGGAAGATGTTTCTGGCCATCCGAAGGATGAAAAGTCGTTGGATGGGGATATTTCTTTTGAAATAGATGCTCAGCATCAGTCTTCGGATAGGGCAACAGAACTTGCATCAAATACTTCTTCAGATTTTCATCCTCTGCCAGAAGGTTCTCCACCATTACCTCTTGATTCTCCTCCTCCACCCCCACCCCTACCCTCTTCACCACCCCCACCTCCACCTCCATCCTCTCCATCGCCACCACCACTACCACCTCCACCACTTCCGTCATTGCCACCACCTCCTCCTCTACCATCTGCATGCCCTCCACCACCTCCTCCACCACCATTAATTTCCCAACCGCCCGTGCCCAGTCAGCCTCCATTGCCAAACCAGCAGATATTACCGCTTCAATCTTCACAGCAGCCTTCAGGACAGCTACCTTATCAAGCTGCAATGCCCCGTGAATACTGCAACATAGCTAGTGTAAGAAATCAATGTACTGCTTGAAATGTTATTTTATTGGTATAGTAGTACTTAGTGTGTCTTTTCCACAGGGAAATCAGCATGTGCAAATGGTGGCTGGAAATGCTTCTCATGGCAGTCATGTGGATGCTTCTGCTAAAAGTGAAATGTATAGCCAGCAGGCACCTTCTTTTGTCCCAGCTGCTGTCTGCAATTCTATAGATCCTTCTGGATTTAATTCTTCGAGGCAATCAGAGTATGGGCATAATGATATATATTTGAATACACCTGTTTCTCAACCAAACCAGCAATATCAGCAAGGCAACCCCAACTTTGTTCAAAGACAGATGCTTTCTGGCCCACCTCAAAACCCACCAACTCATTTCTCTTATGCTAAGCCTCCGGTTCAGCCGCATCCTCCTCATCCATACCATCATTCATATTCTTCGTCATCCCTTATGGATGGCCGGAGGCCATTTTTAGGTGATGAACAGTGGAGAATGCCTTCAAGTGAATTCAAAACTGAAAATCGTCAAGGTGTATGGATGAATGGGGGGAGAAATCCATCACATCCAGGTCCACCATTCAGCCAGGAAGGTATTAAAATGTAAATATTTCATTGTCTATCTTGGTGTCATAATCTCATTGGTTTGTTCTTATCTCGTATGCATTGGTGATTGGAGACGTTAGGTATTTGAGGATGTTTACTACAAATGTCTTTTGGTGTGTTTTTTTTACTATGTCATAAGGGATCCAAACACACAGCAACTGAACAAAGATTATGAAATAAATTGGATGCCTGAACCCATTAAGTTTGCAAATCTCCTTAAGTGTCCATAGACATTCACCTAATGGTGCATTATGGAAGAACATGACCCCTACTGTAAATGGGACTGATGTCTCGTGATGTAGGAAGAATTAGGAAAAGTAATTGTTACTCTTGGCCCTTGAGTAATTCCATGGTTAATCCTTTTCAGTTTCCTATTTTGATTGTAGTTTCAATTTGCTTTTTATTTCTCTCTCTTTCTCTATTTTTTTTATAAGAAATATCTTTCGTTGATGTATGAAAGTACAAAAAGAGCCCAAAACCAAAGGAGTTACAGTAGATTCCTCCAATTGGTTATGAGAAGTGAGATCAAATGCAATAAAAAAAGTACATTTACACCAAGTCTTGGCTATGTAGATGGTAAGTTCTTATATTGTGTCGTATGACCTTCCTTTTCCTTTGAAAATATGGATATTTCTTCTTTCCATATAGTCCATAGGAAAGCACAGCTGAGATGAGACCATATGATTCTCTTGTGTTTGTTGAAAGGGTGCCTCGTGAGTGTGTATGTGAATGCTTTGAATGTCATATGGGAGAGGTGTTGACCAGCCAAAGGAGATTGTGATTTCCTTTGAAAATTGTTTAGCAATATGGCAGTGAAGGAAGAGGTTGCTTGGGGTCCTATAATCCGAGAAGCAAATGTGGCAGCAATGGGACGAGAGGGCTATGTGTGGATGGCGCCTTTGGATTTTATCATTTGTGTTGATAGCACTGTGTCCAATTTCCCACAAGAATTGGATTATTTTTTGGGTAGAAGGGTGTGTTTGGATTAACTTTTAAGGTGTTTAAATTTGAAAAAAAAAATCATTTAAATTCTTTTTGAGATGTTTGGTAACTTTTCAAAATGCAATTTTTAAAAATGAGATTGAAAAATAATCCATTTTAAGGAAAACACTCAAAACCAAAATTTGAGAAAATTAGTATATAAAACAGTTATAAAAAGATTTAATCAAACATGTAAGGGTTTACATTTTATTCTCATTTTAAAGAAAGTGTTTAAGAAAATGTATTCTTGAAAAACATTTTTAGGGAAGAGTTTGTTTCCTCACCTTGTGTCCAGATCCATAGTTAATGATTTGGAGGAGAAGATTCCATTTTTGTCGAGGTTCCAAGTCTATTTGTCTCTAGAAGTAGTAGGATTGACAGTGGATTGGAGATTCATCAAAGCCAACCAATATTCAAAGTCTATTTGTCTCTAGAAGTAGTAGGATTGACGCGTTCCCTTTTGTGGAGCATTTGGAAAGAAAGGAATAGCAGAATTTTTTAAGATAGATTTAATTCTTTTGATTCTTTTTGGACTGTGGTTCAACACACAGCCTCTTGGTGGAGTACGAATTACACCAAACACTTTTGTAATTATAGCCTTTCTATGATTTTCAACGATTGGAAGGCCATTATGTCTTAGTTCCCTTGCTTCTTCCGGGGAGGGCCCTCTTGTCCCTCGCCCTTAGGATGTTCTGTTTTGTTATATGAATATACTTGTCTCTTATAAAAAAAAAAAGTTTCTCCTATAAGATGATCCATCCATGATTATCTTCCCAAAAATTGCTCACAGTAGCCAATTGTTTGTGGTTGGTCAAGTTGTACAAGCGAGGAAAGAGGGTAGAGAGGGGGACATTACCAATCCAACGATCATTCCAAAAGGTGTTATTTCCATTTCCTACTTTGATTGTGACTCTATCCTTCTACTTTCAAATTTCATGTCGTCTCTTAAGTTACGTTCTGAGATCCTAACATAGTTTTTGAAGAGGATTATTGATTGTAGAGTCTCACGGTGGAATCGCCAAATCCATTTTGCAAGGAGAGCCTTGTTTTTTCTTCAATGCTTTGTATTCCCAAACCCTCTTGGGAGTGAGGTTTGATAACCTTATCCCATTTGACGTTGTTAGTTCCATCTTTCCACAGAAAAGACATGTATAATTTTTCAGTTTTGAAATCACCTTAGATGGCACTTTGTGAAGTGATAGGTAATATGTCCATGCTAGACAAGGTGACTTGGAGGACGGTAAGTCTCTCTCTACCCTTGAAGATGTTGGAGTGGTTCATCGTGTGTAATCTCTTCTCAATTTTCTCAATAATAGGATTCCAAAAAGAAATAGTACGTGGTCTGGCAAACAGGATGAGGCCTAGATATGAACCTGGCCAAATACCAACTTTGCAGCCACAGTTGTAGCAATCGATCTAACATCTGCCTCAGTCATATTGATACCCATTAGCTCAGATTTTTGGTGATTGATGTTTAATCCTGAAGCATCCTCGAAGATTTAAAAAAGGTATTGGTATTAAAGACTTTGATTTGATTCTGGGAGAGCTCTCTCCTTTTATCGTCTAAGGCTACACCCTCTCAGTTGAGATACCCGTCCCCCCTAAAGCAAGGTGGAAGAAGACAGTCATGATGTAGCCAAAAAAAGGCTCCCATGATTTGATTTTGGTTTCCAATGAAGTCTTATAGGGAGCTTGACTGTTGGTTGTGGCTTGCCATGTGTGTTCAGTTCAACTAGAGGTAGGGCATGACGAAGTTGTTTGGTTCTTTGTCCTCTGGAGTCCTCTGATGTTCATTTTATTTTTTAATTATTATTGTTATCTTTTTTATAAGAAACAAAACTTTCATTATCACAGAGAACAAAGAGTGGGGAGATGAGGTATCCCTACACAACAAATTACAAAAAAAAAGAAGCCCGACTAGTGTGAATTTGGGTTAGGCTTTAATTAAAGAAAAGAAGTGGACCACATAGAAGCAAAAAGCAGAATTAAACTAAAAAAAAGTTATTAGTTTCTTGATCAGGAATGATTCTGTGTTTTTTTTAAGCCAAAACCTTCAAAGGAGGTGAAAATCCCATTGGGCCAAATGATTTTTGTCAAACAATTTAACTGAGGTCCAATGCTCAGGATTTTTGAACTCATGAATATACTTATACTAAGTTTGATCGCCCCGGTTAGTTTGGTCTGGATGTCAGTCTCTAGAAAAAAATCAGAAGATTTTGCGTGATTGGGTTATATCCCTCCATGTGAAGTGTTTGGACAATGTCTGTAGATCATCTCTTCCTCACTGCCCTTTTGGTGTTCAAGGATTGGGGTTTTTATTTTGGATGAATTTGGATTATCAGTCTAATTGCCCAGAATTGTGGAAAAGTGGCTTTGAAGGTGTCATAGGATGGGTCAAGTGGCAGCTAAAAATATATGGCTAAAATGTTGTGAAATTATGCAGCAAGGTACTACTTTGTACTTGGAAGGAACAGAATCAAAAGGTTTTCCTGAAAATCTGGCTTTAGAAATTTTATAGTGTTCAACTTGTCTAGTCTGTGGTGGTGTTATAGTTGGAAGGACTACTATGGTAAATACTGTTTTTCTATGATCCTCTGCAATGTGGAGAGGCTTGTTATGCAGTTATTGGGGGAAGCTTTTGGCTTTTGCACCCGTTTGTTATATCTTGGTGTCATTTTAAGAATAAAGTAAGCACACAGCAATTTGGCATTAGCTCAAACCTCCAATCCAGTAGAAATCTCTAATTTTTTGCTCAAGAACTTTTCGTGGCTGGGATTGGGAAAAGAAAAAAGTAGGTTGAGACCCACATACTATTTCAATTTTTATTGTGGTCAGAGAAGGCAATTTGCTTTAATTAATGTTGTACTGAAATGGACCTGTGTAAGATTTTAAGCATCTTAGAACCGATCAAATGTAAGATTTTGTTTGATGTTTACATTTTCTCACCTACCAGTATCCACTATTCTGATGCTATATAATTCGTCTTTGTAGCCTATTTTCAACCACCTTTTGAACGACCGCCAAATAATATTGGTTTTCAGCGTCCTGCCTCCAATAGTATTCCTTCTGGAGCTCCAATTTCTGGTGACTTTTCCATTGTTTCTAAGTTTAGTTTTATGAAAAACTTCTGTAAATTTATGGAGCATTTCCCTAATTTTATAGAGAAAAATCTTTTATCACATTTTTTCAGGTCATGGCATTCCTCAAATGTTGCCATCTAGACAAGACATTTCAACTCTTAATTGTTGGAGGCCTACATAAGAGGTGTTATTTCTTTCCAATGTAAGTTTTTTCAATCTCTTTAATGCTCACTACATATTTTTTTCTGAATCTCTGCTGAAGACCTGCTTGCTCCATCTGAATACTTCCATTATGTTCTCTCAGTGCTGAATATGGAATTGGAATACAAAATGGATTTGTACTGTAAAGAAAGATCAGCTTTGTGCATAAATTCTGTACAACTTGATGGCGCTGTCAACACTTTTGGAGGCTCTCGGCTGAACTCTGTACATAGTAGTTATCCTGACAAACTTGATCCAGGAACATTTGCTCCCAAGTGTAGGCCCATGTTTCTGACCTGGTTAGTGTTATCTAGTCTTAATTCTTGCAATTAGTTTTACATAACTAGCTTGGGGTGGCATTTGTTCTAACATTAGGAAGTTTCTCGTAGCATTTCAGGTAGGTAGTTCCAAATTCAAATGCTTATGATTACTTTAATTAATAGCATTTTCATGATCAAAATGAATTCACGCATTCTTCAATTCCAGAAGTTTTTCCATGTGGTGAAAGTGAAACACGTCCTATTTTTAATAAAGTTGCTATCTGATCTAGGGAGAGAAACCCTCTACCTGTAGAGAACTGAATAAGAAACAAAGTTCTTTTTTTTTCCCCTCTTTTCTTTTGGAAGGAAGAAACAAAATGGTTAAATAACCGAAAAGAATCTAACCAAAGCTGTTAAACTAACTAACTAACTACATCAGATAATATCCCAGGACTACTGAGTATTTGAGAGTTATGGATCTTGTAGGCACTAGGCAGGAAGTGGTATCTTTAAAAATTGAGAAGACCTACAATCATGTGTGGAATGTGGATTGGGATTTCTTGAATAAGATCCTTGCAGAGAAGGGTTTTAGGTTCAAATGGAGATACTGGCTTTTAGAGTTGCCTAAGCCAGGATAGTTAAATGCTTTACTCTCATCAATTGTAAATCTAGGGGAAGGATTTGTTCTTCAAGTTGTTGGTGACCCTCTCCTTTTCTTTTCCTCTCGGTTGTTAACACCCTTGGTAGAATTTTTCACTGTTTCAAAATGTGACTTTTTCTCATATTGAGGTGAAGTGTGCCTCATTTTAAATATTAAAAATCATAAAAATGTAAAATCTCATATTCCTAATATTGTATTATTCATATGAAAATCTGAAATACATCACATCTTTAATTGGAACTGAATATAGGAGAGTATAGGTCGAAGAAAAAGGAGGGTGTTCCGCTTAAACTTAACTTTGAGAAAGCGTATGATCGTGTGGATTGGGATTTTTGGGCAGAGTGATCATGAAAAAAGGTTTTGGCTATAAATGGAAAATGTGGATGTGGGGGTTGATACAATTGATCCCCAAAGGGGTTGATACAAATTTCTAGGGGTTTAAGACAAGGGGATCCTTTGTCCCCTTTTTTTGTTCTCACTCGTGGTGGATGTCTTAAGTTGGCTTATGAGTAAAGGGGTTAAAGGATACATTGTTGATACTTTGTTGTCCTGTTCTGGGAAAGAAGAGTCCTTCCTCATTCTTAATTATATGGTTGCTTTCTTTGAGGAGATTTCTGGCTTGAAAATCAATAGAAGCAAATGCACCATCTTGGGCATTAGTTCAGATGTTATTAAGCTTCAGAGTTAGCGGAGGTATTTGTTGTGAGGTTGCTTCCTTCCCTATGCTTTATCATGGGCTCCCTTTAGGGGACAATCCGAGGGCTGTCTTTTTGGGATCTTGTTACTGAGAAAATTCATAAGAGATTGCTGGGTTGGAAGAAAGGGTTTTTTCTCAACTCTGATAAGATTTGATATAAGTGGAATTTCGGTGTATTATATGTCACTTTTCAGGATTCCAAGTTCGATTGGTAAAAGTATGGAGAAGTACGTGAGAGATTTCCTTTGGGGGGGAGGGGGGTTGGCAAAGGTCACGGTTCCCATTTGGTGAGTTGGGGTGGGGTGTTCTGTGTACCAAGGGGGTTAGAGATTGGTAATCTTAGAACCCACAATAGAGCGTTGTTGGCTAAGTGGCTCTAGCGCTTTTCTCTTGTATCAGATTCTTTACGGCATAGGATAATTGTGAGCAAGAATGGTGCCCATCCCTTTTACTGGACGTCGAGAGGGGTTAAAGGCACACACTGAAATCCCTAGAAGGATATTTCCTTTGAGCTTTCCACTTTCTTTCACTTTACTCACTGCATTATGGGGGACAGTAAGGATACCTATTTATGGGAGGATAAGTGGGTGGGAGACAACTCCCTTTGTTCTTCATTTCCTCATCTTTATCATTTATCCTCGTTTAAAAACTACATGGTCTCGGATTATCTGGTTAGCTTGGAGAACCCTGTGTCTTTTTCATTGGGTTGTATCGTAATTTGACCAATAGGGAAGCGGCAGGGGTTTATATTTAAGGAGGGGAGGCGGGATGCTCTTGTCTGGAATCCTAATCCAAGGGTAGGGAGGGGAAGCATAGTGAGATTTGGTCTTTGGTTAGGTTTCATGTTTCCTTTGAAACTTCTTTGTAACTATTTATGGGTAATATTTTACTTAGTTGATCCTCCTTCTGCTAGCTTGGGTGAAAAATAAAACTAAAGATGAAAAACTAATAAACAGAGGAAAGGTTGTACTCAATAAATAACCCACTACATTAGCCACTGGTGGGAATTTGCAAGAATAAAGCTGGAGGCTTATACCATGCGTAAAGAAATCTTTAAACCATGGGAGTTATTTCAAAAGTGTGGTGGGTAAACTATTCTAAGTTGGCTTAGTGGTAAAAGGGGAGATAGTTTTAATAACTAAGAAGTCATGGGTTCAATCCATGGTGGCTACTTAGGAATTAATTTTCTATGAGTTTCCTTTAACTCTAAATGTTGAAGAGTCAAGTGAGTTGTCTTATGAGATTAGTCGAGGTGTGCATAGTCTAGCTCAGACACTCAAAGATATCAAAAAAAGGGGGTGGTTAACATTCTAGAGGGTTTATAGATGAGTAGAATAGGGTGGCCTTGTCTCATCTCCTATTTGCTTGATGAAATGATATTTGTTTAACAAAGAAGGAATTGTTTTTTAATTTGATTAGAGTTTTGTTGGAAATTTAAGGCTATCTTGGATGCATTTCGGATTGCGTTTGCAATCCTAGAAAGTGGTTTTTGTAAAATCTTAACTGTTGTTAATATTTGGCAAACCAATTACTAATTAATCTGACAGAATCAATTTTTAAATTCTATCTGATATGTAAAAGCTGATAAATAATAGCTTTTAGATTAAGCTTTTAAGAATCTGTTAATGTTTTTAGCCATTTAAATTAATGCATTATAGTGGTATTCTTTCATATTAATATATTTTTCACATATATTTTCAAAGTTCAATCGATTGAATTTTTTTGCAACCATTATTTCTTTAAGCTTTTATCAAATAATTTAGATTAAACCAAATTAGGTAAATTCAAATCATAAAAAAAATATAAAATTATCGATTGAATTTTTTTGCAACCATTATTTTTTTAAGCTTTTATCAAATAATTTAGACTAAACCAAACTAGATAAATTCAAATCATAAAAAAAATATAAAATTATAGTTTATAATAAATTATAAATAGATTTTCCCTGGTCTTCTTAAAAAATTAATTATCAATGTGGAAATGACTAAAATGATACGCCTACTTTAGTTCATATGATTAACATCAATTTAATATTAATTTATTTGACACTGTAATTAGTTTTTCTAATTTAAAATTAAAATTTACTAAACACTATTTTGCTTCCTTTCAGAGCTGATTTTCAAAAGCAAACCTAACAACAATTCAACTCCATGACCGATGCAAATATTCGATCATAATTTTTTTTTTCTATAAGAAGCAATTTTACTGAAAATGGGCAAAGCCTCCAATCAAAGAAGTTACACAAAATCTTTTCAGTCTTAAAGGAAAGATTATAGCTACAGTGATGAAAGAGGAGAATATTACTCCCAGAAACAACCAAAAGAACTATAGCATCAAGTTGGGTACATTGGCGACCTTGGTCGGATTTAGCTTTGGTGACCTTTGTATTTTTTTACTAAAAGAAACATTTTATTGATACATGATATGAAGGGTTGATACATGATATCAAGGGAAAACCCCAAAACACCTAAAGATGAATGAGTGGATGTTTAATTCTGTACCAAGAAAAAGCATGTGACATTCAACTCCATAAAACTATTAGAGGAGGAAGAGGAATCACAAAAAAGGCCTATTTCTTTAACCCACAAACTTCTTCCAAATTGTCTTCTTTGTACCACCAAAAAGATGACCCACAAATATAAAAGAGAACAATGGAAAATAAAGGACAATCTGAAAACCACGAGAACAATGCTCCTAAAGTAAACATAAACCACTTGGTTTAATGAGAGGAAGTCTCAAAAGCTTTGACTGATGGAGGCCTAGACGTAGGCAATCTACAAAACAGAAACTTGGCATTGTTATTTAATGGAAGTGGAGGTTATCAATGTTATTTAATCTACAAAATTCTTGCCAGGGTTCTTTCTGAGAGAGTCAGAGAGATTTCTCCCACTCTTAATTTCTGAACAACAATCAGCTTTGTTTGAAGGTCGTCAAATGCTGGATGATTTGGTTATAGCCAATGACGTTATCAATGAATGGTTGAGAAAAGGGAAAAAGGGAATAGTCATAGCTAGACATTGAAAAAGCATTTGATACTGGACTGAGGCTTCCTTGACTCCATCCTCCAAGCTAGAGGCTTTGGACATAAATGGAGATGCTGGATTTAGGGTTGTCCATCATCAGCAAACTTCTCCATTATAATCAATGGCCAGCTAAGGGGAAAACACAAGCCACCAGTGGAATCAGGCAGGGCAACGATAGATGGAAAATTCAATCTTGGTAATGGAAAGTCCATCACTTTATGGCACAATAGATGGTTAAATAATAGCCCGTATCCATGAATTTTCCTAGGCTTTATGAGCTATCACTTGCCAAAGATGCTTTTGTGGCTGATTTATTGAGTGCATAATGCTAGTTGTAATCCTCGCCTTCAAAGGAACCTTAATGATATGCAAATTGTTGAATGGGCCCCTCTATCCCTGCTGCTTTCAAATCACCAACCCCTACATACTCCAGATATTTGGCTCTGGAACCTAGAGGCATCCGCTATCTTCACTACAAAGGCATGGATTGCATCAAGACAACGGCAATAGTCTTCTTCTTGATCAGTTGCCCAAAGCCATATGGTCTGACCATTACCCTAAAAAGATAAAATTTTCAATTTGGGAATTAGCTCACAAAGCGGTTCTAACACATGAAAAGCTCCAGTAACACCTGCCCACTTTTTCACCATCCCCATGTTGGCGCTCCCTATATAAAAATAACTCAGAATCCCAAAGTCACTTATTGATTTTGTGCCTCTTTGGTAAAGCATGCTGTTATCACTTTATGCAAGTTTCCAATTGGCATGTGGTTTTCCCTTTGGATATCTACTACTCTGAAGGATCATCCCTTCAAAGGAAGAAAAGGCATCCTATTGGAATACATAGCCAGAGCTATCCCTATAGCAGCTTTGGCTAGAGCGAAATAACAGAGATTTCCGAAACAACTATCATCATTTTGAATCTTTTCTTGGCCATGTTTTTACTGCAATTACTTGGTGTAAACTGTCAGCAATTTTCAACTCATGTAGCTTTGCTACTCTTTTAGTCAACCGGAGATGCATGCTGTAACTCTTCAAGCTCGAGGCTTCTCTCGCCTTTCTTCTTTTGTAATTTCATTTTATTAATGAAATTGAAAATAATAATAATAATAAGACTAATTATAATAATTATTATTATTGTAGCTATTAAAAAAAATTAATTTAATTATAAAAGTTAATGGTGTATAATACTTGATAAATTATTGTCCTCTAAAACTAAAGACAAAAGCCCAACAAACTATAAAAAAACCTAAATTAAAGGGCCCAACAAACGATTACAAGATCTCAGTGCCTGAAATCAGATATGCTGAGCAGAAAGTTTTTGACACATTAGTTCAATTCATTACCATGAATCTGGTTATGTCTAATGCTGGCTGTTCATTCATAGAACGCACTTGAGATACTATCTTTTTTATTTAGTTGTACTCTTCTAAATTGTAGTATGGGCTTTTGGAAACCTATCAACCATTTGTTGAATTGTAATCTTAATAAGTTCGGGAAATTGGAGACTTTGGTAGGGTGTTAGTTTGGAGCGTTTTTGTCCTATTTATCTCTCACATAGAGGTGTGCAATGGTGGTTCAGAGTCAGCTTTCCAACCAAACTGCCACCGAGCTGACTATGATCGGTTTAGTAAATATTCAAATTGACCTCAACCGTCGAGGAGTACAAACCGATGATACGATTGATATGTTTTTGTCGGTTTAATTTTGAATTTTTTTAAAATAAAGAATTGGTTTGACCTTTCCCAAACTGGCGCTGAACGAGCCCCTTCTCATCTTCGACCAACTACTTTTGGTTCAATCAGCTTGAGGGAAAGATTTTTTCTCAAAGAGGGGAGATTTACCCTTATTTAGTTGCTCCTAACCAGCATCCTGATGTTCCTATGTAGAGCCTAGTACGGTGAACAACACGAATGAAAATGTTCTTATGGGATTGATTTCACTATGGAAAGGATTGCACCTTGGGAGATGGTAAAGGTGGCGTTTTAACCCCTTGTACTTGGAGGGGTAGGCATTGGTAACATGAGGTTGAGAAACCGGTTTGCCAAATGGCTTTGGTAATTCCATCATGAATATTAAAACGGTGAAATTGATTCCATCATGTATATGATGCCTAAGGCACAAGGTCATTGTTAGCAAGTATGCTCATTCTTTTGAATGGACTGTTGGTTAGGTTAGTCACTTTTAGAAAGCCCCTATACTTCATGTTCCCCTGGTTATATTTAGTTATTTTCTTCAAGGAATTTTTCAGTGGCTTCTTCCTGTATGGTGTTATGATTTTTGTTGACCAATAGAAAGATAACTAATGTGTTAGGTTCCGGACCAACTACACTCGGTAAAACCCAACAAGAGCACAAGAACAAAAGCATGAATAGAAGCAAACCCTGTGTTCAAACAATACATTGTAATAATAATTCCAATTTCACAAATAACACAAACCAAGCGACTGTATTCTGATAACAAAAGGAATTCAAAATAACCAAAAGATAAGCAGAGCACTCTAATACCTTCAAGAGAGTTAAAAATCCTCTCCTAACCTTCAGCCTCAACCAAATTCTTCATACTCCAGTACAGAGACCACAAACCTCAACTAAAACCCCCAGTTGGTCCCCACCATAGTATAACACTCCTTTTTGTCGTTCTCTTAACTGTTTTGGTGGCCAATGTCTTTGCAAGGAGCTTCGTCCTTTTGGTGTTTGGCACAGTCCTCATCATTGGATATTTTTTTCCTTCTCCTTTGTGTGGTGGGTGAAGAGTCTACAAAGGTCAAGTTCTTCGTGCAGTAGGTTATGCATGAAGGAATTAACACTTTGAATCGGATCTCAGGTAGTTAGTCAACCTTTGTTGGGCTGCTTTGTTGTATTCTTTGCAAGTGTGGAGCAAGGATCTTAATAAGAATCTGATGGAACACCAGAATGTGTTCATATTTATTGATATCAAACTAAGAAATACAAAGTAATCAAAGGAAACTCAAGACATATCAATAGAACTCCAACCCTCTACCCTTCCTTTCTTTCAAGGAATGTTGCAGTCCAATATCTTCACCAAATACTTCATGCCTTTCTTCCCTCCCCAACTTCCTATTTATATAACCAACTAACTACCAACAAATCTAATTACTTTTATACCCCTACCCTATATTAATCTAGGTATCTAACTGAATCGTATTTTGATGGTTCTATTTGTTCAGGCATTTGACTTTTTGCTTTGTTGGCTTAAGGTTTTTAAAGAGAGATTAGATATTTGAGGGGCTTTTTTTTTGTTTTGTCCACCTCTTCTCATTAAAAAGAAAATTGTATATTAGGTTGTCTTTTGGGAGGTGAAGAATGAAAGAACCTTTAGCGTCAAGAGAAATCAACTTTTTCTTGATGGAAGGTTGGTTCTGTCCGGTTATTCATGAGAGAGAGAAGGTTCACACATGACAAGAAAATTGAAATAAAGTACTTCTATTTCTTTTTAAACCCCAGGAAACGTTGTAATTCCAGGCTTCTTCAGAATTCTCATCATATGTTATTGAGAGCCCCCTCAACTTTATGCTCTCTATATTATATATATATATATAAGAAAAACTAAAATGATACCAATTCCAAAAATTAGCCTTGTGGTAAAACTGTCTCCCACCCCCTTCTAGACCTAAGTTCACAGGCCCCACTTCTTACATTTTTTCAAATATTATTTTTACTAATATATAAAGCGTCCATGAATAAAAAATTTGGACCTGCCACCCTGCTGGAAACACCCATGACAAATAAACATTATGTTTATATATTTAGGTTCTGGATGTTAAGAACGTGAGATATGATGAGGGATATCAGATATGACAAACACTAAAAGGGGGTTCTTGCATTGCTCTGGTCTTTTTCACTTACAAAAATGCTTTTGCCAATGCTGTATGGTAGGGGGGTGTTGAGAGAAAATATTAAACCACAACCTTACCTAACAGAATCTGTTCTGTGCTGTAAAATTGTGTACTTGAGTTCTAAGAAAATGACTAAAAAACTGTATCAACCAGTTCTTTATCTGACCACCTCCTATGATCTTCTTGCCTCTTTCCACATCCACCAACTCTATTTACCTCTCCCGACGAGTACATTATTCCTTCCTGTGACCGATCTGATGATTATTGTGCAAAGAAAGTTGTACAATTTTTTTATTTTTTATTTTTGGAATAAATAAGATTAGTTATTGGTACCCCATCCCACAAAAAAAAGGGTGAAAGCAGTTCTCACACGTCACTTTTGGAGATATGTTTATGTAATACTATCAATGAATAAGTGCTTGTTCACTTACGTATGTATGGAAATTGTGTGTACTGGTATAATGACAGGGGTGGCCATTATGTTTGTGACAGGTTTTGATAGAATATTAAGATAGAGAAAGATGAACAATTTTTGAGATTCTCGACTTTGTTTACTTTTAAGCCGGGAAAAGAGAAGAGAGTCGCATTATATCCATGGAGATAGCCTCGCAGCTGCGAAGTTGAGATAGACTATATTTAACATGGAATTATTGTGCCAAACACACGTGGCTGATCCCTTATTATGCAGACTCCCATTGTAAAGGTAGTCCCCAGATAACTCAAAAGGAAAGAAAAAAAAAAAAAAAAAAATCCAACTTTTCAGATTTTATGTAATACCAATACTTTCATTACATTGTACATCATCATATCATTCCCTTATCTCACCCTTACATCTTAAAGTATTTTCTTAAATAATCTCTTTTATCATTTAAAAATCATGCGAGTCCCAAAAATACTTCAATTAGGAGCTTCATTTCCCCATTTAAAAACTCATAACCTTTTTTGCAACTGATGGACTTACTACATAGTATGCAGTATGATGTGAGTGGTTCTGCTTTAAAAGAAACTTTGCCTGTATGCATTTTGGTTTGGGGGAGAATTCATATATTATTTGGCGCAGTTTAATGAACTCTCTAAAAGAGCGATGTGGTGTATTGGACTTTGGTAATCAATCAAATCATGCGTGATGTTGCCTTTGCTTGCTTGCCTGCACAATTCAATTAATTTCCTTCATTCATAAAAGAGGTACCTTATTTTTACTTCAATGTGTTGTTCTAATTGGAGCTTATTGTTATTTACTTATTTGTTGGTACTGTTTCATGGTAAAAAGTGGTTTAAGAGTTCATACATTTTAAAGCTGTTTTTTTATTGGTAATCACAATAATTTTACGATTGATGAAATTGGAAAAAGAGTTCACAAGATTAGTGAAATGAAGAGTTTAATATGGTTAGAATAATCCATTATAGAATTGCAGTGAATCTGCACAATAGTAACAAATATTAACTAATATACATTAAACTGAACAACATCACGCTTTAGAAAATAAAAAGGTAGTTTTCCTTTCAAAAGTTTCTTTCAACTCAGTTGACACCGATATTGACTTAATATACATTTCCTACAAAACAAGAGGCGTGAGCACGCGATGCCACATTCTCTTCCATCAATTCACTCTTGTGTTCTCAAAACAATCTCTCTATCTATGAGTAACCATTAATTCGAAACGGGAAAGTGGATATGTTATTTAACTCTTTAAAATTTCTTCTATAGTTGTATTCCTTCAAACTATAAAAGACGGCACATATTAAATTATGGACCAAAAGTTGCTAGGAAATTTATCCCTTTTTTTCCTTTTTTTTTTTTTTAAGATCAGAATGGGAGCTAATCAAGTGCAGCTTTGTTTCTTCGACCCGTCAACGGTTTTGGCAAGCCATCAAAAATTGGTCTCGAAGCAGTTGAAATTGCCTGAGACCAGATTGATGATGTGATGCCGTTTTCTTGATCTGGTAAACTTGATGTACTTGACGACTTCCTGAACGCAGCAAACCCGTCGGCAGATACGAATGAATCCCCCAGACCTATTGGAATTGGAATCAATCCAACTTCATTGTCGTTTGCCAAATTAGCTCTACTAGAAGATTTGGGTCTTTGAGCCAATAAGCCTTTTCCAGCAGATGATGAGAAGCCGTTACTACCACTACTGCTGTTTTCATCTTTCAAGAGCATTTCGGGCGAATTGGAAAAGTCAGCTACTGATTTCTGGCGCCTTCTGATCAGTTTATCACTCAATTTGTTATCTCCGTCCCCGGCTTCTATAGATTGAACATCATCGCTCACCTCTCCTTTTTCACCCAGACATCCATTCACTAAACTTTTGGATTTTCGATGGTGATGTGTTAGTAAGAAGTCCAAATGCTGGGAGGTCCCATAAACTGGCACATCTTCTAAATAATGAGAGGCTCCTTTCATGTACACTGCCATTTCCAAACCGTCGGTTCTGCTCCTCTGATCAGATGGTTTAAGTCCATAGTAACCTTGTAAAGAGCTCATGGCTGGGGACACCCTTTGATCGGAAGACTTCAATTTGAGAGACTGGAAAGATTCAAAGAATTCTGATGAAAGACGATTTGGAGACCTTTCGGCACTGCTCTGTCTGCACAAGGATTCACTTATCAACATATCATAATGGGCAACATATTATGATCATTCATTTCTTTTTTAATTGTAACGAACATGATGTGATTTTATACATCACTTGAGATGAATTTCAATGTGGAAGTTTACTCACTTGGAAATAAAAAATTATAACCAATTTATTTTGCAAATCAGATCAACAATGGTGAACCAGTTTCAAATAGTAGCATTTTGTATGCTTTTAAATCTCTTCATACGTTCAACATGAGAATGATATATGCCATCAATATATAGCATCCACACTTAGAAATCACAATCAGTGCCACTGTCTAACCATAACCAACAATTTCTACAGCAAAAGAACTATTCAGTATAGACTATTCCAACGCATGACCTCCATCAAAAAAACAAGAACCATTAGTTTCTTCAAGGGTTCCTTTAGGCCACTCGCATATTTTTATGGATGGAAATACTACTTGAACCCCAAACTTAATTTCAAACCCTAAATGACCAATAACTGTTCTCCAACTCGATATTGAGCTCAACAATCCAACTCACATCATTATCGTGAAATAATATGTGAAAACAATATGATAGATATTAAAATAGCAAACACATACCCTGCCGTGTTTAGACCTTCTAATAGACAAGGAGATGGAGGATGTCTTCCAGGAAGAGGAATCTGAAGAGATTTGAGAGCAAACATTTGAAAGTCTGTAACTAGACCATTCATCTTCTTTATATCTGCAACCTGGCAAATCACCATAAACGACAATTACAAATTTCTCCTAAAAGACTAAGAGACTCATTTTATAGCAAAAATTACATTTGACAGAGTAATAATTGTGTTCTATGCGTACAATATATAACCAAATGACAATGTTGTTATTTGATAAGAAATGAAATTTTCATTGATATATCTCGATAAGAAATAATATCACAAATAGTATTGACGCTAGATGATAGAAATTGACTAACTTTGAAGTGAAATTTTCTACTGTATGGCTACCACAAGCAAACTAACAATTCAGGAAGGTGGGTAATTTTTCCAATAAATATCACCAGTTATTGTTTGATTATAGGCCTTGTAACTTGTGGGAAAATATCAAATTATGCTCTAGACTTGGAAACTGTATCAAGTAAAACCAGAATTAATGGCCAATGTAATTCGCAATCGATTTACACCCTCCATAAAATTTCATGTAAAAAATCTAGTTTGAAACGTGTCCTTATTTCAATCAAACTCCTAATTTTTTAAGTCAATTTAGACATTTTATTAAGATTGTCCTTGAAAATCATCAAGACATCAATTGCACATTAGTAGACTTCTTCAAATGAAGGATTAACAAAATGGTCAATTAGAATTGACGCATGGACTGTTCTCCAAAGCCAACCTTATCCAAAAGAAACAAATTGAAATAATTGTCCCAAAATTTAAGGTATAAATTAATATTCTCCCTAATTTCGATATCATAAATGTTTGCGCCCCAACAAAAACTACGCTTCCGCCCCTTCTTAACTCTAGTTGATACTTTGAAGAGGCCATATTAAGTGGGAAGAACAGAAAAGAAAGAAAAAAAACTAATGCACATCTGTTCATGGTTGATGGTTGATGGTTGATGGCCCATGCTAGTCTAATGATTATCTCAGGAGGGGGAAAAAGTTCTGGTTTATTCAATTTTCAATATAAAGCCGACATAAGCCTCTTTTGGTCATGGAAGAAAATTCAAGGTATGGATGAGTTGTCATCGATCTGATACCTTTAGAAATCATGCCAGGCCAAAGAGAAGAAAGTAACTCTACCTTTGTCGGTATAAATCATAAAATCATTATATAAAAAAAGTTAAAAATAGATGGAAAAAGGAACATCTGACACGCCAATATAACAATATAAAGCAAAAACAACTTGAAATCAATCATTTCATTGTTTTCCTATCATAACAGCGACTGAAAGAAATTAAAGAGCATTCAGCCTAATGCAAATTCAAAAATTCTCTTTATACTCTAAACTCATTAAAAATTCTGAAATGTAGTTTACCTCAACTCCATACTTGATTGCAACTCCAGCAAGAGTATCAAATTTAGAAACCGGATGCACGATGCAATTCGAAGAAGATGAAACCTGCGACGTTTTCCCAGAGCTTCTTCCATCAGGAGTATTTTCACCATAGACATCCGCTAGATCTAACGAATGATATCCATTGCTCTCACAACTATAATCACAATTCCCATTTCCATTCATCCGCCCCCTTTCCATCTGCGCCGCTCAAATCCACCATCAAAATCAGTTTCCGTCAAGAAAACAAAACCATCATTGAATCCTTCCTAAATTGAACAACCGATCCAAAAATCAAAAATCAAAAACCAGAAACGAAAAACCAGAAAAACGAATCGCCCCGTAAAACAATCCGCGATAATGAGGATGAACAAAAACACGAAAAATAACCCTAGATCTGAGTTGTGAAAAGAACAAACGCGAATCGTTAAAGAATCTTTTTCTCCTTTCAAGATCAAAACAATTCGCAATCCAAAATTTTCCAGGAAAAATAAGGAAAGATTTTCTCTCGTTTTTTCTTTTCCTTCTTTTCTTCGTTGTTTCACAAACCCCCCCTCGAAAAAACAATGTATATCATACAATGATATAGTTTTGACAAATGACGATCATATTTTCCTTTAAATATTTCAAAATCCTTATTTTATAATTTTAATAACAATTCATTGGGCTGGTCATTATTAAATTACAAGGCCCAATACCAAACTATATGGGCCGTTATTTGTCGGTGGGCCCAAGGGAAATTCCGGCAATGTACCCGTAAATGGAACTGTAGGCTTCGTTTTTTTTCGGCCGAAGCGCGTGGGGCCCGGTGACAGGTAAGCGCGTGTGGGGTCCACAGGCATGCAAATGGTGACTTTGAAAAGATTCTTAAAATTAAAAATGATAGTAATAATAATAATAATAATAATAATAATAAGTCAGAAAGTCTATGAGGAATATAATCTTTTTGAAGGTTCATTCGGTACTGATTCTGATTGACTTTGAACAATTCCTTGGGTCATTCTTATTCATGAAGCTGTTTTAGAATGTGTTGTAGTTCATGGCTTTTAAGTACATTTTAAATTTTTATTTACACCACAAAAACTTTATTATTCAAAACACAATAAAGATTAATGATTGGGTTGCTTAATTAAAGTAATAATATAACAAAATAGTGGTTATATGGACACCATGCTTTGACTATGGTGCAATTAAATTGTCCACAAAAGTCTCTAATTAAATGCACATCAAATAAACAAAAAAATATCTTACGAATCTATCAAAATTCAAGGTAGGTACAACAAAGAAAAGAAAGATCTTACGAAACACCAACAAAAAAAACTATGAAATGATTAAGATCCTTACTCGAATTGTAGATACAAAAGATATCAAAACGACATAAGATGGTAAACACATACCCAATTTATCAATTGTTATGTGCATGCAAAAATAGGATTTTAAAAAGATACTTTTGTTACAAATAATTTCATGATGATAATAATACATCAACATGATTGATGAAGAAAGAGACGGTGATAGTGAAACCTTTTTCTCTCATTTTTCTAATAATAAATAGGGGAATTGTTATAAATAGCACATAAAAAATGAAATTATTTACCAAAAAATTCAAATAACCTGAAACCATTTTACTACTTTGTAACTATATCTTATCTTGCTACTTTTCCTTTTTCTTTCATAAATTAAAATTTAATGTGGGGAGGAAGACTTCTGTTCGGATGAGAAAAAGATGATCCGTTCTTACTTATTTAACCTCTAATTTCTCTCTAATTTATTATTTTCATTTCAAAATTTTGTCGCACTAAATTTATTCGTAGGGTTGAGACATATAACAATATATAAAAGAAGTTGAAACTTACACGAAAGGTAAGCAATTAAAACCTTAAATTGCACATTAAGGCTAGGCTTTTCTCAAAATATTAAATTCGGCTTATAAATTTAGTAGTCCTTAAATGGAATTAGCATATGGGTAAGAACAATGGGTTTGAGATCTTAGCGAGCAGTTAATTATCATTACACCAAAATTTGTCTATAATTGAAAAACAAACTACGGTAAATTCGGTAAGTGTTATATATAAGATCTTTATAAATATCAATTTGAGGCTTTTCCAAACACCACATAGCCACATACCACCAATCAATACTTCCTCTTTTCTAACCAAAAAGACTAACTTCAATTTAATTTTTCAATCAACAATGCTAACCTAACTAATAATCAACTTGCACGCACAATCTTTATATTTTCTCTAATACATTTGACCTACAACTTGCACCAATTTTTTTTCTAAGCATTTCCAGTAGGGTCAACAAGAAGAATAGCAATTTTGAAAAATAGCAAAATCACTTTTTTCTTTCAAAAATTACAAAATGAAAAAAAAAAAAATACAATAGATAAGAATTTGCAAAAGCCCAAAATTCTTTTATATACGTTAAAATAGAATAAATACACTTTAATAAATATTATAATACATACTTGTCCAATCAAAGTCATAACCCTTCATTCATTTTCAAGATCCGTTGCAACTATCTTCATTCTTCATTTTTGTTTTTCATTTCTCATCTTCCGTTTTGAAGATCTTTCTTCGTCTCCATTTCTCATTTTTCTTTTTTCATCTCATCTTCTTCGAGTAGGTGAACCCTAATCTTTCCACCTTGAAGTGGGCAAACCCCAATTTCTACCATTTTTCATTTGAAGTTTTAGTTTCATCTTCAACTCCATCATACATTTTCAGTAAGAAACTTAGCTTCATCATGCATTTTCAAGAAGAAGAATATACACGTTCGAAGCATGCAAACACTATCTTCATTTTCCATATTTGATTTTAGTCTACAACCTGCAATCTCAAACACTTGAGGTAGAAGAACAAAAACATTCACTCACAACAAAAGATACAAAAGTTATCTTTCTCATCTCTTAAGAAATTTAGCTGATTTTTAAAATATATATATTTTATATTAATTATTTAATAAAAGATATATGGAATTTGGATGATTTTATCCCAACATACAATATATTAGCCTATTTTATTGAAAAAATAAATTCAATTTTCAAAAATAAATTAATCTAATACGAAAACTAATTATTTTATTTTCTATATTATTAACGACGAAAAGATTCAACTTATTTTGAAATAAAAAATGGTTGAGATTTAATTTTTAAATAAAAAAAAAGTTGAGATATTAATACAAAAATTAATTTTAATTTTCAAATTCAAAATTCAAAATTTAAAAATAAATTAAGATCTAATACGCAAACTAATTTAAATTTAAATTTATTAAAGGTGGACAAAAAGATTCAGCATATTTTAAAATAAATATAGTTGAGATTTAGTCCATAAAATTTAATAATATGATTATTTTGAAATAAAAAATGAATAAAGTTGTTAAAATTTTAAATCAATAGTGAAATAAAAAAAATGAATAAAGTTGTTGATACCTTGTTATGATAGAGTTCTCTACATTATTAACGCATTATATTCATAATTTGCATATCACAAATTAATTACACATAAAAGATTTGTTGTTATAAGAACGTATTATATTAAAACAATTACACTAATTAAACATTCAAACCAATATCGATAGAAATTATAATTTAATTAATGTTATTAAGTCAAATAAACATAGATTAAAAGTCTTTCTAAATATAATTAATATAATTATTTTTAATTTTAATTCATTTACATAATTGGATTATTTTAAATTGAGATTATTTTAAATTAATAATTGAGATTATCAAATTCGAAAATTAATACTTTGGTTATCTCCCCATTTCAAAATAATAATTCAATTCTTATATTCAAATCACCATTTCAAAATAATAATTCAATTCTTATATTCAAATTGTTATTTTGAGATAAGATAGCAAACTAGTTGATATTTTTTAATTTTGTAATTTTTAATTTTGTAATTTAATTAAGATTTTTAATAGTTTAAATTCAATTAAGTTATGATGAAATTAGTAATAAGAATAAAGTTATTAAAATATTAAATCAATTAGTTGAGTCCCATACATACTAGTCCATTTGAAACTTTTATGAAATTTTTTAGTAATTTTAAGAACTATGAAATTTATTAGTAATTTTAAAAACTTTTATGAGATTTATTAGTAATTTGAATCAATATCATATATCCTTTAGGCATACAAATTAAAAAACTTATAATTTTCCTTCTGACTGAACATTAAAAAATATTAACTTAATGCATGGAACTTAAATCAAAGAGCATGTACACAAATCAAAGAGATGAAAAGTGGTGTAAAATTTCGAACTAAAAATCATAATCCTTCATGCAATATCATACAGCAAAGACAGCGCATGATTTGATTGTATTGATGCGATGCTAAATATATAATAGTTGTCAGTGAACATATTAATTTTAGAGAGAGAAAAATAATAATTAAATAACCATAAAAATTAAAGAGTTTCTTCAAAAAAAGCAATCACACTCAGCTACTACTAAATACTAGGACGTCTTTGTCTTTAAATGCCAAAACTTTGATTTCCCCATCATCATTTGCTTTTACAATTTTCCCTTTCTACAAGAGACTGATCATGCCATTTTGTGAGTTGTAGGGGAAACACACCACTAATCTTGGACCTCTTTTTCATTCATCATCACCAAATGTGGTTTTCTTCCCTGCACATTATAAACCCCATTTTTAATAACATTCAGGAGATGTCCAACAATTTTTCAAATCAGTAAATGTGGTTATTAGAGAGGAAATCGATCTTTCTTTATTTACCAGTTGGAGTCATGTTTGGTTTGTTGAAACCTCCCCGACCTCCTCTTCCACCTCTGCCACGATCACCACCACGTCCTCCTCTACCACCAAATCGTCCCCCACTTCCAAATCGCCCACCACTTCTACCATCACCACCACCTCTTCCTCCACTCCTACCACCACTCCATCCGCCTCTTCCACTACCACCACCATCGCGGCTGTCTCCACGTGGCTTAGCCTCGTCAACAGTTAGATAGTTGCCATGGAGTTCACTGCCATTAAGTTCAAGAGCTTTGTTGAAGCTATCGGAATCACCAAAGTCCATGTAAGCCATCCTGGAAATAGAAAATGCCAAACCAGCATCAGGCATTTGATTTGTCACCCAATATACATTTTGATGTAGAACTTTTTTTGAACTCCTATTCAACTGAGAAGACCAAAATGGTAACATTTTTTCTGATAACATTTTTTAGGATAAAAAATACACCATACAAATACAAACCCTTTAACATTGCCAGTCTCATAGTCCTTTGGAATCGACACCCTGTTAATATCTCCACAGGCCCCAAAATGATCCTGTAAGGCACTTCTGATCTGTACAAGCAAGAATTTAAGAGCCTTTGAAACATGCAGCACAAAAATGCAGTCACATCTCACAAAATTTTATATTTCTTATTACCTCATCCTCTCCTAATGATCGATCAAATCCACGAACAAATACTGTTTGACTCGGGCCCCTACCACCTTTTTGGAATGAGTTGTTCCTCTCTCTACTAATAATATCAAAAAACAGGAAACAAATGGGTTTAATATGAATAAGCAAACAGTGTCAGAAAAAGAAGATATACAAAACTGAGTTGTGCTCTTTACCTGTCATATGGGGTGTATGAACCTTTTTCTCGAGCCATGTCAAGTCTTACTTCACGATTTAGGAGGAGTTCACCATTCAATTCAAGAGCCTGAAGAAATATTTTAACAAGCGCATAAAGTGAACACAGATGTGACAAAAACAAAATAACTAAAAGATAAAAAATACAAAGATATGCAGAAGTACAACATACAAAGCCCACAAAAAGGAAACACCCCAAAACAGGCTTTCCACAAAAAATATGTAACAAAGAGAATTCATCATAAACATGAAACAACAAAGGACGATGTAAAACACCAGTGAATATTTCTTTAAACCTAAGACACACCAATAACAGTTCTAAATAAATTTTATTACTAGATTCACTGAATCTTACTTTTTTAGCAACTTCAGGAGACTCAAACTCAACATGCCCAAAGCCCTTGAACCTTCCATCATGGTCAGAAGCAAAACGAACATGAACAGGTTTTCCAACATCTTTAAAGAAATTCTCCCTGCAACATTTTTTACATTCAATTAAGGTACAAAAATCCAATAGCAATAAATAGATGGAAGATGCAAACAACTGTATAACCAAACGCACCCACATATACCCCATGGGTTCAACATCACATGCAATGACCCCATGTTACCAATAATGTAAGCGTCAAGAAGTAAAAACCAAAATAAAAACACATGAATTAACTTCAACATACAAATCAGCCTGTTCGATTTGAAATGACAGGTTGCCAACAAAGAGTGTCTTTGATTCACCACTCTGATCTTTAGGAGTAACAGGAGTTTTAGGCTGCATGGAAATCATTAAAATTAATTGTTGAATGTATTAATATTGTACTGGAGTCTAAATAGCAAAGTGAAGGCAATTTACTGCGTCCTTCTTAGATTGCTTGGCAACTAATTTTGGTGACGCAGCTTCCTCCATTTCTACATCAGTATCCTGTAACCCCAAAAAATATTGACAAAATGCGTCATTACTAGAACAGATCTTCTATGAACTTGAAAGTGATGCATGTACTATACACTCTATAAGAATACCCAAGTGCTTTCAATTCCTATAAAAAAATCTAATGAACAAGCGCAGTTGCTATTTAAATAAAGTATCAGATTTTTATCAATAATCATCTAAAATGTAGTATAAAAAAAAAGTACACATAGTAGCACAAAATGCTAACCGCTTTCTTCTTTGTTAGTGGTTTTTTCTCCTCTTCATCACTTTCGCTGGAACTGTCATCACTGTCTTCTTCGTCCTCACTTTCATCACTATCCACATCCATCTTTTCTTGCCCTTTCTGCAGAATCATAATGAACTAAGACTCTTTCCAACTTCTAAAGCACTCTAAATATTATTAATTTTACAGAGTAATTCACGAAGAAAGAAGTGTATTAGAATCATAATGACTTGAAAACATGTTCTACACTCCAGACACATTCTACGGAAACAAAAGGATATTAAAATCATTACAGAAAACAGATTAACATTTAACAAATACCTTCACAGTATCTTTCTTCACAGAAGGAAGAGATGACTTCTTTGTAGTCTGCAAAGACATGAGATAAATGATGTAATAAGAAATCTTGTGGCATAATAAAGATATATATCTTTCTGAGAATCATTTGATTCAATGTTAAAATTTTATTTTCAATAGAAGTGGTCGGAGAACAATGCACCCCCATAAACATAAAACAATAGAAATACAGAAAAAGCAAGAATTCATATTTATCAAAGATATAAAACTATAATACACTTCCACCAAACAGTAAAAGCTCAAGACAATCTGAGGCATATATATTTTGAAATCAACTATGCAAGATCCGAAAAGGAAATCACAGACAGATGACAACTAAAACTACCATATAGAAAATATAGATCTAAATCCAAATAATGATCAATTTTAAACAGGGAAGCTCCAGAACATACAAGAAACAGCACTAACCCTCATAATTTGAGGACAATGAAACCTGTAGAAGTAAAACAAGATATAAAAATACACAGATCATGCATGAGCTTGATGTTAATCAATAAATCCAAATAATAATCCGTGCTAAACCAGAACATACAAGAAACAGGCACCAATCCTCGTAATTTGAGGACAATGGAACTTATTGAAGTAAAACAAGTCCGGAAAAAACCAGATCATGCATGAGCTTGACGTTAATTATTGGTGATCAAAGATGGAACTCACAGTGTCCTCGTCCTCCTCCTCAGAACTACTGTCCGAACTCTCTTCTACCTTCTTGGCCGGTTGAGCCTTAGCCGGAACAGGCTTCTTTGCCGCCTGATAGAGAAAAACATTTGTTTAGAACAGGAAAAATAAGCATGCTCTCTTTAGCATTTTTCAGAAAACAAGTTCTCATATATATTTGATTCTTAATAAAGGAAGATATAGCACTAGATCTGCCAAACCAACCAATTACTAACAGTGAAGTCATGCAATTATGAAGTTGTTCTGTCAATGTAGGACAGCTCCATAAGGGGATATCAAATCGTTATGCAGACTGCACACAAAGCGACTCAAAAGGCAGAATTCTCTACACTAAAATCAAGTAAGATGTACATACTGGTTCCTTGTCAGAGCCGCTGTCATCCTCATCAGAATCACTTTCTTCCGAACTATCACTAGACTCTTTCTTTTTAGCACTAGCAGGTGCCTTGGTAGCAGATTTCACTGCAGGAACCTACAAAGAGAAAACTAACAACTCAGAAAGGACTCCCTAGTGGAAGTTATAAGTAGTTTTGAAAAAGTCACACAACAGACTAAAATGCTGAAGGAAACAACAATTTAAAACTCACATCTTCATCAGAATCTGAACTCTCTGAATCAGACTCGTCACTCGATTCATCTTTAGTAGGAGCTGCAGAGCCGTTCTTAGCAGCTGCGGGAATTTTCTTCTGTTCATTGCTTTTTTTGGATTCCTTGTTTTTCTGAATCATTAAAAAGTTAATTTCAACTCCAATAACCCCTCAAATATTAAAATTAAAACTTGCTACAAAACGAATAATACTAACAGGTTCTTCATCTGATGAGCTGTTGTCCTCTTCTGAAGTATCTGAATCAGAACTCTTCTTCTTAGAAACAACAGCAGTACCTTTCTTGGCAGGCTCCTTGAAATAAAAGGAATCAACAGAAAAATTAACAGAAAGATAGGTACATAATCAATCACCAACTGTTTGCATCAAATACTTACATCTTCCTCCTCCGAACTGTCATCTGAGTCTGAACTTGACTCCACTTTTCCTTTGGGGGTAGTAGCAGACACACTCTTTTTTGCTGCAACAACTTTTTCCTTTGGTTCCTACAACAGATAAATAGATTAATGGACCTACAGGAATTGCCACACATTATTCCTAGTTTGAAAACTTACCTCGTCAGAATCAGAATCAGATGAGTCTTCCTCTGAACTACTGGATGCCTTGACCTTCTTTGTAGAGACAGAGCTTGGTCCCTTCTTCACGGCTTTGACGTTCTTGGAAGCCGGCTTCTGAAAAAAGTAAGAAATAACTATAATTGAACAAACATACTTATCATACACAAATTAAATTATAGTTGTCTGATATACATACACATACATACATATATTATAAAAAATCCACAGAAAATATACAATCCATTCAAAGAACAGTAACTTAAATAACTAGTTAAATGCACAACATATTGACGGAGTATATTTGCACACCTCATCAGAATCCGAGGAATCATCCTCTGAGCTGCTGCTGCTGCTATCAGGCTTCTTCTTTGCAGGGGCAGCAACGCCATTAGCCTTCTTAGTGGGCAGAGTGTCTTTCTTTGAAGAGGGAATAACTTTAGGAGCAGGTTTCTGTAATTGTTAAAATAAATAAATAAAACAGGTGTATAATTGAAACATCAGAGTATAAATCATGTTTTCCCTTATCACTGACCATAATTGAACGTGTTTAAAGTCAAGTAGTTAGATTAACAAATAAACAAGCCAAACAAGAGAAAAATAAGCAGTGCACCAAGATCTCAATACATAAGAAGGGCCTTTTTAAGAAGTCTATTTTGGAATATAGGAGCTAAAAAGAAGAGTGTAGAAAATTTTATTCCCATTCAGAACTTAACTCATACAAAAGTAAACCAATAATGATATAGGCAGCTAAATATGCATAAGAAAAACAATAGGAGATCCGAAACGAAAACGAATGTATACTATCACGCTGGAATCGCAACAATCGTCCCACATTAACACAAATTGTAATTCCGACCAATTTTATAGTTCATGGTCATAAGCTACCAAGAAAAAACGTGCTAAAAAATAAATTAAGGAATCTAGTTCATAATTACAATGATGTTTACCGTCTCTTCTTCAGAAGAGGAATCTTCCTCTGAACTGCTAGTCTCCACCTTCTTCTTCTTTTGTGTTTTGGCTTCGACCTTCTGCTTCTGAACAGCCTGCTCAACGGCCGCGTCTCTTTTCTGCTTTTTCGCTACCACTTCTTTCTCCACAACCTCCTCAGCCGCTCTCTTACCTTCGTGAACACCAACATACCAAACACTTAACAACAACCAACAAGAATAAAAGAAAACCAACCCATATAACCCTATCGATCACCAAAACTCATCAAACAACATAACATAACTGCAAACACAAATCAGTAACACTTAAGAACGTATACGCTACCTTTCTTCACCGGCTTGGAAGACGGGACTGCAGCCGGAGCTACATCAACCTACATCAAAAAGAAAATCAAAACCACAATTACAAAAACCATCAATAACAAAATAACGTAAAAACAACACTACAAAAACGAAAAGAAAACATGTCTCTGAGAAGAATCATACGCACTTTAGTAGCAGACTTCTTGCTGGACTTGCCCATTGGAGAAATAGACTAAAAACTTTAAGTGCTTAGAAGGATTCTAGAGCAGTTAGCAATGGAAACCGAGAAAATAAAAGAAAACCTAAATCTTTTTTGAAAAAAAGAAACAACAATGGAGGCTCTGCAAAACCCTACTCGTAGAAAAAGATTAGGGTTTTGAGGGAGCGGTAAGAGTGAAGCTGTGGCTTTACTTCTATATTTATAAGACGCGGGTTTTTGTATTCGGGGTGGGTTTTAGGGTTTCATCATATTCGCACGTGCAGAGTGTAAAATCGATAAATCGCGGATGTATTAATCGCCATTCTACTTTAATCCAAGCCGTTCGTTTTCCTTCCTTCAGTAGATCACTGCGGCGATTATGTTTTTAATCGGCCGTTGGTTTTGTGGACCCCACCGCTTTCGGGAGGATATTTTGAGGGAGTCTATCGCCTTTTACTCGAACAATTTATGGGAAATTATAATTTAACATTTTTAAACTTTTAAAATTCTGTTTTAAAACTATAATCTCTTAACAAATAACATTAATTTTCCATATTTAATAAATAAACAAATAACTTGTACTCCTTATTCTATTCCATACCAAATTTAAAAATATATCAATCTGTCATAAAGAACAAATCTAATCAAATGAACTAAATAAATAATACAAGATGTTACTTATCAATGAATCAAATGAACTAAATAAATAATACAAGATATTACTTATGAATGAATGATATGGTTTGCATCTATTTAGTTATTGCTTTTTAAATAAGAACAATAATGAGGAAGATGATTTTGGGGTTAAACATGATGTGTTTAGAAGACAAAAGGAGTACGAGAAAAACATAATTGGGATAAAATAAAAAATAACATTGTACGTGGTCTAATCCAACATGCACAAGTTTGAATGAAAGTGCTAATGACTGCGAGTGCCTCTTAAAAAATTTTTTAAAAACAATGAGACAATCCCAAACAAGTATAGAGGAGTAGGGACTACGTGAACAAATAAGAAGTTTAGGTATGTTCTTATGAAGAAAAGTTATCCAACACATGCATGAAACTTGCTTATAAAGACTGGTTAAATAGTTATTAAGTAGATGGGTTTGCTTGCAAATGTTAAGAAAACAATGTGAGTTTCATGTGAGAAATTTGAAAGTTATTGCTAAAACATGGTTTTTCTCTAAAACTTCTTTCTATTGCATTATACTTACCTTTCTACGTGCTTTTTGTCTTTTACTAATTTTTCTCAATGATAGACAATATCACAAGTTTGATGACAATGGTTTTAAAGTGTGTAAACAAATGGCTTCGATAGGTCAAGGCTTTGGGTTCCACCTTGCAAGAGGGCTCTTGGAGATCAAAATTGATGTCTCTTGGAGCAGTATTGTGTTTTAATTTATGTCATAAAACTCGTAGTTTGTAACTTAAAATCATGTTCTATTTCAATAAAGTAGTTATTGAAAAATTATTAGTGAAATTGAATACTATGATCTTAAATACCAATAAACTAAGGTCCTGAGTCTATCTTTAGTAAAACTTGAACTTTATGTAGAGACATAAATGCGGAACAGGTTCGAGTATATGGCCTAAAACAATGTATAGTATGTGACCCTATAGTATATGAATAGGGTTGAATGTCTTATTATGGAGTCATTATAGATGTGGTTTGTTTTATTGTCAGTACAAACAATGTGATCCTAAATCGTTCATATAGAGACATGAAAGATGAGGTATCCTGTAAATAGTTTACATAAGAATGAAAACATGAAATAGTCTATTTATTTTATAACATCATTTATTGTATAAAACTCACTATTCCGTTTATTAACGACATAAATAACTTACTCTTAATTTTGAGTTAACTATGAATTATTGTTCACACAACATTATCATTATTCGATATGCATAGGTGATAATAGTTCATCAGAACTGGCTCAATAAGCCTTGGCATGGGTAAGATCAAGCGGATAGTTGGAGACATGAGGTGCAAAACGAAATTCCTTCATACTCATTATAGGGTTAGGTAGATAGATTATTCTCTTAATAACTTAATCCAAATATTGAACAAGGGGCTACACCCTCTCATAAGCTCGAGGGATTCAGTTTATATTCAGTTTCTACGAGACTTTAGCAGAATGACCTGTTAGTTAATGAATGTTGATTAGCTCGGAATGACCTGTTAGTAAATCATTGTTCTACAAAAAAAAAAAAAAAATCACTAGAGGAGCGTCAATGTTGATGACTTGCTTTAAATATATATATATGAAAATAAGTATCATGAAATTCAAGCTGCTAAAGCAATATGCAACATGATAGAGTTACATCGATAAAGTTGCATCGTCTTTCATGTACAAACCCAATAAGTCCCCGCAGTACTGGGCGACGTGATAGAGTTGCATCGTCTATCATGTAGAAACTCAATAAGTCTCAGCAGTATTGGGCGACATGATAGAGTTGCTGTTGGATCGGTATGGCAACCACAGAGGGGGTGAATAGGGTTTAAATAAACTTTTTGACAAATAAAAAGTAAAATCAACTAATTAGATACTTTTTAAATTTAAATAAAGAATTTTGTAAACTTTGTCAAATAACAAGATTGATAAAAATATATGAATGGAAATATGCAATCAAACTCAACCAATAAGAGTATGTAACTAAAATTAAATTAAAAAATAATTAGAAAAGAGTTAGAGAAGAAGACACCGTAATTTTATAGTGGTTCGGTTAAACTCAACCTACATCCACTTTCCCAAGCACCTCTTGGGATTTTGATTGAAAATCTTCTTTGGACTCTTTCCACGGATTTGAGCCGAACCGATTCTTGCTCCTTTTTCGGGTTCAAGAGCAAACCCGATCCTTTCCACGGGTTAGGATCCAACCGTTACAATATGTTGAAGTTTTTAAATCATACAAAAGAAAACTCTCTAAAAGAGTGAGTATACAATTTGAAGCTCACAAATTTAATCCTCACAATACAATAAGAAGCTCTCGATGAAAAGAATAAAAATTGGAAGCTTTAGAGAGAATAACAATGTTGGCTTTTTGCTTGAGGATTGTAAAGATATGGTGATCTTGTGTAAATGTGAAGTATTTAAAAAGAGAGGAAAGATAAATTCAAAATCATTTGGGTCATTAGATATAAGTAAAAGAAAAATGAATGGTTGAGATTTAAACTTAATTAGCCGTTAGACACAATACAAATAATAATATAATAATATGTCTTTTCAAAATACTTTGTTTAAAAAGAAATCAATAAAGCAACTTCACCATCTTTTAAAAAAACTAGCCGTTAGACACAAGAAAATAATAATATTAAAATCATTTTAAATTCATTTTCTTTATAAAAGCCAATAAAACATAACAAAAAGCCACATTTGTTACTCTTTCATTGCTCCAAGTGGCTTTCTCTAATTGGTTCAAATTGAATGCTTGGTCGCCACGTCACCATCTCGGGTATTTTTTCGTTAACCTTCTTTTAGCAATATTTTCTTCATTTGAACTTCGATTTGGGTGATTCAAGAGGCGTTAGAATCATTTTTCCAAGCTCTACGATATGGTCTATTCAAATTAATAAAATTGTCCATAAAAAAAAATCAGATTTGTTATCATCAAAACATAAATTAATTGAATAATTAAAATAAATTAATTTGAGATTAAGGGCCAAAAAGCCAACAGTTGCATCGTCCAGTATTGGGCGACATGATAGAGTTGCATCGTTTATCATGTACAAACCCAATAAGTTCCAACAATATTGGGTGACATGATAGAACCTAATAAGTATCCGCATTACTGGGCGACATGATAGAGTTGCATCGTCTATCATGTACAAACCCAATAAGTCTCAGCAGTACTGGGCAACTACGTCTATCATGTGCAAACCCAATAAGTCCCAGCAGTACTATGTGACATGATAGAGTTGCATCGTCTATCATGTACAAACCCAATAAGTCTCCGCAGTACTGGACTGGACGACATGATAGAGTTGCATCGTCTATCATGTACAAACCCAATAAGTCGCAGCAGCAGTGGACGCGATAAAGTTGGGTCGTCTATCATTAGAGTGGGTGCCATGATAGAGTTGCATGAGCGCCATGATAAAGTTGGATCGTCTATCATGTACAAACCCAAAAAATCATGATAAAGTTGCATCATTTATCATGTACAAACCCAATAAACCAGGATATTGAAAGCCAAACCAAGATACTTACCCAAGGCCTTTGAAATAGTTTTGAAAAAAAAATTAATAATAAAAAATAAAAAAAATATATATAAAAAAAATTAACCTTGAGTAGAACTTGTAGTTGGTGCAATGTCATAGATACTAACCTTAAAATATATTTATTAGTAAATTAGGTAAGGTAGCACTTTTTAGAGTATATATATAAATAAAGCTTTTTAAAATGGAAAACCAAAAAAGTAAAATAAAATAACAAAAAAAAAAGTAAATCAGAATATATATATAGGCACACATGAATACAAAAGAAAATAAAGAAATATATATAATAATAAATCAATTGTTTGTAAAAAGAGTTTAAAAAAATAAATTAAAATTAAAAAAACAAAACAAAAAAAAAAACCTTTCACCAGTCTCACTCTTTTTTTCCCTTTCTTCCTCTCTTATTCTTCGTTCGTCTCTGTCTTTTCTTTTTCTTTTTTTTCTCTCTTTCCTTTCTTCTCTTCTCATTTACTTCTTTCTTCTATTTTTTTTCTTCTTTTCCTTTCTTTTCTATACCACTCAATCTCCATGTCCGGTAAATTCAAAAAAGAAAAGAAGAGATATGACTGAAATTAGTTTTGTGTGGAGTAGCGACCGAAAGTAAGTGACGAAGTATGGCGATAACGTTTTAACAGTAGTAAATTTTTTTTTGATGTCTTCTTTCTTTTTGCTTGCTTCATTTCTTTCCCACTTCAACTATTGTTTCAACTATTTATAGGGATAAAAAATTATACATTGTAGATGAAATAAGAGATGGAGTAAATCTTTGTTGATTTTCTTTGTTAAGATCTTTGGATGAATTTTGATTGAGATCTTCAAATATATTTCTATTGAGAAATTAAGTATTAGTTTTAACAAATCTCAAATTTTTAAATATATATATATATAAATAAATAAAAATAATTTGATTTATATGGAATATTAAAAATATACATACATATTTGGATATTGGCAATTTTCCAACTCTCAAGACGTGCAAGTTCGTATTAACCTCGAGATCAACAACTTCTGAAAGATTGAAGACTTTGAAGATTAAACTTTTCTTGAATTCCTGAAGATCGAGTCTCAAATAGACTTGCAACTACAACATCCTAAAAATCGAAGACTAAGAAATTCTAAGTTTTTAAATTGTATTCGAGAGAAAACATCAAATGAGTAAATACTAGAGGTTGTATTCACAATATTCATAAATATATCAAAGTTCAATTCCACAAAATACATTTCTATGAAATCTCGTGTGAACACTATGATTTCAAAAAATGATATATACCTAATATATATATATATGTCAAAAAGTAATACCGAAAAAAAGAAGTAAACATGATATATCACATGCTATAATAGTAAACCAAAAACATATATTATTATAAACATAGATTATAATAATATAGCAAACACACTATAATATCCACTCATCCTCACAAATTCCCAAAAATGTTTATTTATCGATTTAATGGTAAGTTTTTGGATTTTTTCTTCTGTAATTTCTCTAAAAATATCAATCGAAATCGAAGTTTTATTGTAATTTCTCACGTTTTCAGCGTCATTTCTTTTTCACCTCTCACCATCTCTCGCCTCTCGCTCTCATCGTCTGTCATCGGTCGAGTTCTTTATGCCTCTTCGCTTCTCCAAGGACAAAGCTGCAGATCGTCCCTCAGTCCTTCTGCGGCCGCCGCTGCCGCCGCCTCTCCAATCCACGTTGGATCTCAATTGGCAGTGGCTGTGACCCACACGACACTAATGGAGCAGGCAACTGACAACTGAGTTTGCTGAAGGCTTGCAATTGTGAGGTATGTGAATTTTAAAAAAACTATAATACTTATGGAATTTGTTGTTTGTTATGCATCAACCGAATATATGATTATGTACGATGAGCATCGTGCTATGTCCTTGAATCAGACGTTAACATATTTTTTGTACGTTGTTTAAGAATTAAGCTTTTAATTGAAATTGTTCACCTTGTAAATGTAGACTGGAAATGCTATATGGAGAAATGATTCATTTGGAACTGGACGAAGACTTAGGGAGCTTACTAATTGTTCTATTGGGATTTAATGTTTCAAACAAATTCGAGCCATTCAAGACGAATTCGTTGAGGTCGTAGTATAAGTTATTTCTATTAGCTTGTTTTGGCTCGGAAATGGCGTCTCTGCTGTTCCGTACTTCACGCAGGTTCGTGTCCTGCCTCTCTCTTCATCGTAAATATCTCAATCTCTTCTCAAGCCTCGAGTCGCCAATTTCATACACCAGAGCTAGTTCAGTTTCCAATTTAAGGTGTTATCGGTCAGATTTTGTTTTTGAAAGTTCCATTCGAGATTTTAGATTTGGACTTATCCATGGTTTTTCTACATCTTCGGACGTAAAAGAGAGTTCAAAGAGTGATGAGAGTCCGTATGGTAGTGTTAAAAATGATGGAAAATCAGAGGCAAAAGCTGAGATGTCCTGGATTTCTTTGTATTTGCCCAAAAAGTTTCAGCCTTATGCGCACCTTGCACGGCTTGATAAACCCATTGGAACGTGGTTGCTTGCTTGGCCTTGTATGTGGTAAGTAAGAGCTACTTCTGTTTTTGGTCCGTGTTTGTTCTGCTGTCAATGTGCAAAAAATGATTTGGAATAAAGGAAACTTTTCGATGTCACGCAATAATAGTTGTTAATTTGCATCTAAAATTGGTTATTATTTTCAATATTCAGCCCGTTTCTGGAATAATAAATATTTTGTATCATACTAATCACTATTGGTTGTCTGGTTTTAAATGGATAATTAGATGCTCTCCAAATTATGCGTTAAATAGGTGATGATTGTCAATGTGTGTATCAACATTTTCCATATTTGATAGTTATGTTGGTGATATATAATTAAATTTGCCTTCAACCACAAGCTTAAGCTTTTGGATGAATTGGTGGTTTAATATGGTATCAGAGCAGGTGGTCCAGGGAGGTCCTGTGTGCAAATTTAATTATATATCACCAACAAGTTACTATTGCATTTGTGAGAAATTAGTGGAGGCATGTTAATTTAGTTATGACTTGCATAGTTCTGTGTAAAAAAGATCATCATGTATTTAATTTCATATGTATTATCTTCGAACTTTACTTGATTATTCATAAAAGATCTATCAATTTTTATGTAATTGCGTATTTTAGTTGGGAAATTATCCAATTACAACTAGTAAATAGGAAAGTCTGCCAATGGTTCACTTTATTACCCTCTACGTATTGAACTATAATTTTCTTTTGTATCATATAGGTTATAAGACGATGTTCACACTCTCGACTGGATCATAAATGTTGAGGGGAGCATGATTTCCAAAATCCATAACTAGAGTAAATTGTATTCTTTAGGTCAATTACCTTGGCGGCACCTCCAGGCCAACTTCCTGACTTTAAAATGCTGACTCTATTTGGATGCGGGGCTTTGCTTTTGAGGGGTGCTGGGTGTACCATAAATGACCTCCTTGATCGAGATATTGATACAAAGGTCATTACACTTCTTTCTTCCATGTATATCATATTCACATTATTTTCTCTATCGTGTGGCTTTTTGACATTATCTCTTGGCTTAACTTTTTGAATAGTTTAGATCGGTTAGTCCTTGCAGGTAGTGTGCAAATCTACGTGTTTTGTTTGTGATCGATATATGTATAGACAATATCTCTTGGCTTAACTTTAGGGCTTTGTATTTTAATCAAGCATTAGTTCATTCCTTTGTTAATTATATCATTGCAACATTTCTAGCCCCCTTTCTTGGTCTGGGATGACTGTAAATTTGCAATGCAAAATAAAATGACTTTCTACTTGGTATCAATTATTTGCTGCATTCCCGTGATCTATTAGTCTCAATATCAGATGATAGATGCATTACTTGTCATGATGTGTGATAAAGTAGAGCACAAAGTACTGAGGCTGATGAATAAAACATTCACTAACAAATAGTTTTACTGCTAAGTACTTTCCTTTCGGATACACCTCCCCTGCAGGGGATTAGTTACTTCTTACTCTTCCATGCTTGGTTCAGCCTCAGTATTTCATCCTTTGCAGGTTGAACGTACAAAACTTAGACCAGTTGCTAGTGGTCAATTAACTCAACCCCAGGGAATCAGTTTTTTAGGGTTGCAGCTATTTTTGGGACTTGGAATTCTCCTTCAACTGAATAATTACAGGTTGGAATGGTTTTGAGTTTCTCTTTAGAATGAACTGGGTCACATAATAAGTGTTTTCTTGTATAGTAGTTTGATGTTTCCAATGTGACTTCCTGTTTTGAACAGTCGCATTTTGGGGGCTTCCTCTTTGCTTCTAGTATTTTCCTATCCTCTCATGAAGAGGTTCACATATTGGGTATGACGCTTTTATTGGGTTTGTATTTGTTAAAGGCCTCATTTGATAAATGATAATCATTTAGTTTTTTGTTTTTGAAAATTAAGTTTATAAACACTAGTTCCACCTATTGATTTCTTTGCCTTGCTAGCTAGGTTTTAGAAGTGTTTCTTAAAAAGCCAGGCCAAGTTCTGAAAATTAAAACAAAATTGTTTTTGAGATTCAACTAAGAATTTAAGTGTTTAGTTGGGAATGATGAAGACAATTGGAAAAAAAAAATGGTGAGAAAATAAGCAGAAATTTTAAAAATTTAAAATCGAAAAGGTAATGGTTATAAAATGGGGCTTAAATATTCTATTTATGTTATTAATTTTGAGAAACCTTGGTAGTTGATGTGCCTTAGCGATATATTTGTGGCAGCCTCAAGCCTATCTGGGTCTGACGTTCAACTGGGGAGCTTTGTTAGGATGGGCAGCCATCAGAGGAACTTTGGATCCAGCTATTGTTTTGCCACTATACTTCTCTGGAGTATTCTGGACTCTTGTATACGATACGATATATGCACATCAGGTAAATTCTGATTCCTGCCTTTTTCTTTGTTTATTAGGATTTTGTATAGCCAGCTTTAAGGGCCATATTTTTTAATTTTTACAAAAAACAAAAGAGTATTTATAGAAGTAGGAAGCTCGTAGTTCATTCGAAATCTTACTCTGATGGTGGTGAACATGGGTGAAATAGAAGCAACTTGTAGCAAAAAATTGTACTTGTAAAAAGCAAAGCAATAGCTGAAATCTTTGGCTATGGAATTCCACCAAGAAGTTAGGGCAAATACGTGGTCCTTTATTGGACCGTTTGTTTCATGCGCATCCAATTTTCTATGGAGTAGACATCTGAATTTTGTGTTTGTCTTGTGGTAATGTAAGACGTCTTGACATCTAGATGTTCCTTGACATCTAAAACATGGATTTTTCAAGTTCCCATGTGGAGCGCATCCTGTCTTTACTTTTTAATCCTTCAAGTTTTCTTATATATATATAGCACTTTGTTTGTTTATATTTTCTAAGATAAATAGTTTCAACCATATATATTACTCTTTTTTACTTGTATCGTTTTTGTTTTTTTTAGAAACATATTCAATTTTAAGTGTAAATATTTATTTTATAAAGAAATTATAAATTGATATATTATTTCATCAAGAAAAATAACATACAAAATAATATAAGAAAATCAGTTTAGAAATAAATTCAGATTAATTAAAAAGAATTATTATGTAAGTTCAAATTATATCAAACTAATTATAAATTAATGAAACATTATGCATATTCATGACATTTTCAAGTAGAAATCTTAAGAAATGAATACAGTTACCCAAATAATCCTAAACATCTATAAAAATATTTCTACAAAAGAAACACAGTTATCAAAAAATACATCTGTAATTTTGGGCATTTAAAGACTCCGGTTTTCTACATTCTCAAGAAAACGATTCACCACTCCAGCCAATTAATGTTTTGTAAACACCAAAAGAAAAGCTGATCCTCAGTGATCTCTCCTGTGTAACTTGATGCCAAATATTGTGGAAGAAACTTAAATGTGACCATTGAGTATTGTGCATGGATGCATTACTCATGGCTGCAGTATTCTTTATTTTATACATTAGCAAAGCCTTGTGCATCTTTCTTAGAGGTCTCTACTCTCTCTGTACTATAATGCTTGCCTTATCGCCCACACCCACTAGGGATTTTACCTCCGGTCACGTGTTTGTACATACTATTCTTGGCTTTCTGTCACTGAGTCTTTAATGGTTTGTATTTGTATCTCACTACTCTTTTTGGTTATTTGGTGATTGTTTTTTGTCGGTGGTTTAACTCTAGATCTAGTGGTACCCGTTACGGTACTTGAAACCATAGTTGCATATGCTAGTAAACAGACATGGAAACGCAACATCATTTGATACTTAGAGGTGTTGCTCGATGTCGTAGTGCCATTTTTATATCTGAATAAAAAGACTTGACAAGTTTCTAATGATGTTTTTTGATTGGATATGAAGAAGTTTTTGGAACTTGGCAAAATACTTTTAGATGCTTTAAAAGAAAAGGTCCAAAGCGCCCCTAGGAAAAATGTTTCTGTCTAAAGCATTTCCAAAATCAACTCTTTGACTTTCTGGTTGCAATGCTTATACTTGCTGGCTTTAGGACAAGGGAGATGACTTAAAAGTCGGCGTTAAATCTACTGCTTTGAGATTTGGAGACTCAACTAAGGAGTGGATTACTATGTTTGGAATTGCAAACATTGGTTGTCTTGCTCTTAGTGGTTACAATGCTGATATTGGTAATCTGCTCTGTGCCTTTCCATGTTTTTAATTTCCAGTTTTGGATAAACTGCAATTTGTTTGGATGTCTTATCCCAAACCATTGTGGAGCAGGATGGCCATTTTATGCACTTTTGGCTGCTGCATCTGGACAGTTGGCTTGGCAGATTTTTACAGTTGACTTATCAAGTCGTGCTGATTGCAATCGAAAGTATGTGTCTGATCTGATTTGGAGGATACTATATCAAGCACCATTAAAGCAAATTAAGATTTTACTGATTTTATGGTTGAATGCATGTATTTTAAACTTAGGCGTTTAAAATAAGTTGCGGAGTAGGAGGTAGAGGAGTAGAATTGAACTTCACTCCTGGTTTGACCAAGGAGTTTGTGGGTGTCACAACTGATAAACATTAATTTTATTCCTTATTAATTCTTTGCATTGTGGGTCCTGGGAGTTCACAAATCTACCTCTGTTCCAAACACCCCAAGTGTCGAATCTCATAAGATTATTTTACTAGATGAAAATCCTGGTTTTTTTTAAACTGAACTTTCTGTAGAATGATGCTTGTGACCATTTCGTTGAAAAAAAAAATTATCAGCTTCAATCCATTACTGTGATGATAATGTAGGTTATTCTGAATGCTTACATACTTTCTGCCTAAAGATTTATCCATATTTAAAGTCGAGGAGATTGTTATATGCATTAGTTTTCTTAGATTGTTATATGCATTAGTTTTCTTCCCTTTTCTCCTTTTGTACAATGCATCCTCATTTTTTGCTTCTCGTTTTCATTTCTGGTTTCAGGTTCATCTCCAACAAGTGGTATGGTGCTTTAGTATTCAGTGGGATCTTGCTTGGTAGACTTTCTTCTTAGCCTTTTCCGAAAAATATGAGAAAGCCAAGATGGATGGTTTGCTATTGTTTGACCTTTTGAGATTATTGAAGACGTGCGACGTGTTCATAAACATAAAAGGATTCGATCTTGCACTATCTTCAAATGATATTGGTACTACAAATCGTGATCGGCTTTTATCTTCGACCTCAGAAATTGGAGAGTGGGTGAAGCTCTGTTGGTGTTGTTTTCATGTGGAGATGAAAGCAGAGGTTTGAAGTAACCGTGACTACTATTAGAGCAGGTTTGAAGTAACTATGACTTGAGGTTGTGGGAGCAATAGGGAAAAAAAATTCAGTTCCAACACAAATGCATTCGATGCATTAGATCTCTTTAGAAAAATGACTAAGCTTATTTCACATTTTTTTTACTAGAAACATATTTTTTGGGGGTTAAATTTGCTTTATTTGTCTTCTGTCGTCTCGATGTAGACAGCCTAATCCGTCTTTAGAATTTATACATCATTTAGACGAAATTGAAAGTTATAATAATGTGTTAGGAATCAAACTCCACAAACATTAATACCCACAATTCCAACAAACACCTCTATGACTTAATATATTCGCGATGATCCTAAGAAGTTCCAGCATTAAAGTTCTTCCAGAAGTTCCAGCATTAAAGTTCTTCCAGAAGCTCAGTCAAAAGTGACTTTTACTAGAATACAGACAAAAATGAAGTAGAAATTGGAACAAAATTATTAGAGCGATAAGAGCAGATTCGAGAGCGTCAAGCTTCCTCAAGCTACAAAATCTCCACATTGACTTCATCTGCCAAACTCCTCCTACTTACAACCCCTTTATGTATTCCGTGGTCCTTGCCTTGATCATCACCCTGATTCGTACCTTCCTTCTCCAACAATTTCCTTGATTCTACTGCTTGTGATTTGACTCTTGCGCCTCTCTCATACGTACAAATTATAGGTGGGGCTTTGCATAACGTAACAAATTCTTTCCTAATTGTAATACAGAAATTTACTTTCTGTATGTGTCTCGATCTGTTCACTAAAAAAACATGTCCATGTATTTAACAACAAAAGTCTACCAAAGCTCAAACTTTAATTTAAACATTGAGGATTAAACCAAAACTTTCCAAAGTTTAGTAATCAATTTTCAAGAGTATTTCTTTTGTTATTCAATAAAAGGAAAAAGAAAAAGAAAACATAATTTATGAATTTGAACAGAAAAGATTCTCCAATTAGGTTCGAATACAAATGGAAACAAAGTTGGTGTCAGTTACCTGTATCCCTCCACCATCAACTCCCACTCGTTCTTTTAGGCCAATTTCAGAATTAAAGCTGTCATTTATTTTTGGTAACATGTTTATTATTTATTCAGCTGTTACCTTTTTTTTTTTTTTTTCTCTTGAGTTGTTAATTCACATTAAACTAAAAGTTGGTCATACTTAATTTTTACACCCCCAATTTCTGGACTTTTTTTAATCACACATATACATGATAATAATTATTATTGTTAAATAAAAAAAATAAAATGTTGACTTATTCTTTACATACATGTCAAATTTGTTTGGTCATTAAGTGTTATACTAGTACATATATTCTCTCTATATGTTATTTGTCATATCATAGTCACCTTACAGAGGTTTAAACATATGGTTGGATTTTTTTTTTTTTGACTTTTTATATTTTCGTTGTTAAACATTTACGAAAGATTAATTTTTATCTATATTTGGTAGTGTATGAATGGTAGAACTTTGTAAATTTATGAGTCTAAAATTGCAATCAACAAATTGAAATTAAAATAAAAGTCAAAGAACTAAATTGAATATTTGGAAAGTATACGAATCTTTAATTATATTTTTGTGAATATTACTACTACAAGGTTTAATTATGTTCTAAAATTTGTTTTGTAAAATGCATATAATAGAATAACATGAATTTAATTGTTTGCTTTATTATTTTAAATATTTTTTTGCTATTTTTTTTGTTATCTATAAATTTGCCAAATGATTTTAAGTCATTGCTTTTTATTACTCTTTCAAATTTAATAATACACTACTTTTTTTAGAAAAATCTTTTAGTGTATTTTATTTTATTTGTAAGTAATTAGAAGCACTTTAGTGCATGCTAAATAAAAAATGAAATTATATTTTTAAGTGAATTAATTATTATAGTATAAATACATTTAGAAAATAAATTAGTCAAATGCTTCCCTCTAAAAAACAATTTACTTTGTTTCTATCTAAATTTATCAAATCACAGATTTTTTCTACTATCGATAACTTGAAAACCACCTTTTAAGTGATGAAAAAGTGTTTTACCTTCGTTTTCTTTTCATTTTCATCTGATGACATCAATTTTTCTAAACAATTTTTTCAGAAAAAGCACTTTTAGTATTCGAATATTACAGGACACAAAAAAAAAAAAAAAAGTTTTCTTAAGTTAAATAGTGTTTTGAATTAAAATCAATATTTTTCAATTTAAAAACTCAAATTGATTTCAATCCAAGTCTTAGAAATTGAAATAAAATTTAAAACATTATAATAAGTATCATAGTTTTTGTTTTTATTGTATTTATGGTTAGAGATGATATAAATAACAGGCTTTTTTTTAGCTAATTAAAAGAAATGTTCACATGAGACTTCAACCAAAGGATTTAGTCTATTGCTACCAACAAACAAGATTCATTTGTTGAAATTAACGTGAAATTTTCAACAAATAAATTTATTTAGAATTTCAAATAAATATTAATTACCACCTATCAATGCTTCACACCATTCAATAAACGTAGGTTCGGATTATTCTATACACAATTTTCTTATTTGAACAAAAATTCACTTTATATGAATTCAATTTTTAAAGATCAATGAGACTTTTTTGCTGTGAATCTCCGTATCTAAACTAAATCTATAACTTAATTTTTATTTAAATATGGCTAAACAAAAGTAGTAGATCATAGATGTGAAAAGATGCATGAGTTTGAAAGAAAGTTGAGATGAAGTTTAGAAAAATTAAAATTGAGATTGATGCACTTTTTATTGTCTTCTTCCATGGAGTTTAATAAAATCTATATAAATATTTTTGTTATATTTGAAAGTGAGAAAAATTGTTTGATTAAATTGAGGTTGGTTAATAAAAATTGATTTGATTAATTAAAACAATAGCAAAAGCTTTTAGTTATTTTGTTATTGTTATTGTTATTTATTTTTGAAGGAAAGGTTTCAATAATTCGAACGTGTCATTTTCAGGGAGATTTGGTTTTGCGGAAGAATTCCCACCGCTTACGGATCCCCACATCAGCAACAACGGCCTCCTCTCCATGCAAATTCATGCAATCAATTTCTTTTTTATTATTTTCCTTTTTCAAAAGACGTAATAAATAAAAACAAAATATTCCAAATCTTAATTTGTTTTTTGAATCTTCTAATTAATCTCAATCATTCAATCAAATAAATCAAATCACACAGTCTGATTTAATCTGTCACAAAACTAATCTTCCCATATTCTCTTTTCTTTGGCTATCCCAAAATTCTTCTTTTATAAATTTACTTCCCTTCCCCATAAATTTCCCATTTCGATTCTCTAACAAAGAACAGTAAGATTGTGAAGGAAAACATCGCCGGTGACAGTGAGAAAAAATGGAAAGAAATTCAAGCAAGAAGGAAAATGAGGGCGAATCGGGTTCTGGAACCGATGGGGGTGGAGAAAGGATTGTGGTCGAAGATGCTTTTAAGAATTTGGAGGTTCCTTCTTGGCGGAATCAGATCACATTTAGGGCTCTTTTCACCAGTTTTATTCTTAGTATTGTTTTCAACTTCATCGTCTGTAAACTGAATCTCACCACTGGGGTTATTCCTTCTCTCAATGTCGCTGCTGGGCTTTTGGGATTCGCGATTTTGAAGGGTTATACCTCGATTCTTGATCAGCTTGGTCTTATGAAACAGCCATTCACTCGACAAGAAAACACTGTGATTCAAACATGTGTTGTCGCCTCCTCTGGGATTGCGTTTAGCAGTAAGTGTTCTGTTTCTTCTTCTGTAATTTTAATCTCGATTTGGGTCATACATGTCTAGGATCTTGATTTGAGTTCATTGATTCAGAGCTATTTTACAGGATTATTTGATTGTGTTTTTGTTTCTTTACATTATTCGTTTTATTTATCAAGATTTTTGGAATGTGTTGATGATTAGGCGGTACTGCTAGTTATCTTCTGGGAATGAGTGCTAAAATTGCTGCTCAAGCAGAAGAAGGGAACATGCCGATTAATATCAAGAAACTCTCCGTTGGTTGGATGATAGGCTTTCTCTTTGTTGTTAGCTTTGTTGGGTTGTTCTCTATTGTGCCTCTTAGAAAGGTTGGTAATGCAAACAATTAAAACCCCATTTTTAAAATGTATTGTTTGGTTTTAGTTGCTCTTTTTATTCTATTTTAATGCATGTTTTTGAATTGTTTATTCTATTTTAAAGCATGTTTGGGAATGATTTTGAAATGTTTACTCTATTTTAATGGATGTTTGGGAATGATTTTGAAATGTTTATTTCATTTTAACCATGTTTTTGAATTATTTTGAAAATTTATTTTATGTTAATGAATGTTTGGGAGTGATTTTAAAAAAATCACTTTTACATGTTGAAGTCAATTTGAAATATGCATTTAATCACACAAAGTCAAGTAAATCCTTATTTTTTTTCACTTTTAAATTCAATTTTCATACATTTTGAATGATTAAAAAGCATGTTTCAGAGTGGTTTTAAAAACTTAGTTGTTGATTCAATTTAGACATGTAATTTTGTTTATTTAAAGCCACAGATTTAACGTAGTAGATGAAATATTGGGCTCTCAAATGAGTTCGAGTTCTAGTTTAAATGATTAATGGTAGTGGTAGATATTCCTTTAATCTGAAGACAAAACATATCATTAGAACAAAAGGAAACGAGTACGAAATGATGGGACCCAAATAAAATCTATATCTTATTGTTTATCATCATTCAATCTAATTTCTGAATTGAATTCTTTTCAATAGATGATGATTATAAAATACAAGTTGACCTATCCAAGTGGAACTGCAACTGCATATCTCATCAATTCCTTTCACACACCCAAAGGAGCTAAGCTGGCAAAGTAAGTATTGGCTCTGTTTTTGTTTTTACATTAAATTGGATGTTCTTTTATCTTCCTTAATATTAATCCATGGTTATGGTTTTTCAGGAAACAAGTTGCAGTCCTTTTCAAGAGCTTCTGTTTCAGCTTTGTATTTGCTTTGTTCCAATGGTTCTTTGCTGCTGCAGATGGCTGTGGATTTTCCAGCTTTCCCACATTTGGTCTTCAAGCCTATGCAAAAAGGTAAAGGAATTATTCTAAAGCAATACTTCTTTTACTCTTGAGTTATCAATGATGTGTTTATAATTTTTATGTCTTGCTGTAGTGAATTTGCTATCAAGAACTTCTTTCATTTTTAAGTTGTAGTAAAACAGAATCCGCAACGTTTATACTAATGTTGGCCGAATGTAACAGGTTTTATTTTGACTTCTCATCTACATATGTCGGTGTGGGAATGATCTGTCCTTTCATGGTCAATCTATCTCTCCTTCTTGGAGCCATCATCTCATGGGGTATCATGTGGCCCTTAATCGAGCTAAGGAAAGGTGATTGGTACAATGCTTCTCTATCTGCAAGCAGTCTTCATGGCATTCAAGGCTATAGGGTACCTCTCTCTCTCTCTTTCTGTCTGAGTATCTTCTCATTGCATTCTTTTCATAGCATTTATTAATGTTAATGATGTAAATTTAATGTCCTTGTTAATGATTCTCAGGTTTTTATTGCCATTGCTATGATGCTTGGTGACGGTCTTTACCATGTATGCTTCATGCTCTTCCAAACATTCTACAGCTTATCCAAACAGAAGTCTGGCTCTGGAAATGCTGATTCATCGTTGGAAATCACTGATTACGATGCTCGACGAAGAATGGAGTACTTCTTGAAAGACCAAATCCCTAACTGGGTAGCACTGCTCGGCTATGTAATACTTGCAGCCATATCTATAATCGCAGTTCCCTTAATCTTCCATCAGTTGAAATGGTACCACGTTTTGGTTGCTTATGTAATTGCCCCTGTCTTGGCCTTTTGCAATGCCTACGGTTGTGGGCTCACTGATTGGTCTCTTGCATCAAATTATGGTAAATTTGCCATCATCATCTTCAGTTCTTGGGTTGGCCTTGGCAATGGAGGTGTTATTGCTGGCCTTGCTTCTTGTGGTGTCATGATGAGCATTGTTTCTACTGCTTCTGACCTTATGCAAGACTTCAAGACTGGTTACTTGACTCTAGCTTCGCCTCGCTCGATGTTTTTCAGCCAAGTTGCTGGCACTGCCATGGGATGTGTTTTGTCGCCCCTTGTCTTTTGGTTCTTCTTCAAAGCTTATAATATTGGAGACCCCGAAGGCTCATACCCTGCACCATATGGTCTAATGTACCGTGGCATTGCTCTTCTCGGTGTCGAGGGTGTCTCTTCCCTCCCCAAAAACTGCCTCACTCTTGCTATTTGCTTCTTTGTTGGTGCTATAGTCATTAACATCATTAGGGATGTCCTCCATAAGTTTGAAACTAAATTCCGCATCTACCGTTTCATACCAAGTCCAATGTGTATGGCGATTCCATTCTACCTAGGTGCTTATTTTGCCATCGACATGTGCGTTGGGAGCTTGATTCTTTTCATCTGGCAGAGGAAGAATAAGGTCAAGGCTGGTGAGTTTGCTCCTGCCGTTGCTTCGGGACTTATATGTGGTGAATCTTTGTGGAGTGTTCCAGCAGCCATATTGGCCTTAGCCGGTGTCAAAGCTCCTCTTTGCATGAAGTTCTTGAGTTCATCAACCAATGCTAAGGTCGATGCCTTCTTAGAAGGCTAATCAGTTTTAATAATTAGTTTGTTTAGTCAATGCAGTTACGTTTGAGTGATTTAGTTTAGGTTGTTTTTATTTTGTCATATACTTTGTACAAAAGCAAGATCGATCTCGAGCTTTCTACTTGTGATTAAATGATAAATCTTCGTATTTTAGACAGCTTGTTGTTTCCTCAACAGGTGTATATGCTTTTGTATTATATTAATAAGTTTGAGATTAGACAATGTATTTTATTGATTGGCTTTTAGCTTATTGGTGAGTACTGCTTTAATTAACCATATGTTCTTATCTTTGCATTCATCGTAATCCTTCAAGATTTTATATGTACGTATAAAACTTGGCAGTCTATTTCCAATATACTACAATTAAAAGAAGCATGTAAAATAATTTTTTAATCTTTTCAAAACGCTCCTTTTTTTTTTTTTAATTTCAAAACCTTCTCGTTCTCCTTATAAATAAAAGCAAAAATTGTCAACAATTTTGGAATGTAAGAAAACAATGTATATTTAATATATACTACACTACATATTTAATTTTTCGAGAAATAAACAAATGTATATTTGATAAGTGCATGAACACTCCAATTTATATAATTTATCCTCTAATACCGTGAACAATATACAAGATTGTATATTTACATTTTTTTAATATATTCGTAAACGTAAAAAGAAAATCATGATTTACTATTCTCAACATACATATATATATATATATATTCGTAACATATATTTATATTTTCCAATAACACTTATATACTATATGCAAAATACATTTATATTGTCCAATATATTACCGGTATACTTTATTTTCTTGAGATTTCGCTTCAATCCACGAATAGTTAGTTGATTCTTAGCTATATATCAACATGAAAAAAATAAACAAAATGTCCTAAAACAAAACCAAAAATTATTTTGAAATATTTTGTATCTAATAAATTATATCAATCAAAATTAATAAAAAAACTCATAAATGGAATTTCAAATCTTGAAATAAAAAACTCGTAAATAGTTTTATCAGTTTTTTTTATTTTTGAAAAAATCTCATTAATTTTTTAATATTACTTAAATCTAGTTATTAAATATTACTAAATATTTTTTTAGTGTTTATTTAATTAAATTAAAAAGTAGAATTTTATTAGAATTTTGATAATTATATGTATACGAATATATATATATATATATATAATTGTTATGAAAAATAAAAAAATAATTATATTTTTTAAAATATATTATTAGAAAAATATATTTTTGTATTTTGGAAAAAGATAAAAGTCTGTTGTAATTGTATTTATTGAAGAAAGAGAATGATTAAGTGGAAAGAGTATGATTGAGAGGAAGAAAGAGAAGGATTAATGGGGAATAAACTTATTCTATTTCCAATCCTCGCCCCAAACATAGAAATGACTATATAGTTCTTTCCTTTTCCTTTCCTCCCCACACACCTCTATGAATTTAAAAGTCTATGGATAATAGAGGTGAATTGAATTACTTTTCAGATTAAATCTGTTTGTATAAATTGTAAATGAAATACAAGTTTAGATACCATACGAGTCAATAATTTATTAGCATTTTTACAATCGATCTAAGTAATAAACTCATGCGATAGGGATAGGGCCGAGATACTTAGACTTTATTAGGTTTTTTCTTGATGGGTTATATGTTTCTTTGACTTTAACGACCTTATTAAATTTATCATACATATAATTTAATATTTGTAGTTTCTTGAATTTTAAAATGTTTGATGTGAGTGCAATATTGTTTTAACTTTCACATTAATTATAAAACAATTCTTGAAAGGGGTTGTGAAATTTATGCTGTTTTGGATAGGAGATGAAGAAGATATATCAAGCTCAATAGTCAATGATGTGATGAGAAAACAAATATGGGAAGAAAGTATTTCAAATGGTCTAATAATTAAGATGGTGTGAGTTATAATTCTTGAAGTTGAAGTTGAGAATTATGATATTAGGAGCTATGGATTATTCAAATATTTTAACAATTTGTTGAGTTCCATCCACTATTAGAATTAGAATGAAATTGTTCAACCTTGAAAAAGTTCAAAAAAGGGATGTGCTATATTGGCTTGGTTGTGTAAATGAAAATGATATAAAGGTTTTGAGACAATCTTGTCATTGAGTTTATTGAGTTTATCTCCGAGAGAGATTTGTATGTAATTGTAATACGTTTTTAAATAATAGATTTATTTTTTGTAAAGTAGTTAAATGATGCAATTGCAAAGTGGAAACTAAATGTTCAACAATTATGCTTGATTTGGAATTTCAAGATTTCGAGTGATTTCAATTTATAATAAATTTCAAATGAATTTACTGTGTAGAAAGAGAAATATTTTAAATTTTGAAATGATTTCAATTGATGTTTGGATTTTTTAGATTTCGATAGGATTTAAAAGTAAATTAATTAATCGTCATGTTATTTTTCTAATATTAAATTAACACATTATAGATATAGATAAAAAGCACATAAAATTTCAATTTTCTTTTCTTTTCAACTACCAAATAAACATTAAATTTTCAATACAATTTCTTTTTTGTTTCAAAACAAAAACAATTAATTTAAAACCATTTTTCATATTTCAAATCACTTTACTTAAAAGTATTTCTTCAACTTTATTGTATCCGAACTAATGGTTAAAGACGGAGAGCATACAAATAACTATCAAGTCAAGTTTATTTTAGTTTGTTTCTTGTTTTATTTATCGCACTTGTGATGTATTTTTGGATACATATATTTTATAAATATATTACTATTACATAACAAAAATAAACTTTTGATTAGAGTATGTTAATAATAGCTTAACTTAAGTGACGTTTGTATTTAGGACTAAAAGGTCACCATTCAAATTCCACATCTCCAATTTGTATTAAAAATTGATTAGATTTTTTACCATGAATATTAGATGGTTACTCATTTAAAATTCAAAAACTAATTAGTATTTACCTTTTTTTTTCTTCCTTCAAACAAACGACCGACTTTAAATATAGCATATAATTACGGTCGATACGAATTTCTATATGATTACTGTCTAATTATAATCTCATTGTTAATTGTTAACTATACTAATTGTTGCTTGATTGTTACTTGATATTGATTGTAATATATTGTCAATGATACTGATTGTTGTATGATAATGGTTGTCAAGATGCTAAATAAATTAAATTATTATCATTGTCAACACATATGTGTTGAGGATGAAGACTAAGAGATCTATGTTTCAAATTTTAACGCCTTCAACTTGTATTAAAAAGAACAATCAAATTATTTACAAATATATCGAAATATTATTAAAAGAATGTTGTGAGAGTACTTTTTTTTTGGATAATTTACATAAACGTAACAAAATTCAAAAATATTTACAGTCAGGGTAACAAAAAAAACAAAAGCTCAAGATGGCAGTATAATATTTTCATAAGTTTCATACTTGGCCTTGAATATAGCGGAAGATTAGTCACTTCTATTTCTTATTCCTTACGATTTATTTTTCTCTTCCATATTTTTTCATCTCCTTCTATAGATTTATTTCTTATATTTTTAAAGAAGTTATCATTGTCAACACGATCGTTTAATTTTGAAGTATTTTTTTCATCGTTTAAAAAGAATTACACGGTCACATTGATATGATCTAAATAATCGCTTACAAATCAACGTGATTGTTTTCTATGACCAACATGCTTGTTTGTCATGGTTAATACGATTATTTAACATGGTTAACACAAACGTTAAATTTAAAACATTTTTTCTCATCGTTAAAAAATAACTAAAGAATACTACTTGTACGTGACAAACATTTTTTTGTATTTTATTTTAGTGTGAGACTGAATATTTGACCGTTGGTGACATTTTTTAAAAGACCCCAAAAGTTTTATTATTATTATTATTTTTCTAAAGAAAGAAAAAAATGGTTCCTAACCCGCAAGTTTTGAAGGTGTGAGCCCACTTTCCTTAAAGGACTAAAACTAAAAACATATTGGAACCGTAGATTCTAGGGTTTATATAGACGGTTAGGATTCGATTCTCACTGTGGAAAAAAATTGGATAGGAATAGGATATAGCCTCGTACTTAATTCAATCTCTCTCTTTTTCTTCTTCCAACTTTCCTTGTCGATCAATAATCGTTCATCAGCCCTAATCTGCGGTTTCGTCTCCATCTATATCTTCCTCTCGCCGGGAATTTTCCGGTTAGTCAAGTCCTCAGTCGCGATCTCGGCAACTACCTCAACCGAACATGGCGGCTGCAGCTACAACGAGCGTTGTGCCACCGAATCGGCGTCGGACGATTAGCGCGCCTGAAGACAAATTGGAATTCGAGACGACGGAGGGGGTTGAGCCGATCTTGACTTTCGATCAGATGGGCATTAAAGATGACCTTCTTCGTGGAATATATGCCTACGGTTTTGAAAAGCCATCTGCCATTCAGCAGAGAGCTGTGAGGCCGATTATTGAGGGTCGAGATGTTATTGCGCAGGCTCAATCTGGGACTGGGAAGACTTCCATGATTGCCCTTACCGTTTGCCAGATGGTTGATACCACAAGTAGAGAGTGAGTGTTGTTTACCCTATTGAATATTCAGTGTTTCTCATCTTCTTCCCCCTCTATATCTTTCTATTCTGTGCATTTTGTGTTCTTTGTCGCTTCTATTTCTTTATGCAATGTTTTGTGCAAATTATATGGAAGTTGTGTCGTAACCTAGCTCAGAAATTCAATTGGAAAGGCAAAAATTGGTTGGATGTTAGTTGGTTTTTTTCTACAAGAAGTTGTTATAACTTCTTCTCGACGTTTTGGAATGTTTGCAAGGAAGTTAAAGTTTTGAATATGCATTCAGCTCATGGTTCAGGAGTTTTTTCTAATTTACATCTGATCTTTTTGGAATGCCATCTTTTTAACTTCAAATTCTTATGATCATTATGCATCTTATATCTAATCAGGGTGCAAGCCTTGATCTTGTCCCCTACGAGAGAATTGGCTACTCAGACAGAGAAGGTTATATTGGCCATTGGCGACTACATTAATATACAAGCACACGCATGTATTGGAGGCAAAAGTGTGGGTGAAGATATCAGAAAGCTTGAGTTTGGAGTTCAGGTTGTGTCGGGAACTCCTGGAAGAGTCTGTGACATGATCAAGAGAAGGACATTGCGTACCAGAGCCATTAAGTTATTAGTTTTGGTAAGTTTGGGTGCCGTTCAATCACTCTCATGTAGTAGTACAATTATCGTACTTAATTTTTTTATGCAACTTTCCATACGGTAGCATTTCATTTTCTAATATTTACTTCTTCAGGACGAGTCTGATGAAATGCTGAGCAGGGGGTTTAAAGACCAAATTTATGATGTATATCGTTATCTTCCACCAGAACTTCAGGTTCTCTCTTTCTCTCCCTTTCTCTTCACTTCAATGTGTAAATGATTGTGCCCATGAGAGGCAGAAGTTGATAAAAAAGTAATGTGAGTATACATGCTTTTCATACATATGATGACAAACGTGTATGTTCAATATTTTTTTCCTGCAATAATACCATACGTGATTGATTTATTAATCAGGACTATTTTCCTGAATGGTGGTTTTGTGGTTTCTGGGAAATGCTCAAAGTGGCAGACATATAATCTTGTCTAACTTCATTATAACTTTAGATTTTTATTTTCATTTATTTCCTTCACATGCCATTTTGTAACAGATGTCATATTAATAATATATTCCTGTTTATATGGGTTTTCTAATATTTGTAGGGTATATTTAGTTGTTCCCCCTTTTCGTGTTTGGTTATGGGTGATTAGTGATTTTTACCTCTTTCTGTGTAGTTTTCTATTTTTACATGTTTTTATCGAATCTAATGAGTTTTCCCCTCAATTCTAATTTTAGGTTGTCTTGATTTCTGCTACCCTTCCTCATGAAATCCTGGAGATGACAAACAAGTTTATGACAGATCCTGTGAGGATTCTTGTCAAGCGTGATGAGTTGACTTTGGAGGTTTGTAACCTTTGTTGTTGTATCTGACTAATTCCCTCTGCATATATATCAGTGCCCTGATACATGCTTTTATATTGACAGGGTATTAAGCAATTCTTTGTTGCGGTTGAAAGGGAAGAGTGGAAGTTTGATACCTTATGTGATCTTTATGATACCTTGACTATCACTCAAGCTGTCATTTTCTGTAACACTAAGCGGAAGGTAACAATGGGGTTGATGAATTCTTTTTGTAGATCTTCAAATTTTTTTTTCTCAAAGTCTTGTCAGATTCATCCTGAAACAGCAAATATTGTAACGTTGGCCTTTTTATACATGTTTGCCTTTATATGTTAATTTTGGTGTGTCCCAGAATCTAAATGTTTGAAATATAGTTTTATTATTACTTAACCTTTGTCCTCACCCTTTTTTACTGCTTTAGTATAAATTTGCCTGTCTACAGTATGCCCATGCTTAGAAAAGTTTATTTGAGGAAAGGATGGGATAGAATTATCTTTTTGTTAAGTAGGAAGAGAGCGTTCCGTTACTTGAGGGTAATCCCACAGATTCTTTATCCTCATTACACCTGGTCATTATAATCCATATAGTACATAATACCCACATTCTACCACACCTTCTTCCAAATACTTGCTGAGGATCACACTGAAGCAAATTGTTGGTTACAATGGGTCCTACACACTCTATCTCAACTACTTATCAGGCCTATCTCTTGCCCTTTTCCTACTATGTGCTTCTAACAACTGGAGGAGGGCTATCTCAGCTGTATATCTCATTGCACTGGTCTTGGATGGCTAGCCCATGGCCTTTTTGTAATGTCTTTCTTTTTGTACTTTCATACTATCAATGAATTTGTTTTTATAAAAAAACTTATCCATGTTTACCAAAAATAATAATTTTGTGGTGGAATAGCTTCATGCATTTTGAATATCTTGTGTGATCTTTTGCTCCCAGGTTGAATGGTTGACTGAAAAGATGCGAAGTAATAACTTCACAGTTTCACATATGCATGGGGACATGCCTCAAAAGGAAAGAGATGCAATCATGGGGGAGTTCCGATCAGGAACTACCCGTGTTCTAATTACTACTGATGTTTGGGCACGAGGGCTTGATGTGCAGCAGGCAAGTTTCTGGTTCTTTGATTTTATTGATCTTTGTTGATGTGCCCCCTTACAAATCCAAGCAGCTCTAGTTGTAGTTGTCTTAGGAAATTCTAACTTGGTATTAAATGAATAAAAGGATAGGATATTCTGATCAAGTAGTCCATTTTCTCTATGTTTTTGTCCGGACTCCTTAGAGTTGGGTTGATTCGTCTCAATAATGTCATTAAAATTATTGTTAACAGATTTGAAGTTGTGTGAAATGACCATGGTGATTATTTCCATGTATTGGGGAGTTACTGGACAATCATTTTCTATTCTCTGGAAGATATTAGAAAAATATCTTTAGATGGTGATATCTAGAGAAGACTGGGTATTAAATTTTGTAAGGCTAAAAATAGATTACTTCCTAGTTTACATTATCAATTGGTCCGCCCACCAAACCATCTCCGTAAACCTCCTACTATTTGAATTTTGAACTCCCACTCATTGTTAAAATCTATGTTTATTTTTCATTCAGTACTTATTGTGGCAATTATCCAAAAATCTACATCTTATGCTTATTTGCATCGACTTTTATCAGGTATCACTTGTGATAAATTATGACCTTCCAAACAATCGAGAACTTTACATTCACAGGATAGGAAGGTCGGGTCGGTTTGGGCGCAAGGTATGCAACTTTATTCCATATATCAGTTGATTTCCTAGTATTCCTCACACTAAACTGTATTTCAATGTTTCCTTTGATGAAAGCTATGTTTATGATTCCTTTAGATGGAAAGCTAAGTTAACTCAAAATAAAATATCCGACCTTTTGAAAAGTGATATGATAGGATGTATTTTAATGCAAAAAATTGTGGGATAACGCAGGGTGTTGCTATTAACTTTGTGAAAAGCGATGACATCAAGATCCTGAGAGATATTGAGCAATACTACAGTACCCAGATTGACGAGATGCCCATGAATGTTGCTGATTTGATTTAACACTTGCTTGAATTGCCTGCTGTTGTATGCTGTGGAAGAATTGTGTTAATATATGCTCTTGCACTTGAGGTTTTGTGTCTTTTTCATTGGTGATATGAAAATGATGTAGCTTAGGAAGTTTTAACGACCTTTTTTCTGATGAGTGGCTTGGATATGTCCATAAATTGTATAATGCCTGCGATTGTTTTTTTTTGTTCATTTTTTCAGTGGGGAAGGAACTCAATATTATATTTCTGATCGACTCAAAATATATTATTCTGAGATTAGTTGCGTTGTGCCTCCTATGTCCATTTTTCTCTCTCTAGATTTGGGCATACCTTTCTTTTGGACATCTCTATTGAATTTTTTTCTTTCAGGTTGAAGTAGAAAATACATTTGAAGTTTTAAAAGTTTGATACCTTTTAAACTTTCCTATACGTGGAAAGAAACCACTAATACATTTGATGCACTCTTGAACTTTTAAAGGAATGTCAATTTTGTAGTAACGTAAAATTTTTAAAAGATAGCAGAATATAGCAAAATTCATTAACTCTATGTAACTCATTTCAAAATTTTGCAATATTCAGTAAATAGTTTCTATCTTTTATGCTATTTTATAACAATTCTTCTTTAATTCTATTTGTTGTATTTTAATATCTTATGATCAAAGAAAATAGTTTCTTTGTAAACCAATTTTGTAATCGGTGATTCATAGTTTTGTTGAGTGTAGATTATGATTTTGGAACTCTAAAATTAAATGGAAAAAAACCTTCACTTATTTAACAATGTTGCACTCTCAAATCCACAATTTAAGCTACTTGCAATATTTTTATTTTATAATCTCAACCAAGCTAACATTTGAGCAGATGAAATAAGTTTTGTTCAAGGGAGTGGCTAGATATTGGAGGAAAATGTAGAAGATCAAGATTAACTACCATTAACGTATAATAACACGTCATAGTTTTTAAGTACATGTTTGCCTTTATATGTTATTAGTTTGTATTTTTTGTATTGATTTGGAAGTGACCCACGTGTCAACAAAATAAACATCAGGAATGAGCACAAACTAAATGTTATTTCCTATATGAAAAAGAATCGACAACAAGAATGAAGAGTGAACATATAAATGTAAAGTATGAGAATGGAAGTTTTGGTTCCACGAGTGAATGTGAGGCCAATGGAGAAACTTGAAGTGAGAAGTGATTGAAGTAAGACAAAATAAATATATGACATGACAGATGCTCAAAATGATTTTTGAAAAAAGAACTTTGAATCAAATTGGATGTCAATGTAAAATTTAGAAAAAGAGAACCTCCATGTTTTTTAACTCCTTTTGGCTGAAAGCGTTCTTCTAGTTTTCCCATTCACAAGAATAGGGTCACCTAAAGCTTCCTTTTTGTCCAAGCTTTTTAAAATGTTAGTATGTTAGTAACAAAAAAACAAAAAAAAAATAAAAATAAAAAATAAAAAAATAAATACAGATAAAAATACAAATAAACGAAATAATGATCAAAGGATCCAACACCATCCTCAATCCTTTTCTTTTAAAGTGGGATAAGAGTCGATAAATCTAAACATTTAGATATCATTTAGAACTCAACCTCCCAAGTCCCAGTGAAACTAAAGGAAAAAGAAAAAAATTATTAAACACGTACAAACAATACGTTTCGTATGTATAAAAACATTTATGAAACACATGTTCAAACAACAAAATTCATATACATATCTGTATAACCATAATCATAATCATTGAAAATAATATTTAGTATGAAGACAAACCAAGCACTCATAAATTGGCCCATCACTCTAAAATCAGGATTCTGAACAAGCCCGATGGACGCAATTGCCCCCGAAGGAAGAAGGGGCATTTTGAAAAGAGGCCAAAATTTAAATGAAAAATAGAAAACAGAAGGTATACATGTTGACAACAGACATACATACAAAGGGGAAGGGATCCTATAAACTAAGCATTTACAAAACCGTATTTATATGAAGAGCTTTAAGGAGAGATGTTGCCATTTGTTTCACCAATACTTGCCCTCCAGATCTTTGTCCATCCCTACGTTCCTCAATCAAATTTTGAAGTTTATGAGGTAAATCATTCTCGACAATCAACTGCTTGGGTCGTGGATGATGCTCATACACCGCCTGCCACATGACCGGCATTATAAGTTTAAAACTCAAATCAAACAAGAATATCGTCGATATTCTTTTGATATTAAGTAGCTATGAAATCTCAAACAAAAGACTGCACACATAAAAGATCTATTACCTTTATCAGTTTAAGTAGATTAAGCCGAGCAATTGCATCTTGGTGGTCTAGTCTTGCTATAAGCAATGGGGTCAATCCGTTGACAGCCAATGTCGTATTGATTCGGGAAGATTTCCTGCAATGGGAAGTACATATCCAGTTAATATTAGTAATTAGCGATGAAGGTTTTTATACTAGTAGGTTACAAATAGAGTGGGAGGTGAATGAGAAAGATGGGCAACATTTTGGAGAGAATGCAAGGCCACCAATAACCCGTATGTATAGATGGAGGGGCAAGAAAGGAATTTCAGGATAGACAATATGGTAGTTAGGGATGTTAGTGGTCCTTGCACCACGTGGCAGCAGTAGGAGGGAGCTATATAGGCAGGTGTTTTGTGCTAGGGTTGGACATTCTGGATATTGAGTGTATTTTGGATGAACTGAGTTTCACTGTGAGAGGAACAACCCTCTTATTTGGCTGGGAACCGTATTTTGACTTCATGTTGTTTTTGTGTTAAGAGTTATAAATCGTATAACATCTATTGCTCTTGGTATTTGTGTTTTGAGTGACTGTATAGAAATATCTTTGTGTTGGTGTATATTGCTGGGTTGATTCATTGCAGGTACGGGGTAACTTACCATTGGTATCAGAGACCGTCGACATCCTGGGGAGGTGGAAGAAAATGACACAAAAAATAATCGAAGAATGTCTGGACGCTTTGGAAGCAGAGATTGAAGCGATTAAAAAAGAAGTTCAAAGGTTACCGGTTTTGGAGAAAACGATGGAAAAATTGCACGCCATGTTAACCGAGATAGATATATGCAGACCATCAACGACATCAGGAAGGGTCGAAACTGACCAGAGTAAGCACCGACAAGAGGAAACTTCGAACGGAAGACATCATCAAAGGAGATGAAGGGGAAATGTCTCTAAGTTGTGGGACAGGATCGAATCAAATTTAAAAAACTGGAAATGTCGGTTTTCAACGGAGAAGACCCAGATGGTTGGATTTATCGGGCGGAGCATTATTTTCAAATGCATTTACTGAATGAACAAGAGAAACTGAAAATTGCAATAGTCAGTATGGAAGGGAAAGGATTGGGCTGGATTCGTTGGCCAGAAAATCAAAAGCGTTTTAGATCGTGGAAAGAATTGAAGGAATGGATGTACAGCCGGTCTTGTTGTCGAGAGCATGGGACTAGTTGCACACAATTTTTGGCCATAAAACAAGAAGAATTCGATGAGTGATTACCTGCAACGCTTTGATGGAATCCAGAAACAAATAGAATAGAATTCTATTATTATTGTTAATAGATTCAATCTGAATCTAGGTTACACACACTAATTCGTTCATATACTAAAAACTGAAAACTCTCTTCTTTTATCCTATCTCTCAAGGAAGAACAGAGACCTTTTCCTTTCCAAGTTTCTAACTAACTTTCCCGCCCACACTTATTCTTCATTTATACTAACCTAACTCACACGTGTCACTCTACACACGTGCTGTGCCACTACCCTTCTTTCCTCTCCTACTATATTGATATAATAGTGGGGTCTATCATTACTTTCCCTTTCCAAATTCACCTTGTCCTTAAGGTGAAAATCTGGAAATCGTTGCTGCAAATCTTCATATAACTCCCAAGTTGCCTCATGACTTGGTAAACCCTTCCAACTTACTAACACCTCCCAACCTCCCGCCTTACTTTTCGAATATCCATACACTTCCTCGGGCACGGCTTTCCATTCATAATTCTCTGCTAGATATGGAATATCATCGCGATTTTCCACATGTGTTCCAAACACTTTCTTCAACTGAGAAACATGAAAAACTGGGTGTATAACCGCCCATTCAGGTAACTCTAGTTTATATGCCATGGGTCCCACTCTTTCAATCACTTTGTAAGGACCAAAATATTTAGCTGATAGTTTCTCATTCCTCTTTCTCCTCAGTGATACTTGTCGGTAAGGTCTAATTTTTAATAAGACCAAATCCCCTACTTGATGCTGCACATCCCTCCTCTTCGCATCAACATATTTTTTCATTTTATCCTGTGCTACTTGCAAATGTTCCTTCAAAGCCCCCAAGATTACATCTCTCTCCTTCAGTTGTTCATCCAATGTTCAATTGGATGTATCTCTATCTCCATAATATATTAGAGGAGGAGGTAATCGTCCATAGACTGCCTGAAAAGGTGTGATACCTAACGAACGCTGATAAGTGGTATTATACCAATATTCAGCCCATGGTATCCATTTTACCCACTCCGGTTTTTCTCCACAAAAACACTGTAAGTAAAATCTCCACTCCACGATTCACTACTTCTGTTTGTCCATCCGATTGGGGATGGTATGCTGTACTATGGTTTAATCTTGTGCCCGCTAGTCTGAACAACTCTTTCCAGAATGAGCTCAGAAATACTTTATCTCTATCTGACACAATGGACTTTGGAAAGCCATGTAATCGCACCACTTCTTTGACAAACAATTCTGCTACAGACTTCGCATTATATGGATGCTTCAATAGTAAGAAGTGACCATATTTACTAAAGCGATCTACCACCACCAGAATAACCTCGAAACCATTCGCTTTTGGTAACCCTTCTACAAAGTCCATGGAAATATCTTCCCATACTCTATTAGGGACTTCCAAAGGTATTCCCAACTCTCCAGTCAATCTTTTGTATGTTCGTAAGAAACCCGAATGTCCTCCAAATACCGAATCATGAAACGTATGCAAGATCATAGAAATCAGTTTGGAAGTTTTAGAGATTACCATTCGATTCTTATACATCAGTATCCCCTGCTTCATAGAGTATTTGCTGGACGGCTCCTCACCTTTTTCTGCTAATTCTTCTCTGATCTTCTTAAACATTTCATCTTGATTAACCTCTTCTTTAATCACTGCCACATCAATTATATTTGGAGCTGTCAATTGATTTAGATGGACAGTAGGTGGTACTCTAGACAATGCATCAGCAGCCTTATTTTCTAATCCTGGCTTATATATTACTCAAACGAATATCCTAAAAGCTTAGATATCCATTTTTGGTACTGGGGTTGTATCACCCGTTGTTCCAGCAAGAATTTTAATGACCGTTGATCAGTTTTTACTTTGAACCTCTTTCCCAGCAAATAGGGCCGTCACCTCTGTACTGCCATTACTACCGCCATCAATTCCCGTTCATAAACAGGCTTAGCTCTATCTCTAACTGCTAGAGTGTGGCTATAATAAGCAATAGGTCTTTGGTTTTGTATCAACACAGCACCTAAACCATAGCCCGAAGCATCCGTTTCAATTTCAAAGGGCATGCTGAAATCTGGCATTGCCAATACTGGTAGTGTCATCATGATTCTCTGTAATCTGATGAAAGCTTCCTGAGCCTCTTCATTCCATCTAAATCCTCCTTTCTTCAACAATTGAGTCAGTGGTGTTGCCATCGTACCATAATGCCTTACAAACTTACGATAATATCCAATTAAACCCAAAAATCCTCAGACTTCTCTCACGTTAACTGGCCCCATTCTTTGATAGCTCTGATTTTCTCCGGATCCACCTCAACTCCCTTTCCAGATATAATATGCCCCAGATATTCTACTCTTGCCCTGGCAAAACTGCACTTTTTCTTGTTAACATATAATTCATTCTTTCGCAGTATTTCTAACACTGCTTTGAGGTGATCCAAATGAGCTTTTGAATCTTTGCTATAGATCAATATATCGTCAAAGAAAACCAACACAAACTTTCTGAGAAATGGCTTGAATATAGCATTCATTAAGGACTGGAAAGTTGAAGGTGCATTCGTTAGTCCGAAAGGCATCACCATGAACTCATAATGACCTTCATGCAGTCTTTTCAATATCCTCGGCATTCATTCTAATCTGATGATATCATGCCTTCAGATCCAGCTTAGTGAATATCACAGCTCCATTCAATTCATCAAATAGGTCCTCAATTACCGGTATTGGAAATTTATCAGGTACGGTCACATTGTTCAATGCTCTGTAATCTATGCAAAACCGCAAACTACCATTTTTTTTTCACCAATAATACAGGGCTCGAGTAAGGACTCGTGCTAGGCCGTATTATTCCTGACGATAACATTTCTTCAACTAGCTTATCCATCTCAATTTTCTGTTGGTAAGCATATCGATATGGCCGCACATTTACTGGATTTACACCCTCCTTCAGATGAATGTGATGTTCAATTACCCGCCAGGGAGGTAAGGTTTCTGGCCAATCAAACACATCGTCAATTTTTTTTAACACAACAGCAACCGACTCTTCCTCAGTCAACACTTCCTCAATTGAATCCTCTTCCTCTGATATTTCACATTTTTCCAAGGCTCTGTACTCTACCAAATAGCCTTGATCCTCTTCTCCCCATGTTTTAACTAAATTTTTCAGGCTTACTCTTGCCTTAGTTAAACTAGGGTCTCCTCGTATTATAATCTTCTTTCCTTGATACATAAAGGACAATATCAAGTTCTTCCAATCTACCTCCGTTATTCCCAAGGAATTAAGCCACTTCATTCCTAGAATGACATCTATTCCCCCTAATTCCAGTGGTAAGAATTCATCAATCACTTTCCATTCTCCTATCATTAGTTCCACAGCTTCACATATCCCCTTCCCTTTTACAGCAGCACCGGAACCCAAAATTACCCTATAGTTTGAGGTTTCTTTTGTTTCCAGTTGTAATTCCTTCACAAGTATTTCAGAAATAAAGTTGTGTGTTGCTCCACAATCAATCAAGACCACCACTCCCTTCTCTTGTATCCTTCCCTAAACCTTCATCGTCCCTGGATTAGATAATCCAACCACAGAGTTGATAGATAACTCTACTATCGCCTGGCTTTCTTCCATTATTTCAATAAACTTCAGCTCCTTCATTGTCTCCTCTCCTTCCTCAATAATTTCGTACTCTTCATCATCCCCATTAACTACCAGCATCTGTAGTTCTCTCAACTCCTTAGTTTTGCATTTATGGTCATGAGAATATTTCTCATTGCACCGAAAACACAACCCTTTCTCCTTTTGAGCTTGGAATTCCGCATCAGATAATCGCTTTGATGGTCCTTTTGGAGCTTCCTCCTTTGATGTTCCACGAAGAGTAATGGTTCTCATTGGCCAACTTGTACCCCCTTAATTTCTCCAGCTTTCGAATTCGTGTTAGCCTTAGTATTATTCTGTGGATTGGTCGTTTTTCCTCCGGAATATCCAGGAAGATTTTCCTCACGTCGAATATCTTCTCTGTTTTCAATCTTTTGCGCTATCTTCATCATATGAGCCAGGCCTTTCGATTCGCAAAAATCCATCTCAGCTTGGATCCACGGCTTCGATTCCGAAACAAAAGTCTCTTCTACTACTTTTTCGGGTAAATCAGTTAGTGGTGCCACCCACTTATCGAATAAATTTCGATATTCGTCCACAGTTGTTGTTTGTTGGATACGCAAAAATCGTCCGTACAAAGATCCTTCCCTCGATGAACGGAACCTCTCTAACAACCTCTCCTTTATATTCGCCCAATCAATAAACTTCTCCCGTTCCTCTTGGGAACGAAACCAGTTCAGCGCTGGTCCTTCGAAACTTATAGTAGAAACTGTCATCTTCTCAGATTCAGTGAGTTTATGGATACGAAAATACCTCTCAGCGCGAAACAACCACGAATCGGGATCCTCTCCGTTGAATATCGGCATCTCCACCTTCTTGAATTTGTTTCGGTCATGGTTCCCTTCGTCATTCGGTTTCTTCTCTTCGTTTTCGTTTCGTCTTCTCGCCTCGTCGATTCTTCGCATTCATCGCTCATCTTCGCCGAAAAAGTCCGCATAGACAGTTCGGATATCCTCTCATTCATCGTTGATCTTTCTTGTGCGGCTGATTCCATAATTCTCAACATTACTTGATTTTGCCTTTCCATATACTTTGAGATTTCCATTAACGTTTTCTCAATTGCCGGCAGTTTCCCGATCTCCTTCTTAATGCCGTGAAGCTCTTGATCTATCGTTTCAATATTTTCTTCAATCCTCTTTTGCACCATCTTTCTTCTTGGCCAGAATCACTACTCTGATACCAATTTGATGGAGTCCAGAAACAAATAGAATAGAATTCTATTATTATTGTTAATAGATTCAATCTGAATCTAGGTTACACACACTAATTCGTTCATATACTAAAAACTGAAAACTCTCTTCTATTATCCTATCTCTCAAGGAAGAACAGAGACCTTTTCCTTTCCAAGTTTCTAACTAACTTTCCCGCCCACACTTATTCTTTATTTATACTAACTTAACTCACACGTGTCACTCTACACACGTGCTGTGCCACTACCCTTCTTTCCTCTCCTACTATATTGATATAATATTGGGGGTCTATCACGCTTCAAGAATTATCGACGCCGTTACCGGAGATGGCCGAGGACATTTTGGTAGGGACATTTACGAACAGTTTGGATCCCATAATTAGAACAGAGGTTTTGGTGATGTGGGCCATGGGCCTGGAAGATATGATGGATGCAGCCCGGTTAGCTGAGGAAAAATTAGAAATGGCTCGGGCTTCTCAAGGCCCATATGCAAAAGATGGAAAACCAGCACAGAAACAAGGGGGAAATTTTTTTAGAAAACCCTACAACAAAAATCGTGACATTAGTTGAGAGGGTACCCACGCATTCATCTACTCCGATCACCTCGCAAGTTGTCGCATCTGGCAATGGGGTTCGGCGCGAAAATAATTTTTGAAGATGGACCGATTATGAGTTACAAGCAAGGCGTGACAAGGGTCTTTGCTATCGGTGTGACGAACTGTTTGGTAAGGGACACCGCTGCAAAAACAAAGAGCTCCGCCTTTACCTGGTAGCGGTGATTTAGAGGATACAAAGATGGAAGACGTCGAGAACGAGAACGCAATGGTTGAAGTTAGTTCGGTTGTGGAATTATCCTTGAATTCGGTGGTGGGATTGACAGCTCCGGGTACGTTCAAGGTTAAAGAAACAATGGAAGATAGATAATAATCATGGTAGATTGTGGAGCAACCCACAATTTTATCTCACTCAAGCTGGTAGACGAATTGAAATTACCTATGACCAAAACGACCAACTACGACATCATTATGGGATCTAGGAAGGCAGTGCAAGGTCGAGGGATGTGCAAAGACATCACGGTAGGGCTGCCAGTATTGACCATAATTGAGGATTTCTTACCGTTGGAATTAGGCAACTTAGATATGGTACTGGGGATGCAGTGGCTCCGAAAGCAAGGTGCTATGACTGTCGATTGGAAAGCTTTAACCATGACATTCATTGTCGGGGACACTAATGTAATCTTGAAAGGAGATCCCTCACTGACCAGAGTGGAAATATCTTTGAAGGTGCTGGTTAAAATGTGGCAATCAGATGATCAAGAATTTTTAGTTGATTTCAGAGCTATGGGAATTTCCAAGACCAATCGGATGTTATCTCACTCAAGCTGGCAATCAGATGATCAATTGAACAACTCCAAAATGAATTCGAAGAAATATCTTTGTGTTAGTGTATATTGCTAGGTTGATTCATTGCAGGTATGGGATAACCTACCAGAGAATTAGGACTTGGGTGCAATTTCAAGATTGGGAGGGTCCAAGTTACCTTGAATAACTTATTTCATCTTGTGTTTTGGTTAACGATTATATCTCAATTTATTTGAGTTCCATCACAAACTTGCTAATAGGTAGTAATTTATAAGCTCAAGCGATCACGTTGAATGATTATCTGAGGGATGGGGAAGGGTGAGGGTCACAAGGTTATGGATTAATTAGAAAACATCGTCTACTATTTGGACATTTGAATGTTGCGCAATAACTAACCAGATAGATTCTTCTTTCAATGAAATGTTTCTTTATAAAAAAGATGAGAGAGGTAAAAGGTACGTACGTGATGATTTTCAAGAACGGCTCCAAAATATGGACAAAATGTTGTTCTGGACAGCACTGGAAAAACTTAACCAATTTCTGAACTGCATCCTTTTTTAGCAAAGCTTGCTCAACTTTTCGGTTGTCATTATCATGAGCCAAGCAAACAGCAATAGAATCCAATGCTGTGACAGACCAAAGGTCATCTTCAAGTAGGCTCAAATACACATCTAATCCGCCGTGGGCTCTTAACTGCTCCCTGGAATTACGAGATGCATGGGCCATATCACACAGCAGAGGCAATGCATATTGTTTCAGAGGAGAGTCTGATATAATAAAATGCATTAAGTGTGGAATAATTCCATTTTCAGCTGCATATTCTTGTCTTCTCTTATTTATCTTGCACAAATTGAATAGTGCACTGAGGACCTGCAAGGTAATAAAACCATTAATAAAGAATACCATCGTTAAGAGTAAAACACAGCACGAAACTTTAATAAGCAAAGAATATTAAAATATATACGTTCTTGTAACAAATGTAATCAGACTTGTAGAGAAAACAATATAAATAGGTTTTAGGTTAACTTTTATAAAATTAGGGCCAAACCACAATAATCCATGGAGAGACGTCATGTCCCCAAATGCCAGCTCTAAGAGACATTCTTGTCTTTTTCTCATGAAATATCGATTGAAATAAAGTTTTCATTTATTGAACTTCTACATGTAGCGGTTCAGACGAACGATCCAAGGAAACTTCACCTCAAATATTTAGAAAATGAGAGAAACAGGCATTTGGCTAGAGCTGCTGTACTACAAGCATTTATAGGCAAAATACTAAGGGGTACCGAACATTCCAAAAATCAAAAGAAAGAAGGAAAATCTGTTGCCCATCGAAAATCCAGAGATTTCTATTTGACCATTAAAACCACACTCTGCACCTCATGCAAAAGAATGGAGGCCATACCTAAAAGTAATCCTATGCCACATAGCATTAGGATCCAAGAAAAATTGGCACAAACATTTTGGCTTTAATTAAGAAGTCTTAGATTTCCTACCCCTAACCCTATTGGAGTAAAAAAAAATTGAATCACATCTCACCTTACGAGGAGTCCCCTACCTCAACCCCTCCACAAAAACCCCTCATGGCGCCTCATTACCCTTCCTAATTGAAATCTACATCTTAAATAACAATAAAAATAACTAGGGAAGCCACTTAAGACTAACTGGATAAGTGTTAATCTACCCCCTTGGAGACGAAAGGCCTTTTCCAAGAACACAAAAGCTTTTGAACCTTCTCCACCACTCAAATCAAGAAAGTATGACACCTTAAGTTACCACCCAAGGGAGCCCTCAAATCAATAAGCGGAAAGGAAGTTGATTCACCTTACAACCCACTGTTTCCCAATCCCACAGAGAATCCGGGAAAGGGGGCATAAACCAAATTAACTTATTCCCTACTCGAAAGCCTCTAATTGACTCTTATTTCTTCCCCAAACGTCAATGTCACTAGCTTACTCAAGGCATCCACCATGGGGAGAAAGAGAAATGGCGAGAGGAAGTCTCCTTGACTAAAGCATCTATAAGAAAAAAAACTTTACTTATTGGTCTCCGTTGAGGAAAATGGAAGAATTAACCAACCTAAAGTTCCAAATCCAAGATCTCAATTCTCACAGAAACCCATTTTCTCAAGGACTTTATACAACAGGTCTTAATCATGATAGTAGGCTTCCTCCAAACCAATCTCATAAATAAGCTTTCCTCCTTTCTTGACACCCATCTTCTTCCCTATCAGCTTGAAGCAAATACCTCCCATTTTCCCCACATAACAATGCTGGAGTTCCCTTCGTCCACCCTCTCTGCATACAAGTGCTAATTTATGAATCACCTCCAAGTGGGGGGAATATCTAACACCTTAACCCACCCATTCTTGAAGATTTGGCTTCTATCCTCGGCCACCATCATAAAATTCCAAGGTTTCAAACTTCACCACACAGGAAAGAGTGGAGCCTCTCCCCAAGCCTAAAAGAGACTTCACTCTTTCGCCCTTTCATCCCCGTGTAGAATAACAGCCATGTTTCCAAAAAATAAAGGAAAGCTCTCAACAGTATCTCTTCCCTAAAAGATCCTCATCTATTGTTTCAACTCTGCCCAATGATCTACCTTACTCCATCATTCCAACTCTTAGCATAAAGGGAAAAAACAAGTAAAACTCCCTGCATTTCTCCCCCTGAACATCACCTCTTCATTCCCCTCCTTGACCAATTTTGCAAAAGAATAGGTTTGTAGCGTGAACTGTGAAGCGTGGGAGGATTTCCTGACTTGTGAGATCTTTTGCCCTTAGTTGACTCTAGATCTTTTCCTAAACATCGTCCCTACTCCCCACCACTAAGCAGCGAGCTCCACGTAATTGATAACCCACACAACTGCTCCTCACTGCAGTCTAATCCTAAAAACTTTTCCCCTTACACCCTCAGTCACCAACTTTTTACCGCCTCCAACCTTCATGAGGAGTGTAAGCGTGGGAGGATTTCCGGATCTAAGTGTGCAAGGTAACTTAAGTAAGTAAAAGACCATAAATGACAACATGACTAAAATATTTACAGTAATATAACCATAGCAACAAATATAAGCAATATAAAAGCACTATAACAAGTAGAGACACTGTGAAGTGAGGTTTATATATTTCCAAAGTCAAACTTCTTATTCTTTAAATTTTTTACTTTCTAGAAATAAGCACACCTCAGTATGTATTTGTGACACCAGTGACCCTTCTTTGAGTTCAAGGTTCGGAATCAAATATTTAATTGCATCCGCTCGCTGAAGATTTTCTAAGCAATTTGGATCTGTTGAGAGATGATTTATACACTTCAATATCTACAAAATGAAAAATAAATGGAAGCACAGTTAGCAGAAAGTAGATACAAACTAGTTCAAAGTAACCAACCCAAAGAATGGATGAAAAGATTCACGCTCACATACCTTCAAGAGAATTGAAGGCTCTACCCTATTGAACATTTGGAAAAGGCGATTAAGTAAGCTTTGGCTGCACATATATGACTTCACAGTTGTATCTGCCTGAGCAAACTCAAGCAATAGATCAGCCACCTTCGCCAAGTATTCCCTTGCAACATCAGCGTTCAGAGTTGACACCATGTGTGAAAGAAGTCCAGAGGATGTTGCACTCCCGGGTCTAGCATTTAATACACCCGAACCTGAAAGTACTCCAGAAGCTGTCTGTGAAGCAATTCCAGATGTGGATGCAGCACCTTCATTGGAAATCAGGGGTCCTACCTTCTTTGCTGCCGTTTTAAGAGAAACCTTAGATGCAGGGTCAAGGTTTGCATTGTCTTTTCCACGTTGGGAGACCTCTGGGATGAAAAGAATCAAAATAAGGTTCTTTGAAAAATACTCTAAAGCGACCTAAAATATTGTCTCACGAGAATGGAATACGTGCAGCAACACCAAGATTGATGAAGTAAAATTCCAAGACCTGAGAGTTATGTCTACGAAGTTTTCAAAATATTAGTTAAGCACCGGCACTATAAATGTTTGGATCCGTATGAATGTCTACCTTACAAGATGACATACAAGAAAAAGATCTTGAAAAACTGTTAAGGTGCCCAAATAGGGCTTGCCCCATAATATTTCTAATGCACCGAAGTCTAATCTCTATCTCTACGAGAAGTAGAAAATCCAATGATTAGGCAATTTGATAATATCACTCCAATACACACAATCAGTCTATCTTGTAAGAAGAAAGAAAGAAACAGATTAACAAAAGCAGAGATACTCACCTGCGAATTCTGCCATTAAGAAATCAGGTTCCCCATTTATCTTCTTTTCATTTGATGCATGTAATAGAGGCATTATAGTTTCATGTCTCTCCAATCCAGAAAGTTGGCGCATGTACTCGAGCTGACCAGAAAAATGTCGAGACGGGGGCTCTTTGTCCAACAGACTTAGAAGGGGTCGAACTTGCTCTTGCTGAGTGGCCGCCGATGTTGTAGAAAATCCATTAGATGCAGGTTCCACAAATTTCGGAGGCCTATCTGTGGAAGTCCTATTAGAGTTGGCCATTCTCTCAGTTCTCCATCTATCTGCATTTTCATGTTCTTTGGAAGCCGAGCCAGAAGGTTCCTTGCTTGCTAAATGTAAAACTTTGTCCAAAGATGCAAGCTCTGACGGTTTAGATCCCAGGGCTTCATTTGTGGCATTGCTAGATTGAGGCCTATCAGTATCCATGGGAAAGTGTCGATAATCAGATTGATTGGTATCTGATCTTTGAGAATGTGAAGTTGAAGCCCTAGAAGGTTCTGGTGGTCCAGTAGACGAGTGATGATCAACTATACCATGCCTGACCTTCAAAAGATCAGGTTGATCAGGCATAGGGAATGAGGCCTCATACTGACTGAATATAGGGTGGCTAGGATCTAGTTGACCAGATCGTGGCCGTGGAGTTAAACCATCAACTGGATATCCTGCCCCAACTGTTATGGAAGCTAAGCGAGTTGCCTCGTTCAAGCTGTAGAGGGTGTTAATAAGCCTAAGCAGAATTCCACTTTTTGCTGCTATACGACAGAAACCATTTCTAAGAGTGGAACGCTGGAGCTTAAAGATCTGCCACATTCCATCAATAGCTAGGTGAACCATGTCCCTAGAAATACAATATTTACGAATATGTGTAAGAAAAAGAATAACAATGAAATTTAATGAAAACCAAATAGGGGAACCACTTTATTATGCATGTTTGTAGAAGTTCTCAAATACAAACCCCCAATACTGCAACAAAGGACTACCGACTCGTTAAACCCTATGCCTTTTATACTATATATGCTTAACTGCCACAAATTGATATTTACATACCTGTACTTTGCATAATCAGCCTCTAAAAAGCTTACTAATACAGGTATTCCACGGCATGCAACGAACATTTGCAATGTCAAAGAGCTGAAATTTTTTTCAAACAAATCCTTGGTAAGAGGAGTTTTTTTACTCAAAAAAAAAAAAAAAAAATCCATATGTGGTCATAATATAGAAAAAAATTAAAACTTCAAACCTTGATTGACAAAGCTGTTGAAAGAAATAAGCTGCTTCCATACGAACTTCTCGTGGACGATCCGGAACTGCAAAGCCCATTACCAGAGGAATCTGATTGTTGCATAAGAAAATGACCAATATTGAGGTTCATTCACTAGTTTTCCAAAAGGAGAAGAGTAGAATCATTAACAACTTGGGCAAAAGATACACTTGATTATAATAGATCATAATGTGATACATTTCAGAGAAAAATGTGATTTTCTAAAAAAATTATTTTTTTTATTTATTATTTACTATTGTTTCTAACAAAAAAATGGGCGTGGCACTCGGCTAATTACAAGGAAACCCTATCAACAACTAATTCACTAAAAACTTTCGTTTCTTGTTCAAAAACAAGAAAAAGATACCCTCTCAACAACTACATAATTTGATATCATGGTGAGAACAATAAATAAAACAACCTCCATCCAATAACCAGCCACAATTCCTGATCTAAAAATAAAAGCTTCATTCTTTAAGCACATACAGATTGAAATGCCTTACTCCACTACTCAAGCTATACTAAGTATTCAAGTTCAAAATGGTACAGTGTACAGTTGCAAGCATAAATGAACATAAAAACTAAAAGAAACTCAAACCAATTGAATAAATTAGTTGAGTGATGATGTACGAAATGCAAAGTTCAAACATAATTTAATGAAATGTGCTAAAATGAAACATTATTTCTCTTGAATCACTCATTTACCCAAAAACTTAAGCTTATGGGTGAAAGAAAATTTAATATTATATCATTCAACACCTCCTCATTTGTGGGCTTCCCCTCACTTGCAAGCTTGATAAATGAAGACTCAATAAATAGAAATAAATATTCATTGAGAAGAGAACTACGGCAGAGGTTTGAACATGACTTCCTAAACCAACTTACTGTAATACCATCTTAAACCACCAGTTTACTCAAAAGCTTAAGTCTATGGGTAAAGGCGAATTTAATATTATATCATTCAGTTACTTACCATACCGACAAGACATGCATTTTCTTGGAAGTCAACATTATCCTTAACTATCTGATTTATAAGCTGGAGCACCGAACATATAATCTGCAATAATGGAATCCAAGTTCAATAAATGGATTAAGCCAATAAAAAATCATTGAAAAAAATGAGATAAATATAAAAACCATACACGAGTTTTAGGAACTTCAAGCAACTCAGTTAATGGGAGTAGGCCATGCTGTGTAACATATACAATTTTCTGCTCAGGTCTTTGATGAAAGATAGCTATCAGTTTTTGACAGGCAGATACAATTACATCTTCGGGTTCATCAGGTCTCAACGATCCAACTAATCTGCCGAATTCAACAGCCTACCAACAGGAAAAAGGAAGATAAAAAATGGAAAACGATAACACATGGTCACATTATACACTTACTTTTCATTAGAAAATAAACATAATCAAACAGAAAAAAGATAACTGAAAAGTAAATTCTAATGCTACATTCTGAAGAATCAAAATGAATGGACTTCCTAAAGTCAAAAGAACAAAGTACCTGCAAAGGAAAAAGTGTTTCTCCGGGCAACTTCTCATCAAAAACCTGATTAAATAAATCACAAGGCTATCAGTTGTGGAGGCAATTAAGAGTAGTAGAATACTAATACTAGTATTATACTGTAACATACGTACCAAACCGTCAATATCAATATCATCATCCTTCAAAACGCCCATCACTAGTCGAATCAGGTCACCCCCACCACTTGCCTGTCCCATTTCATTCTCCATTTGTTTTTGAGCAATTGTAGCCCTCAACTTCGTGGCCAGGTCATTTTTCCCAACATCGTTTACTGGCACATTACCCATGTTTGATTGTAGAATAGATAGAGATGTTGATGCTCCAGTAGCTTGATCCCCAGAGTGCTTATCTAGAGGTTGGAATAAATCATCTAAGGAAGCATCTCCAGGAGTGTCACTAAATTTACTGAGCTCATCTCCTCCCAAAGCAACCGACATCTTTGACACCTTCAAACATAACAATTGCACCAATTCAAACATAAATCCTTTGATTACCATCTATCCATATAAGACCAAGAAGAGCTCAAACTGAGCAATTCGAATGAACCTTGGGCCTTAGAAAGCCACTGAAAGCCAAAGGAATGCAGAAGACTGATATATTTTCTAGTTAGTATTATAGTTTCAAAAACTTTTACTACATTATAACTCAAAACCTAAATTTGATGCAGAAATAGGACTATAGCAAGTACAGAACAAATGCACTTCCTATAACTAATAATATAGTAGAGCAAACAATGAGATCGCTAGAGTTTGCCAGGTGTTTAAAAAAAATCACTAATAGAAAGACGTTAAAAATGGAGAAAGGAGGAAGTGGCGGTGGTGGAATCATAGGAATAATTTTAAGAGAGAAGTAGGTATCCCATAATAAAGCTAGCAAAGTAACATAAGCAACAGACCATAAAGAAAAGTTTAAGTAGGTCTGCTCGTAACTTGAGCATTAGTCTCTTTTCATTTTATCAAAGAAAAGTTTTGTTCCCTTTCAAAAAAAATAAAAATAAAAGGAAAGTACATATATGTCAACTTATCTTTTTATAACTAGCAAATGTAAGGACTCGACACTATACCTTTTGAAAACTATTATCCTGACTTTCAGGTTCAAAACCAAATGATCTCCTCCCAGATGTTGTAGAAGTTTCTTGCTCTCCCTGTTTTCTAGAAGCATCTTTCCTTAATTCTGTCAATGGAACTTCGCCATTCATTATTACTTCATCATGGGCTCTACCATGAGATTCATGAAACTCAGTCGGTCCAGAGGTAGCAAGTCTGCCAGAACTGGTTAAAAGAGATGAATTTTCATGAATGGATAAGGTAGGAACTTGATCCAATAGAGTATCTTCTTCTAGGCTTTCTCCTTCCTCAACAAAATTAGGGCCTGAAGCAAAATGCTTTTGGGACTTGCTCGCATCAGTGGCGACATCTGATGACAACTCCTTCCTTGAATCCTGGAATATTGACTACCCAACTTACCACAGAGATGCAAAAATTCGATAGCAACTTTGAAGAAGAGACAATTGTTGAATTCAGAAACAAAGTCACTCAATATAAAAACTCTCACAGCTTTAAAATCAGAATCAGCGACTTCATTTTTCTCTGCCGAAGGGCTTTCGCAAGAGTTTTGATTGTCTCCATTAGAAATTTCTGCTTCAATTGATCCATCTTGTTGGCTGTTTCTGCCATAAGAAAAAGGTTTCAAATGATTAGGGTCATATATAATTTTTTCTACAATGCTCATACATGAAGTGCTTCATCTCAGATCAATTCTGCTATTAATCAATCACTCAGATAGAAAATGGCACATATCCTTTCCTGCATAAATTTCATGCAAATTCTCTAATGAAGATTAATTCTAGTGTCAAACTGTTACGCCTAGATTAGGGACGTTGTCACAGGGTACCAGTCATGATCCAGTGAATAGCATTGATAGGGCTCAAAAGTAGAGATGAAAAATGAGCGTCTAAGGCCCCACTGGATGACCATATTGTTATTAATTTTCTATTTAAAAATTTATACTTGTATTCTTACTTATTTTGGTAAGCTTCTCACCACCTTTAAAAACACACTCGAATTCAAAGTCAAATTTAAATAACTATTTTTTTTCTTAATAATTAAAATTGGGCTTGGTTTTCAACATTGTCTTTCATTTACTTGGATTTAAATTCTATATTAAAAAGGCCAATGACTACCTCAATGTGCCACTATGACGAAGAGAAGAATGCAAAGCCCGCCGACAGTTCTGTATCCAAGGATGAGAAAGCAAAGTTTTTGCATCAGGCCTTTGCCTAGCATCCTGCACAAAGAGGACATCAAAATATTCATCTGCTACTAAATGCAGTAATAAAGAGATGTATTTCTTTCCCATTTCAAATCAAATGCAACCAGCAAGAAGAATACCAAGGCACTTTAAAATTAAAGTTAAAGGTACATCAAATCACCAATGGACATATACCATTAATACCCGAACAAAATAGACTTCAGAACCTACTTCATAAGATCCACGATTACAGAGCCTGATATAATTGGTAAACTTTTGTGTTGATTTTTTTTTACCAAATTCCAGTTTTATTGTCCTAAAAAGTACGCTTATCCATCAAGGACGGAGTTAGCATTCCTTCAGCTTAAGATTTAAATGTTATATCAGCAGAAGGTTGCTTTTCTTTCTCGCTTAACTTTGTATGGGTTACAAGCAGGGCTGTATTTGCCCTAGTTTCAGACGTTTTGTTAGAGTAATGTTGGGGTTGACGACTCTTATTCCCGAATACATGAATGTAACACAATCTGAACTATAGATTGATTTATCAAAAAGTACGCTTATCCATGTTTTTCTCGAGAGTCTACATTCACTCATGATCCAATTTATAAATTTACTAGTTTTTTTTAAGGAAATATATTTCATTGATAGAATGAAATAAGGGGCATAGCCCAATTTCCAATCTCCAAATTTACTAGTAGTTTAGCACATCTGAGTTATCCCAATCCTCTCAGAATCATCTCACCAATCTGGATAAAGAGATGCCAAATTTTGTTTTACAATCAAGACGAGGCTATAGTTCATAGAGATTATGCATCCATCAGGCTTTGAGGAGTTATCAGTAGACAGAAAAATATGAATTCATTTGTGAGTTTCATATGTATTCTATGCCAGCAGGACTAGTATTATCATTCAGTGTGCAATGTTGGAGTTACGTGTTTTCCATGAGAAGTGATCTTTCTCTTGGGGATAAATACTTCACCCCATCCCTTGACCTCGTTGGATGAAAAATTATTTGGCAGGTGGAATATGACCAGCTTGTGGCATATTAGTTGAATATAACTTCTATTCAATTATTTATTTATTCCTTTTCACATAAAGAATAATCTTTTGTCAAGCAAGATGAAAGTTAAAAGATAAACATCCAAAAACACGTATCTTTGGTCAATTAAAAAGATGTAGTTAATAACAGTTGATGTTTCACATATTTTAATTGTTTACAAGAAAAGCTAAACATCCAAAAGCATGTATCAGCCACTAGGAAGTTAGAAGACCTGCAATATCATTTCTTGGTCTTCTCACTCACCTTATAGAATTTTCAAAAGCCATTTTAAAAGTTGTTTACAAGAAAAGAACAGCCCTTATTTTTTTGTTCGGAAACAGAAAATAATACACAAGCCCCAGATTGCAGGTGTCAAACATGTAATTTAATCCATTCAATTATAGAAATCGTAGCAAACCTTCTTAAAGCACTGGCGTAAAAAATCAGTGATATCTGGTGATAGGCTATCTGGAATTGGAGGATGTTTGTCCTGGAAATTGGTGAATAGAACAATGAGATGACAACATAAGTAATAAATTTATCAGCAAGGTCAATGTATAAATCAAAAATCAATATGTTTACACCATGAAGATAAAAAGAAAATAATTATAATTATAATTACATGTATGCATGTATGTATGTATGTATGTATGTATATGTATGTATGTATATATATGGGTTTCTCATTTACAAACTTCCCACCTAGAGTCTAATCTGGTTTACTTTTAAACCATGAAACAAAATTTTCATTGATAACTGAAAGGTTACAAATAAGTCAACTGCAAAAAAAATGAACATAATAACGAAAAACTAGAAATCAGACAAGAAAGCTAAACCCCAATGATTCTTAAGAGCACCCTCGCTAATTTGAGTCACACACCGTTTAAAACCAATTGACCCAATGCCAATCCTCTACCTATCGAGATTTGCAAACACTATCTATCTAGTTTGCCTCTAAGTTTATCCACCATTGGCTATCCCAAAACTGAAGTACGAAAAAGGTATAATTTCCAACTTACACCCTAGGTGGGAAATCATGGATAGATTTAGAGACAATCCCAAGCCCAATTAAAATGGGTATGGAAACTTGAGCCCCATTAAGCATGCAAATAGATGTGACTGAGATAAAAAAAAATTAAGATATGGCCTGCTGTTAAAAGGAACAACTAAGATGGAATCAAGTGAAAAAACTTAAAATTCCGGTGCTGGCAGTAAAGAGCATGTACAATGCGACCATACTTGTACAATGCGAAAGAGAGCAGGCATAGGTTGTAGATCATAATATGGAGGTACGCATGTAAGCAGTTCAATCACTGTACATCCGACACTCCATATGTCGGAAGCAGCACAAACTCCTGACATTTCAATTACCTGTAACGAAAGTATCATCAAAAGGTCATACATCAATGAAATTTGTTTGTTATAAAAAAAAAAAGTAACATCAAAAGGTTGTCAAGTAAAATGTTTCAGATGTACTAAAATATAAGTGTGAATAAAAAGTAAAAAGTATAACTTTTAGAAGAACCAAAGTAATTTTAAAACAAAATATCTAAAGCTTAGTCAACCAAGGTACAGGTGCAAGTCATTTAGGAACTTGTCACTACCCTGTTGGATATTCAAATGAAACTTCAAAGTTTTCAGGCAGCCTAAAAAACCTAAAAAAATTTTACACAAAAATGAAGGTGAAATCTAACCATCTACAAAATTAATTCATACCTCAGGTGCCATCCAGTAAGGTGTTCCAACAACCGAATGAGTATTAACATCGGCCTCTGTTAATTTTGTTGCAACACCAAAATCAGCAAGTTTCACAAGGCCCTGTATATAACCAATCACCTTTAAAATTTAATACACCATAAACGAGGAAAAAATCCTGGATCCAAACATGGGACAAGGAACACAATATCTTTTACACTGAAATCTAACTTCATAATTACTCAAAATGCAACCACATAGAGGCCTTGTATGTGGGAAAACCGCTTGATAAAAGTGCAACTGCATCACTTAAAACATGAAAACACTAGAGACAAATGGTGTCAATTTCTCTCCAACTACTTGGGAGTGAAATATTACCTAAACAGCAAAAATGACTTGGTTTGGAAACAGAAAATGGTTCTATCTTAGCTCAACTGTTGCTGGGATACTCCAACCTTTTCCCCATGGCCTTTGGTCAGACTTGAGCGTCACTCAAACAAAAGGCACACGACACAACATAAACATTGTGAATTCTAATTGATCGATGAGGAAGTGGTGAATTTAGTAGTTAACAAATACAGGTGAAGTTTGAGTTCTTCAGAAACTGAAGAATGTATTTCTAGACTCCTTCAAATGAGATTACAAAAGTTTTCATTTTGAGTCAAAGAATAATGTCCATTTTTTTTATACGACAGAGGTCTACCTTTGTCGCTTTTCAAATACAAATGAAAAAGTGTTCCTTAATTAGCAGCTAACTTAGAAAAAGGAACAGAGATCTCAATATGGATTTAGTTGATCTACAATGGTATTCTTTTTCTTCTTCTCCTTCTTTATAAGAAACGAAACTTCATTAAGGAGAAAACAACCTAGGGCCAGGGAAGAACATAAACAACAAAGGAAAGAAAAGGAGAAACCAAAATATGATAGAGGTGACAAGAGAAACCAGTAGAAGGGACAGGATACGACCTAATATCCCTTCTCCCTAGAACCACTAACTTATCTTGGAAAAGAGAACGAAGACCCATCACATCCATTGCCTCTCCATTAGTCAAAGATCTTTTGAAATCCAAAGAGATCAAGAAAGAAGGATTTGAGGAGAGCAACATAGAGGTCACAGGATGCAACCACTAGTTTGAAAGGTGATATAACAGGGGGAAACAAATCCTAAAGAGACTCCTCTCCGCCTAGTGGTCTTCCCAAAAACAATCCTTCAAGCCTTCCCCAACAGAACAACTATACAAGTAATAAGCTGAGAGAAAAGAGGGAACCACAAATAATATAGCTTCTCAAGGCTTTTACAAGGATTTCCCAACCTACAATCAGCACCCTGTAAAGATACTGATAGTATCTTATTTTATTGACTGGAATTTACGAATTACAATATCAAATAATCAAAGGAAAATTCACAGACTCCTATCTCCTAAACCTCAATCTAATCAAAACAGATCAGAACAAGCAAACAACATATGGAAAACTCCTAACAATGTAAACAACCAAACAACTATTAAATAAACTTGACTTCGATCCTCTGTTTCTCTCGAACTGAAAGACAGCAGCCTCTCCTAATCTGGAATATTTTTCTTCTCCCCTCTTTCCTCCTCTTTTCTCCCTTTTAATCTGTTTTACTCACTGACGATTGTGAAAGATCTTCCTCAATATTCTCTCCCCCTATAATCTCTCCTATATTCTTGCGTGGGTTGATATTTCTGTTAATATTATTTTTCCTGCTATATTTAAATAATATCGGTGGCCTAGCATCACTCTCCTCCTCCAAATCCACCTTGTCCTCAAGGTGGAAATCAGGGAACTGCTGTCTGAAATCATTGCAGTCTTCCCAAGTGGCTTCATGTGGAGGTAGTCCCTTCCAATTGATAAGTACCTCCCAACCTTTCGTGGCTAGATTCTTTCTGTACCCATAGATCTCTTCTGGCAGAGTCAGCCATTCATGCTTTTCATTTATAAAAGGAACCAATTGGTGTACTTGTTGATGATTCCCAAGTGCCCTTTTTAACTGACACATGGAACACAGGATGTATCATTGCTAAACTCAGAAGCTCTAACTTATATGCCACGGCCCCAATCTTCTCTAGTATTTTGTACGGACCAAAATACTTAGGTGAAAGCTTCTCATTCCTCTTCCCTCCTTAAGGACATTTGCCTATACGGCCTGATTTTGAGGAATACCAACTCACCTTCCTGAAATTCCACATCTCTTCGTTTCAAATCAGCATATTTTTTCATCCGCTCCTGAGCTACCCGTAAGTGCTCTTTCAAAGCTCCCAAGGCCACATCCCTCTCCTTCAGTTGTCGATCAAGTGTGGAGTTGGGGGTGTCCATATCTCCATATTGAATCAATGGGGGAGGCAGCTGTCATACACGGCTTGAAATGGTGTAATTCCAATCGAGCTATGGTATGTGGTGTTGTACCAATACTCTGCCCAGTGCAACCAATTACTCCATTCCTTTGGCTTCTCCCCACAAAAACATCTCAAGTAGGTTTCTACACTTTTATTCACAACCTCCGTTTGCCCATCAGACTGTGGATGATAAGTTGAACTCCTGTATAGCTTAGTACCGGCGAGTTTAAACATATCCATTCAGAAATGACTTGGGAAGATTTTATCCCGATAAAAAAAAATTGATCTAGGATATCCGTGGAATCGAACTACCTCTTTAACAAATACTTCAGCTGCCGACCGTGCAGTATAAGGATGCTTCAGTGCTAAGAAATGTGCATATTTGCTCAATTGATCCACCACAACAAAAATTACTTCCCATCCTGCAGATTTTGGTAAGCCTTCTATGAAATCCATTGAGATATCTGACCAGATCGCATTTGGAATCCCAAAAGGCATAAGCAAACCAGCCGGAGATAGAGCCCAAGATTTGTTCCGTTAGCATATTAAACATTCATCACAATACTTCTTGATATCCTTCTTCATACCTTCCCAATACAATCTGTTATTCTCTTGTAAGTTCGTAGGAAACCTGAATGCCCTCCAAATAGTGAATCATGATACGTATGCATGATTGTAGGTATTAAGGAAGAAGTCTTTGGAAGAGCCACCCTCCCTTTGAACTTCAATGCTCCTTGCTGTAATGAAAAATTAGGAATTTCCTCTTGTTGTTCTTCTATCCTTCTTCTGATTTCTCCCAACGCTAGATCCCTTTTTACATCCTCCTGAATTGTGGCCAAGTCAAGCAAAGCAGGAGCCGACATGTGGTTTAGGTGCACTATTGGAGGAACTTTGGACAAGGCATCAACAGCCTTATTTTCCAATCCCAGCTTGTAAACTACTTCAAACGAGTACCCCAACAATTTAGCGATCCACTTCTGATATTGGGGCTGAATTACTCTTTGCTCAAGGAGAAATTTTAACGATTTTTGGTCTGTCTTCACCGTGAATTTCCTCCCCAATAAATATGGTCTCCAACGCTGCACTGCAAAAACCACAACAATTAGTTCTCTCTTAGACACAGGTCTTGCTCGATCTCTATCACATAGAACTACATAGAGTTCTACTGAAGTAAGCTATGGGTATTTTTGCCTGAATTAAGATAGTCCCTCATTCAATAACCAGAAGCATCAGTCTCTGTTTCAAATGGTAAGTTGAAATTTAGCATGGCTAAAACCGGCAATGTCATCATAGCCATCTTTAGTTTCTCAAAGGCAACATTAGCTTCGTCAGTCCAGTTATAAGCTCATGTCTTCAATAATTGTTAACGGGCCAGCCATACTGTCATAGTTGTGAACAAACCTCCTATAATATCCGATTAGCCCCAAAAATCCTTGAATTTCGTGGACATTAGTAGGGATGGGCCATTCCTTGATGGCTCGAATCTTTTCAGGATCAACTTCGATGCCCCTTGTTCCGAAATGAAGTGTCCCAGATAGCCTATGCGAGCTTTAGCAAAACTGCACTTCCCAAGATTAGCATAGAGTTCATTCTCCTTTAGGATCTCAAATATCACGTCCAAATGTTGCACAGGCTCTTCTATCCCTCTGCTATATAGTAGAATATCATCAACAAAGACTAAAACAAAATGCCTCATAAACAGCCGAAATATGTGATTCATCAAGACTTAAAAGGTTGCTGGAGCGTTGGTCAAACCAAATGACATTACTAAGAATTCATAGTGACCCTCGTATGTGCGGAAGGCAGTCTTCTCTATATCTCTTGGTTGCATTCTTATTTGATGATAGCTGGCTTTCAGATCTATCTTAGAGAACATGTTAGCCTCATTTAGTTCATCAAATAACTCCGCTATCACTGGAATTGGGAATTTATCTGGAATAGTTTACATTATTTAAAGCTTGATAATCGACACAAAAACGTCAACTCCCATCTTTCTTCTTAACCAGTAATACAGGACTGGAGTAAGGACTATGATAGACCACCGATTATACATCAGTATAGTCGAAGGAAGAAGAAGAAAGTGGAGGGGACCACAACAATTCGCACAAATGAAGAAAACGGAATTTAAAAGTATTAGTTGTAATTTTGTAAGTCAGTTAGTATAAGTAGAGAAATGTTAGGAAGAGGGAAAGTTAGTTAGAAAGTAGTTTGAGATATTCTTGCAATTCCTTGAGAGACTAGGATTGAGTGTTTCTGAATTGAGATATTCTCAATTCGAATCCTTGTATTCATTTCTAGACATTGAATAATAAGAGTTATCTTACTTGATCCAATTGGAGTTCCATCAGACTAGTACTTGGTCGTATGATCCTTGATTGCAACATCTAATCCACTAACCTTTCCATCTCATCTTTCTGGTGGTGTCATACCGATATGGTTAAACGTTTACCGGATTTGTTCCTTTTTTCAAATAAATGTGATGCTCAATCTCCCTTGGTGGTGATAATTTTGCCGGCTATTCAAACACATCTTCAAATCGATTAAGTAGAGAGGAAATAGTGTTCTCCACGGGTGGCACTACTTCTTCGTTATACCACTCCTCCACCGTTGCCCTTCCTTCTAAAGCTCTACATTCTACCAAGAACCCTTGATCTTCCATTTCCCATGTCTTCCTCATGTTCTTCAAGCTAACTTCTTGGTTAGGCTGGGGTCACCTTTAATTACGACTCTCCTTCCTTCATGTTGAAAAGACAATACTAGGTTTCGCCAATCAACCTCTATGACTCCTAAGGAATGAAGCCACTGCATACCTAGAGTCACGACAACCCCTCTAGCTCCAAGGGTAGAAAATTGTCAATGATCTTCCATTCTCCCAATAATACTTCCACTCTCCTGCAAATTCCCTTCCCCTTCACGGCAGTGCATGAACCCAGGATCACACCATAATTAGATGTTTCCTTGGTTGGCAAATTCAATGAATTAACTAATTTATCAGCAAATTCGGTGAGTTAACTAATTTATCAGCAATGAAATTATGAGTCGCTCCACAGTCAATGAGGACTACCACATCTACTCCGTTCAGCTTTCCTCTCACCTTCATTGTTCCTGGGCTAGTTAACCCCACTACTAAATTAAGGGACAATTCAATATTCAAGTTCTCCACGTTCTTAACTCCATTGTTTTTAAATTTGGCCTCTGCCTCATAACAATCTTCCTCAACAATCTCCAATTCCTCCCTATTCTCCAGTGTGATATTCCTCCTCACATCTAAAGCATAACCCCTTCTCCCTCCGTGATTGGAACTCAACATCGAACAATCTCTTCATTTGGCCTTCTCGCCGATTCTCCCACAGTGACTCCTTTCAGTGTTATGATCCTCATCGGCCAACTTCCCACCGATTGTGTGTCGTTAGTTATTGGTGGTGCTAAGTGTTTTGCCAATGGTAATTTGAGTTGTTGTTTCCCTCCATACGCACTACTCAGTCCACACTCCCGTCTCACCACTTCCCGGTTCTTAATTTTCAATGCTAATTTCATCATCTGGGCCAACCCCACTGGTTCCAGCGTCTCGACTTCAGTCTTCAACCATGGGCTAAGCCCATTCATAAACGTCTCCTCCAATACTACTGTTTGCAGAAAAGCTACGGGGGCCAACAGTCGGTCAAACCTGTTTCAATATTATTCTACTGTTGTTTCTTGCTTAATGGATAAAAATCTTCCCACCAGCGACCCATCTCGAATTGTTCGAAATCAGATCAACATCCTTTGTTTCATGTTCTCTTAACTCGTGAATGCTTCTAACTCGTCATTCGAATGATACCAATCCAGGGGAGGCCTGTCAAAACTGATAACAACCACTGTGAGTTTCTTCGAATCGGTCAGTTCATGAATTTTGAAATACTTGTCTGATCGGAATAACCATGAATCGGGATCGGTCCCATTGAATATCGTCATCTCCACTTTCTTAAATTTGCTCCGGTCCATTGGTTTGTCATCCCCAGACATCTTCATCCTCTTGGATTTGTCAGTTATGGTGGATACCTTGCGGTGCTGCTTTTCGCTTGGCTTGTCGTGCCTTCTGTCATCTTTCCAGCCGCCGAATTCTCACTCACAATTCCTTCAATGTACTTTAGAATTATCTGTTGTTGCTACTGCTGCTTATCAATTTAAGTATTTATTTCTTTAATGTTTGTTGCCATCAGTAATTCTCATCCATGATCAGAAGCCTCTGAAGTTATTCCACCAAGTCCATCCTCTCTTCTATTTTCTTAGCAATCAGCGTGGATTCTCCTAGGTTTCTATGCTCTGATACTAATTTGTAAAGATATTGATAGTATCATATTTTATTGACTGGAATTTACGAATTACAATATCAAATAATCAAAGGAAAATTCACACACTCCCATCTCCTAAACCTCAATCTAATCAGAACAAGCAAACAAAATATGAAAAACTCCTAACAATGTAAACGACCAAACAACTATTAAATAAACCTGACTTCGATCCTCTGCTTCTCTCGAGAAGAAAGACGACAACCTCTCCTAATCTGGAATCTTTTTCTTCTTCCCTCTTTCCTGTTCTTTTCTCCCTTTTAATCTGTTTTACTCACTGATGATTGTGAAAGATCTTCCCCAATATTCTCTCCCCCTATAATCTCTCCTATATTCTTGCGTGGGTTGATATTTCTGTTATTATTATTTTTCCTGCTATATTTAAATAATATCGGTGGCCTAGCACACCCCACTTACAAGGATAATAACATACCCACCACACCATCAATTAAAACCAGAATGTGTTAGGCTCCATGAAAACGCGCCACAACCATTTTACCAAGAGTGCCTTGTTATGCAGTCTTAGACTCTCGGATTCCTATACCTATGAATTCCACAAGCTTCAACACCAAACTCTAACTTAACCAAGTGAGATCCTTTACCATCATTTGTCCCTTTCCATGAGATATTCCTCACTATATACTTTATTTTCTTGTGCACTCCAACCAAAATTCTAAAGAGAGATATGAAGAAACTTGGAATCCCACTCGAGACTAACTCAATAAGGGTAAGTCTCCCCTATTTAGAGAATGACATTTCCAAAAAGTAGACAGCTATTTTTTAACCTATTTCATCAAGGATAGTTGGATTTTTATGTCCTAAAACTCGTAGTTTGTAAGTGTTAAACATTTTCCGTTATTCAATAAAGTTGTTATTGATGTATTATTCAATAAAGTGTTATTGAATGCATGATTTGCACTTTATAATTTTGAATCCAATAAACTAAGGTTCCTAGATCATAGTATGAACAATTAAACTTTATGTAGTGACACAACAGTGGATCGAGTTCGAGTTTATAGTCGAAATGGTCTATAGTATAAGAATAAGGTGTTATTGATGTATTATTCAATAAAGTGTTATTGAATGCATGATTTGCACTTTATAATTTTGAATCCAATAAACTAAGGTTCCTAGATCATAGTATGAACACTTGAACTTTACGTAGTGACACAAAAGTGGATCGAGTTCGAGTTTATAGTCGAAATGGTCTATAGTATAAGAATAAGGTTGGACGTCTTATTCTAGAATGCTATGGATGCAGTCCATTTTGTATTTGAAACAAACGTGATCCTGAATTGTTTATGTAGACACATGCGAGTGGGAGCGTCCTATGCAATGAGATTGTTTAAATTGAGCCATGAAATAAGTTATTTTTACTTTATAACATCATTTACTGTTTAAAATTGTTAACTAACTATTTCAAATATGGTGACCTAGGTAACTTGAATCTTAATTCTAACCTAACTATGAACTTCTGTTTATTCGGGATTTTCTTTAGATCTGCATAGGTAAGAACAGCTCAACAATGCTTGCTCAATAAGCCTTCCATTTCAGGGGTAAGACCGCGTTGATAGCTGGAGACATAGGGTGCAAGACATAATTCACTCCTACCCATTTCTAGATATAGTAGAGAGGTTGTTCCCTTAAGTGTTGACTCCAGGTCTTGAACAAGAGGTCCCACCCTCTCATTGGCCCAAAAGGGATTCGATTTAATGATTAGACCATAAATCAATTGCTCATTAGAGGATCAACTGTGACTTAAAGAATAAGATGTAATTTTGGGGGTAAAACAGTATTTTGACCCAACAATAACTACGAACAATTTGTAAATAATTAACTTAGTGATGATGGTCATATTAAGTGGACACAAAAATATCTATAGTGAGAATGGTGTAGCTATGGGCTATAGTGGACAGCCACATTAATTAACAAATGTTGGTTAGCTAGGTTAAAAGAGTTTAGCCGGTTAATATAGGATCATTGAAGTTCATGGTCTATAGATCCATTAAGTCCCCTACTAGCTCGTAACATATTTAACCTTAGGACAATGGGATAGAATAGTTCAAAAAGTTCATATTTAATTAAAGAATAAGACATTAAATATATATTGATATAATTAACGGCTTAGTAATGAGAAAGAAATGATATTCAAATAAGATTTAAATACCGAAAATTCGAATAGGAATTCAAATTAGGTCAATAAGATTGAGCAGGTTTAGTGGAAATCTAATATTGGATATTAAAATAATAATTAATTAAATTGGTTAATTAATTATTCAAATTTAAAATTAATTATTTGAATTAATTACTTCAAAGGAAAATTTGAAATTTTATGAAAGTTTTGATAAAAGTCAAAAAGTTGACATTTGACCATTGGAGGTCAAAGTTTGACTTTGACATAGGTTAGCGGAGAATACCATCTTTAGTACAATTATCCCACATTAGATGGAATTAAGTGAGTAACCAACTTGCTTGTTATGGTGTTTAACACAAATTTTGCCACCAAATCCACTATATATTATTTGCTTGTCAAATTAAAATAAAATCATGAAGCTTAATTAGATTAAGCTCTCAAATATTTGAATTCTCTCAAAATTGATCACTCAAGGAGCCACAACTTTATTCTAAGGCCGGAGGATAGTTGCGAAGACTCTCATGGTAGTCCGCAACTCATTCGTGATCAATATTGACATCAAGTTTGTGGGGATTACAAGCTTCAAAGGTGCGTTTTATAACGCTTTGTTTTTTCCCTTATAAAGAGTGTTTTTAACACATAAAATTACGTGCAATCAGAGTGTTTTAGAACTTGTCAATTCCGCTAGCATGTTTACTTTCCTTTAGGGATCCCATAAGTCTGACTATCCAAAGGCAACCCAAGATTAGTGGAAAGGAATCACCACACCTCACAATCCACTCTCCAAAGGCAACCCACGATGAGTGGAAAGGAACTACCACACCTCACAATCCACCATAGAGGCCCACAAACTTAACTTTAACAAGAACACCCTAAACCTAAAGAAAATCGATTGATTAACAAAGGATGTCTCTTGACCCTAACAAAAAAAAATCATACAAATTTAAGAAGAAAGAGATGAACTACCTCTTTATCCACCCTTAGAGCCCTTAATGTCCCCTTCCTCACTCCGGTCAACCCTAACAACCACTAGAGAAAGAGAAAAAGAGGATAAAGGATCCCCTTGTCTAAGCCTCCTCGTAGAAAATATCTTTACCTCTAATCTTCTCGTTAACAAAAAACGAAAATGTTAAAAAAATTAATATAGTTCCCCGTTCAACGTCACCATTTGAATCCAAAGTCTTTCTTTTCCAAAACCTTATCCCAAAGTTTCAATAGACATAGCCATAAGCTTTCTAAAAGTCAATCTTAAAGATCATCCCCTCTTGCTTCCTCTCTTTGTCGTCCTCAATGGCTTTGCTTTCAATTAATACTCGATCTGGTCTATAATTGCATACATACAATAAAGGCTCGAGAAATAGCACTTGAAAGAAATTTTCTTAGCCGTTAGTTAATAGCTTAGCAATAATCTTACATTCGAGAACAATAAGACCACACGATTAATTAGAAAGGAAAAAACAAGAAACAAATCCTAGTGGGAAATAGAGAATCTTGACCAAATATCGTAGAACTCTAGATTTTGTTGTTTCACGCACCCCAAAGCCCCACAAAATAGCACATAAACTTGGCACCCACTTTAGCAATAATCTTACAAAAGCATGCGACTAGGCTAATCGGCCTAAAATCTTTTACCTTATTGGTTTTCTCTTTCATAGGAATAAGGCACACATAAGTTTCATTCATCTTTGCATCAATTATAATTCTTTCTGATGTCGATTGTACAATCCCAGTTTATTTCTTTCTTTTGGAAAAAAGTCATGGAGAAACCATCAAACCGAAGGGACTTCTTCCTATCACACCCAAACAACCTTTCCAACTTCCTCAAGAGTGGACGGGGCTTCCAGTTCCTCTCTCTCCATAGCAGAAATCGATTCAAGCCAACGTCATCTCCCCAAACAAGGGTTCAAATTCCTACTTCAAAGAGACCCCACCTCCATCAAATCCCTTTAAAGATTTCCTTCTGCCTCCAAACTGCCAAGAAACCTAACTTGCTCCACTGTTTCTGCCTTCCCCTCTTTATATCTCCAAAAAGAGAAAAAATTCACTCCTTGGGAAGTTTTTCTCAATTAGTGATGAAGTTTGGGTTCAAACCCATTACTTTTGGTATAAAGAGAGACACAACGACCACTTGACCAAAGCCATTTGGTTAGAAAATTTTCATGACTTCAAAACACCTTGCAAGGTCCGTAGAACTCAAAAGACACAGATGTACAAGCTATAGAACAAATCCTGCCACGTAAAAAGCAAACACTCCCCCATTTCCCATTAATCCTTGCACTTTATGACAAGGGTTGAGAAGTCCTCAAAGAAGGATGACCCAACCACATATTCTCAAATCTAAATGAGATTCACCCCCATGGAATCATGCTAGAGCTAAGATTAACTGGCCAATGATTAGAAGTAAAGCCATGCCCAATAGCTTGTTTTAGGAGTTGACGAGGCCTTTAGACCAATCCTTAGAGAAAAGAAATCTATCCAATCGAGTACGTGTTGCCCTTTCTCTATTGCTAGACCAAGTAAACTTACCGTTCACCAAGGAGGAATTAGATCACAATCTTCTACAAAAACCACAAAGCTCTTCATCATTTTGGTGACACTCCCTCCAACTGACTTTTCTACTAGAAATCTTACCGCATTGCTAGCCAAACACCAAAGCCCAAAAATACCTCCCAACTCCTTGAAAAAATCCTTTTTGACACTCAACCTGATATAAGAAGACTAAGGGTTAATTGGGTAATTAGGTAATTAGGTAATTAGGTAATTAGGTAATTAGGTAATATTCTAGGTTAATTCTCCTTTTACCCTAATTGTAATATAACTCTATAAATAGGAGTCTTCTCCTCTAGTATGAAACACGTTATTCATTTTAATAAAAAATTCATAATCTTGGTTCTTGGAGGATTTCTCCTTGAGGTTACTTAGATTACATCAAATTGGTATCAGAGCTTCACTGATGAAGAGAGCTGTGACCAGCAAGAACACCTCCGACAAGGGAAAGGATGTTGTGCTTGATGAAGAGGAGATCCCATCCCCACGCACCTTGGCTGCCCATTTGATGGTCATTGAGAAAGTGTGGTAGGTCTCAACGATTAAATGGGAAATCTTCAAACCACCGTGGAATGACTTGCTCGCCGGCTTGAAGTTGCGTTGCCTGCCCTTCCCCAACAGCAAGAAATCGAGCAACAGAAACCACCAAGAAATTCGGCACATCGCCGGCCGAATTTCCAGCCAATTATGCCGCGAAAAATGTCAAGATTTCATTTGAGATTGGGGGCAACGAGGCATTTGAGAGGCTGGAATACATAGAGCTGGACGAAATCATCAAGAAAAGAAGTTTGAAGTGCAAGAAAGGAGGAAACCAATCCAAGATTACCAAGAGCCCCATCCAAGAATTCAAGAATACTACCAAATTCATCAAGACAGTAGGTTTGAAGTTCAAGAACATAGGAGACCTAATCAAAAGTATCAAGAAGTTCCCCCAAAATTTCAAGATTTTACAAGAACGGACTACTATCAATCAAAGAAGATGTCTAAGAAAAAACCAGCAGTTGGTATAGACAAGAAAATCAATTTTACTTCTATAAACAATGTTGGAATTTTGATTCAAGTGATTCGGAAGAAGAATTTCAACATTCAAATTTTGACCATGCTAAATTTTTTCAAAGGACCTATCATCATCCAAATTGAAAAATTAATTATAGTGATTCTAGTGACTCCAATGATATTTCTAAGACAGTTTGGGATAGAATAAGAAGGCAACAATATAAAAAAATGGCCCAATGATCCAATCAAACCCAATTCCCAAGAAATCAATGCTCATTGGGGAGAATGACTCAACATGTAGATCAACCATCAATTTATTTGCAAGAGTCCAAGAACAAATTTGTTTCATATATGAAAGAAAAAACAAAGAAATCATGGTTGGAAAATTTTCAAATAGAAAATCATGAAGATATTGAAAATGTTGATTTGGAAATGGTCACTAGTGAAGAAGATGAAAAAGAAGTATCAAACACTGAGCAGAACAACGACACATTGGTTGCGGTGGGAATTGGGATTGAAGTTTCAAACCGTCGAAGAACTTGAAGTGAATGATAAAGAAAATGTGATTCTTGAAGGATTTTCTTCGAAAGATAAATTTTTTTGAAATTGATTATTTGAATACGGTTTTGAGTGAGATTGAAGAAATATCTTCTTCGAATTTACGGCCGATGGAGAGGTTCATCTTTTAGTGGCCATGTTTGATTTTTTGTCTCGATGTTATCCCTTCGATCATAATATTTTTGTTCAAAATGTAGGAGGTTGGTTTGGTCATACTCCGTTGAACAAGTTTTTTTTTTGCTTAATAAATTTCTTCTTTTTAAAACTCAGGACGAGTTTTCTCTTTGGAGGGTAGAAGAATGATGTAAGAAGACTAAGGGTTATAATTGGGTAATTAGGTAATATTCTAGGTTAATTCCCTTTTTACCCCCAATTGTAATAGAACTCTATAAATAGGAGTCTTCTCCTTTTGTATGAAACACATTATTCATTCTAATAAAAAATTCATAACCTTGATTCTTGGAGGATTTCTCCTTGAGGTTACTTAGATTACATCACAACCATTTCAACCAAGTGGAACATTGATTACACTACCAACCTTACTAGCAGATCCAACGTGTCCAAAGGTATATATCCAACTTAGCTCTACTGATAGCAAAAACTGTGGTTTATCTTTATAGATCTTTCATGGATCAAAGTCTCTGCAAAAGCCACCCATTTAAGAAACAATTTTCCAATCTAAAGCTTGTGTAGACACCAAGGCAATCAGAAGGCTTTTTTTATACCAAAATAAAGCATAGAAGCTAGATAACACGACCTTTAAAATAAATGACTGAAGTGTAAAATTTAAACTTGCCTCCTTGGTTGTCAGTATGTTCGCACCCTTAATGTCCCGATGAATTACACCCTGCTCATGTAGATAAACCAAGCCTTCCAAAACCTGTTTTATGACAGTATAACAATTATATAATCCATGCCCCTGAAATAGAAAGAAAAAAAGGAATGGCGATGGGAAACTTCCAAACCTGAGAAATATAAACAGCAACCAACGATTCTGGAAAAGGTCCAAATTTATTTGGCTTGATGATGTTGGCAAGTGATCCATTCTCCACATACCTGTAAAACCCCTCAAAAGAGGACGAAAAAGGAAAAAAGAGAGGTGTGAAAATCAAAAAATGCAATTGCCCTGACCTAGATTTTTAAAAAAAGAAAAGTTCAAGCTTACTCACTCGAGTATTATGTGAAGGTGAGTCTTTGTTTTCAAAGATCCAAGATACTTCACAATGTTTTTGTGGTTCAAGTTCTACAAAAGTGAAAAGTCTCAGATAGAAAAGGAAACAGAATCCAAATGGAAACAATAACTTTGGTGCCATGAAGTCAAGTAAACCCATCGAACAGTCCAACTTCAGAACAAATGTGATTGCCTTAAAGCAACAAAAGGGGTAGGTGGAAAAGGAAAAGAAATGAATGCGGAAAGAATTAATTCATTTAAGCAAAAGGAATGCAAGAAATGTAAATGGAAAACTGATGGAGAGAAAGATACCTTCAGTAAGTCAATCTCTTGCTGAAAATCATCATTACATCCCAGCCACAATTGAAAAGCAGAGAAGGAAAAATATCCAGTAAGAGCACTTGAATATGATAGGGGAAAATATACAAAAAATAAAGTGACACCAGGTACCAAATTTACATAGAATTTTAAGATACGATACTCAAGCTAAAAACTATGAAACAGTTAAAATACTACAGAATAAAGAGTTTCACAATAACTTCCAAAAGGTATAGACTCGACAGATTTAATTCTTCTAGAAATGAAAAAATATATATATATACTTATTACCAGAACAACAGAACACCCTGGTGCATTGAATGTATAGAATAAAAAAAATCCATAAATCAAAGGATTCAACACCAATTATGAGATGACTATACTTTTTCAAAATGACAAAATATCAGAAAAAATCAAAAGCACTAATATATAGGCAAAAAAAAGGAAATGATCGTACTAAAAAATCTCGTGAAGATGAGGCATCCCTCAGAGAAAGAGTAGTTAACAGAGGGGGCAAATCCTATCGTAACTTTCCCTCCAAATTGCGCAGCCCAAAGAAAACATGAAACTAGCACAAAGATACTTTAACCACAACAAGCAACCCTTTTCGCGACTTGAAAACACTCTACAAGACTCTTCTTCACCCCTCTCGAAACAAGCCTACTCAAAATGACCACTACGAAAAGGAACAAAAGGGAGAGAGATGATGACCTTGGTGTTAGGCCTCTAACGACCTAAATCCTACCTTGGAACTTCTCAGTAATGAAGATAGAATACCTGACAATCCTAATGCAATTCAAGATACACAACCTTCATCAGTAACCAAAGCCCATCTTCTCCATGACCAGTGTTGCAATGGCTCTCTAGAGCCTAGATGCAAAACCCAAAAAAAGGGGGGACTTTTTATTTCTTTTTACTTTTTTAGGCATACTACATTAAAAAGAGAGCGTAGTTGAGTGGAAATATGGAAAAAAGAACCCAAACACAAGAAATTTTGCATTTAGGCTTAGTAAACTTGATTCTTTTAGTTAATAAAGAAAAAAAACCTTAGTTATTACTATTTTTTAAAAATATGAAAAAGCCCCCAAGACTAGGGCTTTAAGCCTTGGTGCTTCACAAAAGGCACGCACCTCAAGCGAGCCTTCTTTTGTGAGCCTCGCCTTCCAAATCGAGATGTTAGACATGCACCTTAAGCCTAGGCGAGCATCCAAGAGGGCTTTTTAAAACACTATCCATGACTCCATCATCAATGTCCCAGTCCAAAAGATCATGAACTCTGTCAAAGTCAATCTTAAAAATAACTCTGATCCCTCTTGCTTATGGTTTCTGTAGTCCTCGATAGCTTCGTTGGCAACAAAAGCCTGATCCAGTACTTGTCTTCTAGCAATATAAGCTCCCTTTAGCCTACAGTTGTCTTAGGAAGTATTTTCTTTATCCTCTCTGCCAAAATCTTGGCTAGAATTTCCTACACTCTAGTAATTAAACCAATGGATCAAAAATTCAAGAATCAATTAAGGATTTTGAAGGGAGAGGTAGCCACACAATTATACAAGCCTTTTTTTCACCTCAGTGAGTGGCAAGACATGCTTAAGTCCAGTGTTTTTAAAGGCTCAAGGCGCACAAAAAGGCGCGGTTTTTTTTTTCATGAGGCGCACTATGTACATACGTGTATATAGAACATATGTATATGTACATACGTGTATATACAACGTATGTATATATAACATATATACATATATATACATATACACACGTATACATACACACATATGTATGTACATATACATACGTTCTATATACATGTATGTACAAAAAAAAAAACCCACACCTTTTTGTGCGCCTTGCACCTAGGCTCCAAAGGACCATTGGTTTCATTACTTCTTAAGGAATTAACAACCTCTAGAACTTCTGGTTCTTTTATATATAAACATTACATACTTAAAAGTACCTCACATGAAAGTCATCAAATATATAAAAATTTACAAATATGTTAAAAGTTTTAATAAATGTATCACCGTCGTATCCATATACAAAGGGATTTATTTTTTAGTTGAAGAAAATGAGTGAAAGAAAACATAAGAGCGAAACCAAAAAAGGAAAAGCCCAGACAAGAGGAGCATATCCTAAGTGTTATGAAAAATGAAATGTTTCTAAGTCCATTCATGTTTGTGCATCCACTGCTTCAAGTGGAAGTTGTAGAACCATTTATCACATGAGAAAAAAGTTCACAAAAAATAGTTCTAAGTCAAAGAAAGTCTGAAACCAACTCAATGGATCACAATCTTCAATGAAGCAGATGAATCCTCAATGACATTAGAACAGAGGAAAAACTAAATTTTCAGTCACTCAAGTTCCTACGTTTATGAACAAAAGATTTTTTTTTATTCAGTCGGATAATAAGCCTTGATCAAAGAAACATGATCGAACCATGATAATGTTGAGGTCCTCTTGAGCAATATTCTCCAAGGAAACTTGTTTAATAGCAACAAAGTCCCCATTCTCCAAATCCAGACCCTTGTAGACTCGCCCATACGCTCCTTTTCCGATCTCATCTCCCAGCATCTGCACCAATAATTCACATTAACTTCTAGCCACTGACGATGTAATGAATTTCAGATATTCTCCGCGTGAACAAAATAACTTCAACTCTTGATTAAATATTCTGATAAATAAAAGAAAAAAGAAAACCATGGTCGAATATTCAATATGAACCAAAGAAGCATGACTCTCCAAGGTGTTAAGACAAAAAAAAAAAAAAACAAAGTGAACAAAGTATATCATAGAAACACTATCGCCGATTGAACCCTGAAACAGATAATAAATTTCAGAATCTTTCTTGCTTCCAAGTGCTTCTTTTTCAAGATGATCATCTCCAGTAGCCACCAGATGCCAGCATACAAATAAACAAACCAACAAACAATTCAATTCTATTCTATCCCAACCTACATTACGAACTCTCCATCCATCTAACTTCCAGAAAACATTCCGCGTACACAAATTCCAAACAACCAAACAAAATTCAAAATTGCACAAGCAAGAAGAACCCCATTGCAGGCAAAACCCTGTGAATTCAGAAAGCAGTCATTCACTCCCAACATACATATTTGTTATCAAGCGTCTTGGACTTGTGGAACGCAGTGGTCGGAACTTGGCGAGACATGGCTGCCGAATCAGCCTCCGCCGCAGAAGAAACAGGCTAGAAATGGTCCATTGGGAGTTGAAGAAATTGGGCGGAGAAGGTGAAGGTGAAAATTCCCGATCGGAAAACGGTGGTTGGGCGGAGAGACGAAGAAAGAGAAAGGGCAAAAGGAGAGAGAAACGAAAGAGAATTGGACGGAAAAACTTTCCCCGACTGGCGGAAAAATCGCAACGATGACGGTGAAGTGACAAAATAAATAAATTATTTATAAAATATCCCTTCCACGTTTGGGTTTACAGTGGGTAATAATAATTCACTCTTGTTCGACCTAAGCCTTTATTTTATTTTAGTTGGAGATTATGATTTAAAATAATCACATGTTATTAGTATTCTTCAACTCTTTGAGTGAATGTCATCTCTAATAATCCCATGCTATCCTCGTTGGCCAATCTCCAGCTACTATCTCTAGTAACTATATCAATCAATTTCTCTCGTAACTATATCAATCAATTTCTGGCAACCCACTTCAACAACGATCACCATCGATCAATTTAAAATTTTTTAATAAATACATTTTTAGAGTTTAGACTAATTGTTCACACGAGATTTCAGGAGAAACGTAATTCGTAGAATTGAACTTCGTATATTGGATACAGTCTCTAATATTTACTCTTTTGATCTTTCTAATACAAATTAAAACTTATAGTTTTTTTATCTTCGGTCTTTAGGATGTTGTAGTTGCAAGTATATTTGAGTTTCAGTTTTTTGGAATTCAATAAAAGTTTGATCTTCTAAGTCTTCAATCTTTCAAAAGATGATGATTTTGAAGTTTATAAGAACATGCACATCTTAAGAGCTTTATAGAAGTTTGAATTTTCAATTATTCAAAGTTTCAGTACTTCAAGCTTCAATTCTTCCTTTAACCAAATATCTTCAAATGAATGGCAAAAGTCTTTACAAAAATTTCCTGGACTTTAGGTGGGTTTGAGTCCATCTGTCTGTTGGACTTGGGTTTGGGCTTATTTGTTTGTTTGGCTCTGACTTAGGCTCATTTGCTTATTGGACTTTGACCCATTTTTCTTGCCAGGCTCGGGTCTCCCTTGTTTGACCCTATTTTTCATCCAGGGCTTGAATTGGTTTGAATATGTGAAAACTTGAGCACCCAAATTCAATCAAATATAATCATCGCGATTTTGGTGTGATGACTTTGCAGAATTTAATTGGTCGAAATTTACTGCTCAACACTAATGTCTAGTGATTATTGTTGGTCAATCTTCAACCACCACCTCTAGTGACAATCAACCTCTTGTCATTTTTTTATCGACCTTTAAATTTTTTAATAAAAACAATTTTGTCATTCTTCGACCATCACCTTCGAGTAATCGTACGAACTTCGACAACCAACCTTAGTGATCATCGCCACCAATCAATCTTGAAATTTTTTAATAAAAACATTTTTAGTATATATAACAAACAACAAACCCGGTAAAAAAACTGTGTTTTAAGAAGTTTTAATAAAATAAACCGCTTAAATAAAAATGATTTTTTAAAAAAACAAATTCAACTCATTCCAAATATATTTTAGTTTAATTATAATAATATTTTTTAAAAATATATCTTTTGCAAAATTATTTTATCTACTTTTTAAACTTGTTAATATTAATATATGTAACTAAATTTATTAAATAAATAAAGGCTTCTGCAAAAGTAACAAAAAATAAAATAAAAAGGATGTTTCAAGTTATCAAGGTTAACTTTATAATGGTTCGTCATATTTGAAAGTGACTTTTAAACATTTTATCATACAAATTTCTTATAACTAACACTTTAATTCATATATTTTATAATTATAACTTTTTTTTAGATATAATTATACCAATTTAGATAAAATGTAAAATTTTAGAACTTTTATTGTGCAACAACTTATTCTTTATAATATATAAATATATTCCATATGTGATTAACTATTGATCTATTATATTGTTATTTTTCATGATACGAACTTACATCCTTTCTAACAAACTAAAACTCATAGACGGGCTAATTTATTAAGCAGAGACTAAATTGCTTCCAAAAGTTTAAGAATAAATTTGTTGTTTTTTATAAAAGCATCAATGTCAAAAGATTGTATCCACAAATGAGAATTATAGTTTGATTGATCAAAGGGTTTTTTTTAAAAAAAAAGATTAAAAAAAATTGGTAAACTATTTACAATCAAATTTATTATAGTTTATTTTTCTATGATGAGTAAATATTTTATCAAATATTCTATTTTTTATAACATTTCTTAATTTTTAAACCTATATTCTAAAAAAAATCAAATTGAGCTAGTTTTTACTCCCAATTTGGAAGTCATGAATTTGACTCATCAATCTCACATTATAAACAAAGAAAAAAACAGAAAATATTCAAAATATACAGGAAAATGAACAAAAAAAAAAAAGATAGATTTGTTCAATAATAGACACTCTGTATTTGATCCATAAAATCTAAAACTTTGCACCTCCTCAACGCATATTTCATTGCGCCTCAGTCACAAGTTAATATGGATAGTCTTTCGAACTTGTCTTTTTAGCTGGAGCGCTCTCAGGGAAAGACCTCAGGGGTTCAGATCACGAATTCGAAAAGAATGCCTATCAATAGAAAGGAGAGAAAGTTAAGTCGGTTTTAGATGAAAGAAGAAAAAAGATATAAGTCGTTTTCAACATTTTTATCCTTCACACTAATTTTTTTAAAAAAAATCAATAAATTTAGATATTTTAAAAGAATAAATGTATACAACTCTCACATTTAGGATTAGAAATAAATTTTATAAAATTGATAAATTAGAATAGTCGAGGAAGAGCATTACAACTCATTGCCCAATGGGCATTACTGTTCTGTATTATTATTGTTATTATTGAAAATGCCTTTTTTTTCTTTTCCTTTTGGGGGTGGGGCTGGGGGTACTGTTTGGGAATGGGGAATCATTAGACGTGACATCTAAAGTATGATTAAGGGTGAAAACAAATATGATGATTAACTTAAATAGTTTTGACCTTATTGGATTGAAATTCAAACTTAAATACCAACATATATTATAGCTTTTTTTACAAATTAATATTTTTTAAAATTAAATTAACTTTGAAGTCAGACGTGTGAAATCAATTTTCTAAAACTATTCATACATTCGTGATAAATCCAAACAAATTCAGCTACCAAATGTTTATGAAAATACTTAAACTCAATAATACTGAAATAATTAAATTTAGTTAAATAGTATTAACACAATCAATAGAACAAGTTTTCTCAATATAACAGGAACATGGAAGGTGAATCAATGTAGCCATGATTTAAAATTAAAATTGAATATTAGCTATCTGGTTCATTTTAGGTCCCAAATTTCATTCAAATTTCTAATGAATTTCAACATGTTAAGGTCATATGAATTATTCTATCTCTGGAAACAATATATGTGTTTTTTTTATAAATAAATGTCAAATCTCAATACTCCTTTTTGTTTGACATGTCTTTAAATAATAGTATGATTATATTTGTTTATTAAATAAATTTTATTTAAATTGATACAAGTTAGTAGGTAAAATGGTAACAATATGGATATGTTTATTTAAGTTAGAAGATAACGATAACAATAACGATTATTTGTAAATGATGTATTTTAGCCGAGTAGGTTAAAGCTTCGTATTGTGGTTATATATCTATCACTAATTGTCTAATAACTTGAGGTCACTTTGAACATACATTGCATAGTTAAAGTATGTACGTGTTACCTGGTTGTAAGCCGTTTTAAATATTTAGCTAATCAAGAAACCCAATCAAATAATATTCGTGACAAGTTAAATTTTCAAATCCAAATGATGGAAAATTGAGTAAAGTTACGTATACTTGTCTTTTTGTATAACTCGTCAACGTGGTTGTCATCTACTATCACTCAGTAAACAAGGGCATATCGTTATATTTTGATTTACTTTTAACGTTGTAGATATAGTTTGATTAAATAAATATCTCTATTTTATTCGAGTTAACAAGAATGGATAATTGACTTGCACTAATATTAATATACAGAAAGAGATTTGAATTATGTAAAGTTTAAACAACCATATGATAAGATAGAATATTAGATTGTTAGCTAAATTAGACGAATCAAAAAGCATGGTAAGTAAATGCTAAGATGGGGTGTTTTTGCTCTAAAAAGTTAAAAAGAGAAACATAAAAGTCATAAATTAATGTGATTGACTTGTACCAATCAAATCATTTTCTTTTAAATGAGACATTTTACTTTGGTAAAAAGCATCAACTTGCCAAATTCAATTTAAATTACTGAAAAAAAATTATTCCAAAAATTATTTACAACTTCATATACACACCTTTTGATGCCTAGTCACTGTTTCTTTTTTTAATTTTTTTCAATCATGTAATTTTATATCAAAGTCTGAAAATTAATCTTAAAATATTGTACTATTTATTCAACCAATTGAAAAAAATACGAACACAATATATTCTTATGAATATTTCGTCTCTTGAAAATCGAGTAAAAACTACAAAGTACCATATTTTAATGATCAATTTTCCAACTTTAAAAAAATATATAAAAACATCCATTATTTCCCTCTTATTTTCTATTTAATAACTATTCAATTATATGAACGTTACCAAAGGGATATTACTGAAAGAGTAATACATATGAAATAATTCACTATTTAAATTAGAAAAATTATTAAAATAGACAAAATATCTCTTTGATAAATGTATTTTTGTTTTTAGTGGCCTTTCGAGTATAAATAGTTTGTTTTTTTATTATTATTTAAAAAAACCCTTTAAATTATTACTAAATGGATTTTCAATATGAAAAATAATTTACCCAATATTCTTTTTATTTTGTCATTCAATGAGCCAATTTAAGATTTTTTTTATCAAAATATTGTTGAAAAAATATTCATATTCATATGATCCTTCTACTTAAGGCAAATGAACCAAAATTTCCAAGTCTTTGGTCATCTTCATTAAACTTTTGATATAGTCAACAGAAAGTTAATGTTGTCTCCAAGGTTGTAGGCTGGCATTGTATTTATAATTATATAGGAAAGATTGAGGAAATTTCTCAAAATAGACTATCTACTTAGCATGCATTTTAATTTTTTGAAGAATTAATTTGTCTCCAAGGGTAAATAAGCCTAAAATTCTTATGCATAAGTAGAATTTCCATTTGGTGGATTTTTCTTTTTTCATCTCGTAATATTATCTATAGTTTAAAAAAATCTCAAAGATACATACTTTGCCTCGTTAAAGCTGGATTGAGGTTGCCTTTTAGATTATAGTATTTACTTTGAGCTTAGAGTAATTAAATTATAAATTTAATCGTTTTATATTGATTTGCTTCATAAACTTTTAAAATGGTCTACTTTGTTCAAGTATCTAATAGATTTTTAAACTTTTAATTTTGTGTTTGAGAAGTCTCTAAGTTTTCAATTTAGTGTTTAACATGACTTGATAAATTCGTAAAATTTATCAAATAAAATAGTGGATGTAATGTGACAATCCATGGTAAATCATGTCCTTCAAGTCACAATGTTACTTTTTACCGTAGAGTTTTACCATAATCTCTAACTTCTTTGAATTGGCATATTAATTCATTTATCAAATCATGTATAGTCATTGGTTTAGTTGGTCCATAGAACTTATACTCAACTATACAAATGTAATAAAGTTTAGAGTAACAGTACATGTAAATATCAATCAAATGGACAAGTTATTCTCAAAATTTTGAAATATGTAAAAGACTTATTAAACACAAATTAAAAGTTAAAAGATTTTATTAAACATTAACAAACATGAGTATTTATTATGAAAAAAAGTGTGAATGGTATTAACTTGGTGAAAAACAAGTTACTGTTATCCAAATTGCAGTATATTGTATGTGGCAAAAAGGTCTATGTTTGAAAAATCTCCGTTCACATTGAATTAATTTTATTACCCATAACTTTTATATTGTGATTTTTGCAAAGTAAATGAATGTACAGAGAAGTGTAGTGATCAGACTGACTCAACTTAAGCTATCCCTTGAAGTTGATACAGAGAGTAAATGTAGTGTTGTTTATCTTGAACATTCTTTTGTATTAAACTAAGGCTAAGGATGAAAATACACTCAAGTTGCTCATGTTTAATGGCCTTGCTCAAATATGAGCATGTTACAGTTGAGTTTAGCAGGTGATATTTATTGTTCAAATCATCTTTCCATCTAATGAGAGTATCATATGAGAATTTGACAAAAATAACACACAATTTTCATTTTCAAAAGTAGAACATTTTTTAGAACTCGTAAAATGCAAAACGAGAATGACCGAAAAAATAGTTTTAAAAAATGTGCTACTTTTAGAAACAAGAATTAAAAGTGTCACTTTTATCCATTCTTTTTTTTGCATCGATAAGTTTCTAACACATAAATTTAGTTTGTTATCTAACAAGAAATCATTCCAAACCTTTCAAGGACATAAATTTAGTTTGTTATCTAACAAGAAATCATTCCAAACCTTTCAAGGAATTAACTAATCGAACAAGGAAACATTCCTACAAAATGTGTACGTAGTTCGAGTCCGACAAGAAAATGTATTTTATTATTTAACAAGAAATCATTCCAAATCTTTAAGTGAATTAACTAATCGAACAGGGAAACATTTCTACAAAATGTGTACGTAGCCTTATGGCAAGAATCGTTCGATACGGCCATTGTAGTACGCTTAGACGACGTTTTAACAATTCTATTAAGGTGGCAAGCTTTGATATCCCCCTTTTCCGTACAAACAACTTTTTATAGCACACGAACAGAAAACGGTAATATTAACTTTTTTAAAAGAGAAGTTTTACACTGCCATTATGGCATTTAGTAACGAGTCTAATGACAATGCTTTACAACTTCCAGTACTTCAAATTATAGTATGAATCACATTGATTCCTTTGGACATCCAACCAGTATATGTGTGAGTAAAGAGACAAATAAGGGGGTAAGGGAAAACCCCTACCCCCCAAAAAAAAAGACTAACGAGTAAAAAATAACCTATGATCAATTGTGGAAGGCATAGCTCGTGCAAATATTCTGAAAGTTGATTCTTCAACTTGGGATATGTGGTTTTCCATAAGGTTAGCCCAACAAATTGCTGAATAGAATACCAGCACTCCTCCAAGCCAGACTTCATTAATCTAATAACTTTCATTGGTTCAATTTCAATGATGCAAAAGATGTAGCAAGGTCCATTGCCTCCTTTATTTGAGATGCATCAGTTCCCTGAAAAGTACAAAGCAATTTGGAAGATGAATATGTTATAGAAGTTAAAAGATTGAAACGAAACTTTAGTCTTTCCCATTCCAAGAAAGTCTTAGTTCCACCAAAAAAGTCCAGGATTCTGAATCTGATCTCATTTATGATGCAATTCGTTAAGGGTGTCAAAAGTACTTGTCTCATTCATGATGCAAATAAATTAATCTCACCCATCAGAATAGAGCACAAGTCACCATTGTCTATGAGATTCGGAGGGTCAAAGAAAAAAAAAGTCACAAGCAGGTAAACTGAAGTTACCTGGCCTGTAGCGAGACCACCTTTCCCCTTCCCACATCTTCCTTTCAAAGGCTGCAAAGCTGTTGTCAACCATTCTGATACCTCTAATTGTTTACCTTGATTCCCTTTTGGAGGAACCCCAGCACAAACCACAGCCTTCTTTGTGGTTTCATCGGTGCTGAAAACCATCGTGGATATGCCCTGTTGATCACAAAAATAAAATAAAATGCTCACATTCTAACGAGAAGATATTTACTATTGATCTATCACCAATGTTACTAAAATTGACTATTTTTCTTCAAAAACCGATAGCAGAGTGATGAAAACCATCACGCCAAGGGAAAGCAAGAAAATTGGGAGAGAAATCGTGCCACAACTACTATCTATCACACCTGTACCGTTCTATTACTAATGAATCACACTGTACCCGAAAAAGCACATCAGAACAAGAAAAGTAGGTCCAATCATCAAAATGGTTTTTACTAGCTCTAAGCACAAGAAATTACCTTTTGCTCCATAACTCTAACAACTGCTTCACGAACGGCAGCTGCATCCAAACCAACATCAACGTGGGATATACAGAAAGGCTTGCCTTCTGAAGAAGCCATTTCAGCTGTTTCAACAGCAATTTTGACAGCCTTCTGCATATTTTCTTCAGCTAGCTTCTTTTGAGCCTTCCTCACTTCGTTCTGTATGAAACAGCAATTTTCAGGGGATAATTACACCGGTTAAGTGGGTAATCAATGCACAATTATCTGCAAGAAGTACCTGAAGCAAGACAATCTTTGTTCTAATTTGTGCTTTTCTGGCAGCAGGAATTGGTGCGGAGTCCACACGGTTTTTGAATGAAGCAACCATCTGCAGGATAGAACATAAAAGTGGGCAGGAACTGACTTAATTGAACTGTTTCAATGTGGCATAAATCATTTTATTTTAGAGCCACATTCAATGTAATCATTCAGCAAGATAATTTTTATTCCTTTTATCCCAGTTGATATTTATAGTGGATCAGACTTGGTACTTCCAATTTAGCAATAGGCCCCAAAGAGACAGACATCGATAAACCATCTGAAATTCAGTGATTGAACTATTTTAAGTTTCTCAGTATGATTGAAACAAGATTTTTTTCCAGATTGATGACCTTTTAAACAGTCACGTTATTCAGACTTAGGTGAAAAAATTACTACTTTTCTAGCCTTTCTTCCTTTCCTACGGCCCATTCTATATGAGGTTCTCTTTTCCATTATTCGGCTCTTCTTTTGAGGATAACTCAGCATTCTTTCAACTGTGATCTCATACATCTTTTTCTTATTTGAGTTTCTTTTCCTACAAGAGGATTGGACAAGTAGAACGGAATACAACAAACCAACATAACAGCAAATGCAAAACTTTTAACATTCAGCTTATCAGAGCAAGAGAGAAACCTATCAGCCACTGTCAGTATTTACGTGAGAGATAGAGAAAGAGACCTTTTCCAGCAAGTTACCATCTATGTTAAAAGCGGCATCAACTTCCTGCTCAAGTGATTGAGCCTGCTCAATTGCCTTAAAGGCGGAATCAGTGGTAACAGCAGTAATTCTTCGAATTCCCTTAGCAATTCCTTCTTCAGATAGAAGGGCAAATGCCTTTGCTTCCCGTGTATTTGATATATGAGTCCCTGCAATAATTCATTGGCTTTATTTGAGGTCACCTTGGACCAGGCTGCAAAAAGTGAAGGCCACGACAAGAACACACTAACCTCCACATAGCTCGGAAGAAATGGATAACCAGTTTTCATTATCTGGATCAGCAAGGAGTTCATCGACATTTTTCCCGATAGCAACAACTCTAACTGGGTCTGGATAAACCTGCGTCATAAACAGGGAGATATTGGAGATCATGCTTCTCATAAATAACATAAAAATTTTCAGACATAAAGAAAGACAGTGCATCTTACTTCTCCAAAGACAGCTCGTAACCCATTAATACGCTTTGCTTCAGCAAGAGTTACCTCCTGAGCATTTACGTCCAGTTCATCTTCTATTTGTTTGTTGACAATTGATTCTATTTTTCTCAAATCATCAGGGTCGACTGGCTTGCCTATATTTCAGAAACAGTTGAGCAATCAAAATTTCAAATACACAATCGAAAGTGACCAAAGCCTCCTCTCGTAAGAAGAATAAACTTAACCAATATGAAAAACTATAATGCAGCTTTTGATTTAGATGAAAATAACTCTCTCGATGTGGTTTTGTAGAACATGGGCTATAGACCAAGGTGGAGGAAATGGTAAAGAAATTCCATTGACCCTACCATTTTTCCTCTCGTTCTCCTAAATGGGGAATGGCAACCTACAAGAGGACTATGGATATATGTCTACTAACACAAGTACAATTTAAAATTGGATTCAATACACAATTATGGAGAGAACAAACCATTTGTCCCTTGATGGTCTACACTTCCTAAAAAAATTTATCGTCACACTTGAAAAATTCCTTGGCAAGATAAGAGGTTTCCTAGGAACCTCCATGGGAGGAGGTTGCCTGTCCCTCTAAGTGATTTGTGTTCATTATTGTGTTGTTCTTTTATAAAAGAAAAAGGAAGAAGACATTTTGCTCTGAAATGGCAGACAAAGTAAATAACAGCTAATAATAAATCGAACCATGAGAAAAATCAAATCGCAGTTTTTCAGGAAGAACGATTGACCCCTTCTGGTCAACATGGTTTCCAAGAATTTCCTGTACAATTATTATTCAAATCAGCTTTTTTAGAACAAAGAAATATCAGTTCTAATAATAACTGGTTACATTAAGGTCAGAATTCAAACATACCCTAAGAGCAAAATTCAACATATGCGTACAAGTATGGTTTGGAGCAGTGAGCTTACGTCGCTCATAGTCAACCTGCATGCATCAATGGACTCATGAAAAATAGCAAAAAAGATAAATAAATAATTATTTCATGAACAAGACAAAGAATGCTTCCCACATCCACTGAATAACAAAAGGATTTTCAATTAAATATACATGACAGCATATTTTTCAGTTTACCTTACAAATAACTTTGTCACCCAGAGAAATTCTGCTGCTCCCACCATTAAATGAGCCAATATGTACAATGAAACCTCCAAATATTTGAACATTACATACTTGAAATGAGCCAAAGGAACCTTCAACTATTCCAGTGTCAAAAATCTAATGCCAAAATCAACATCATAAAGGAAATAAACATTATTGATAAAAGACAACAAGGGAAAGAGTTGCATAAAAGCAGAAGACGCAGCAAGCAATATTATCAATACAATAATTTTCAAATCCTAGTTTGATTAAATCCTCTCACTGCATTGTTTCTTCCAATTATAATTCATAAGATCACTCAAACTAGGAAAAATGTGACTTCTAACAAATGGGAAGATCCCATGAGCAAGCTTTTCCCCCAAAGCTCATTTGTTGAAGTCCAAACTTTTTTGAAAGGAAATTTGTTGTAGTTCAAATAAAAATATAAACAATTGAAGTACTAAACAAAAGGAAAAACAGACCAGTAAATTAATAGTGGTATGTTGCTCAAACAATCTAACGTACATTACCCTTCAGTAGTAAATTCAAAGGCTACTACTATTTTCAACATGCACAACAAAATATCTGCCAAAAGGTCAATGAAGCCCTTTCTTATCAGATGTCCCCGAGGGGGTAATGAAGCCCTTTCTTATCAAGCAATCGTATAATAGGGTGTCCGGGAACTGAAAATACCTGACCACCTTGCTCGGCATAAAAACTTGTAGACTCCAGAACTAAACCAACTTCATTACCAGCAGCTACACTTTCCAAAAATTCATAACCAGTGTAAATAGCTTTCACCACACTTTCATGGTCCTGGAATACAAAGATAGGAGGATTGAACAATACGTAGAGCAGTCAAACAACCAGAATTTCATGTGTTGGAATCCTTTCCTTTTTTCTAGTATTTTCCTTGTTAGAATCCTAGAATATTTATGGAAAGATTATGAGAATGTTTTCCTTATTTTCTAAATCTTTTCCTTTTTTATTCCATTGTATACTCTATTTATTCTCTCTTGTATCTATCGTATTATTCATTAGAAAATAATAACAAAAAACAATTATGGTTTTTCTTTTGGTACTCAGGTTTTCACGTAAATTGGTGTGTGCTCTTTGTCTCTCCTTTCAATATGGTATCAGAGCCCAGTAACCCCAAACGGGTATTCGGTCCAAAATAGGTGAACCCAAAAAGGCACCATCTTGATGGACTCATACTCCATATAATATAGATGGGTTACTCCTCACATTGTCAATTGGTTTTGAGATGGAACCGCATACTATCAAATTTAACAGCATGTTCCAAAAATGCATATGCCTGTGTTAGACATAAGTGTATTACATGTCAATAGGAAAGTAAACTTCCATTAACAAAAGTTAAATAAAAACAACCAAGAGAAGCATACTAAAATGACCCGAAAATACCCACATAGGCAACAAAGTAGTAGAAACACCGAGAAAATAGTGTCCCAGTTTTCCAGTTTCAAAAGTTACAAGTAGGCAATCCAATTGAGAGTGATTGAGCCTAGTAGAATATATGTGGCGCAACATAGACATAAATGTCTGGCCGGAAAGCATTAAAGTGTCCACATTCCAAAATCCACCTCTGAGCACATCTATCAGAAAAAATTCTCTTGATTCCATTGAACTAAATGTTCCACAAAAATGACCAAAGACTACTCTCTCTATCTAAGAAATTACCTCCACCAGAAAGTCAGAGTTCAAATCATCTCCTCAACCAAACAAATACACAAGTTAGGTGCAAAATTATTCAAAAAGTCAAGTGGAAAAAGCATCAAACAAAACATGGTAACGAATAATGCTACCAAGCATAATGCTGATCCCTAGTATTTTTTATAGCTCTTGTATAACCCTCTCATACTTTGAATTCGTGCCTCTTTTTATCTGTTAATAAATAAATCCGTTTCTGTTTTAAAAAAACGACAAAGACACGACCACTGAGAACGAAGTCGAAGAGAAACAGGCATCTGATTCCAGACAGCGGTAATGGTTTTTTTTTTCCTCCCCTTAGACAACCATGAAAGCAAAAATGATCACTAGAAAGAAAGGATGAAAATCAAACAGAAAATAAAAGAGAAGAAAGACCATGCCACTTAGGATCATTCTAGAATGTCAACTAAAAGAGGGAGACACCTAGAACAAAAAAATAATGAAGGCCACCAAAGGACTTTTTAAGTTGCACAGAAGACATTGAATATGATATTGCAAGAAATCCATTGTGGGCCATTAACCACCTAAATTGAACTACAATCCCACTGATTGGTATATAGGCATACTTGCTGACAAAAATAGATTCACAAACCTTGAACCAAATAAATTTGAATTTGTCATCGGTTGAAGCAATTGCCTTTTTGCGCAATGCTGCTGTAGCATCAGCATCCATGGCAATTGTACCACCTGCTTGCTGGAAGAGAAATAAACAAAAGAAACTAATGAAATGTTTTCTCCAGTCAACTAAATTATTCATTGACATTCATAGTCTTTTGGATTGTTTTGTATATGAAAGCATCAGCCATCCACAATTTTTCCTCGTGTAGGTCCACATAAGGTAGAACAACAGGCTGTAAAACATAACAATAGAATGTGAGTGTACTCTAGCAAAAAGAACTCACCTTATTTTGAGCACTTCTTGATCTTTCCCTCGCCTCATCCATAGCATTGTTAAAACCCTGAGTATCAACTAGCAGGCCCCTCTCTTCCGCCATCAACTATCATGAAAATGTTATTAGTAACACCATATGCATGCAAGCAGCAAATGTGTGTAGGAGGGTGTGGGTGTGGACGTGTGTGATCGCACGCGTGTGTGTGTGAGAGAGAGAGAGCAGGTACCTGAGTCAAATCTAATGGAAATCCATAGGTATCCCACAAGATAAAAGCATCCTACATTGTAAAGAATGAAATAGGATGAAATAACCACATATTGACATTTCTTGAACATATGGTTTCTTTATCTTCTGATTGTACGTATCTTAATTAAAATTTTATTCAAGCATTAAGGTCTCTCCAGAACACAGAAACAGCCTTCAGCAGACCTCTATTTTACCTTTTCAGGAAACAAGTCCCATTTTTTTTCATTGAGAGGAAAAGGAAACATGATGTATTTTCAAAAAACCTCAAGCATTTACTTTCTTGGACAGAAAACATATGCAAATACAAGTGGAGAGATGAACCTTTGAGAGAAAAGAAAGCATGCTGAAATTAAATGTTAGCGCTACGACTCCAATTTTATTCTAGCTTTAAAACACATCTCACAATGTATCCCCCTCCACATCCCCAACCCCTCAAATCCAACATAAGCTTATTAATTATCATTTGACCAAAAAACAAAACCCTTCCTTTCAATAGTTTATGCAAGTTCGTTTCAAACTTTCCAAATGGGTATGTTAGAGCTATAAAATTGTGATCCAGATTCCCGAATTGTGATGCTTGAACCTTAACAAAGGCACATTAAGACAATGATCGTACCTTTGATATAAAAGTCTTAAGTAGATCCTTGACTAATTTTATTAGTAGATTCTTGAATAATTGAAACCTCCTACACATAAACTATATAACAAGAAACGGACAAAGAGATATAATCATTAAGACAAATGATTAAAAAAACTGACCTGCCCACTCAATATCTTTCCTTGTACATCCTGAGCAGCCTTCTTAAATTTCTCAATTCCCTGGCATAAAATAAGCAACCTGTTGAGGCTCTATAACAAAGCATATAATATTAAATAAGCCTCCACAAAGAAATAAATAGTCAAAATAAGTAAGATGCGCCCAAGCCACTATCCCTAGGGTATACAACTTTAACAAAGGCACAAGCGTTCTTGTAATTTTTTAATTTTGTTGACCCATTTGCTGAAGAAAATTTCAAGTTTATTCTTCTTAACCTTGGACAGATTTGGCCCATTCCTGACCATGCATTCCCATGCCAAGTCTTAAGAGAGATACCAAAGGTATTTTCGTACTTAAACTTTTAGCTTACCAACCTCAGACGTTAACATGTATCACAAAATTCTCAAACCCCTCAGGAAAGAAGTACCTTCAGTAAAGTTTTCCCAAAAGATGCTTCCTCCTCTGCAATTATCTCCCTAATTCGCACTTCATGTTGTTTTAGCTCTGGGAAGACATCACCCATCACTTTCACCACAATACTCACAAGTCTGGATCACCATCATCATCAACGGAAAGAAACCATATTAGAAAATATTAAAACACACAATTTATAGTTATATTATGATTTTATAACACTGAAAAGAAGTAACAAGGGAAGAGTAGTGTGAAAATCAGCCTAACTCTTCATGTCAAAAACCCTTACCCATTGAAAAATCCTTCTTGGGCTTTTAAAACTTCACTTCCATATCGAACTGCTCGACGAAGAATACGTCTCAAAACATACTCACGCCCCTCATTACCTATCAATGAATTTTTTAAGAGCACGAAAAACTATTTTTTGAAGCTTCAAATGTTCAAAGAGTGAAGGTGGATGACAAAACCAAACATGACAAAATATGAAAGACTTAATAAGTCCAAATATCAATATTTAACAATGATAAGAGAAGTAACTATCACCATATTGTTAATCATTAATTGTGCAATTAATAAGCATAATTTACTTTCTTATATTCTATCCACATCCTTTCCATGCTATTGAAGAAGAAAGAACAAAAGTCACTCTTGTTACAATGATTGCAGATATATATTCTTGTGGGAGTTCCAAAAGAGAGAGACAGAGAGAGAAAAGACAGGACATATCCATTAACTAAAAGTGGCAGAACACAAAATGGTTTCGACTCAGGCATCTCCTGTTTTCAATGGAACTTACCTGGACAAGACCCATCAGCAATAGCAAATGAAAGAGTTCTAATATGATCAGCAACAACCCTGTAAGCCATGTCCATGTTGTCCACATCATCTGGCCCAACTTTTCCACTATAGGGCCGAGCTCCAGTTGCCTACATTACAAAAAAATATTTTATTAAAAAACTGAAAATACCATAGAAGAGTTTTATATTTTGACTGAATAGAGTGATCTAGATGGTTATTTTTCTTCATGCAATTGAATCAAAGATGTGGCATGTGAGACACATCTTTTGTGGCTAAATGTTACTACAGTCCTTGAGAAGTTGGAAAGTAATCAGAAACTTTTCATAGGAAAAAAAATTTGGTAATTGTGATTTGGCAGACTTAACTATTTCATTTCATCAGAAAGGAACAACTCAACAATGTGAGCAAGTCATTTTATTTATTATATTTGGGGAATAATTTTTGTTTGTGACTCTCTGTTGGTGTAATTGCCAATTCCACACACCCTTTGAGTCTTATAATCTTCTCTTATTGCCACTGTGAAGACCGTTCTGTAATCTCCTTGGCTTGGAACTTGGCTTCTCTTCCTCAGCCCTCTTTCACAAATTTATATTAAGCATTATCTATGATAGGAACTTGAAAACACTAAACTACATGGGGCCGAAACCCTAAACTAAATTATATCCCATCGCCTATGCAAATTACAAAATAAGCATATTTGACAAGAAAAATCCTGATCTTGCCTTTTGGATTGCATCAAAGATAGGCATGAACACGTCAGTATCATAATTACTCATCTTGTTCTGAAGCACCGAAGTCAACCTTTCAAATCCCAGACCAGTATCAACATGCTTGGCAGGTAGAGGTTTCAGGGAGCCATCATTTTCCCTGTTAAACTGCAGCAATGATAAATTGAATCGTTAATAACCAAAGAAGTTGTTCTTACAGCCAAATAATATTAACAATAACCAAGGAAAACAACCTAAACCCATCAAAAGAGACAGAAGAACCAGAAAATCCACTGCTTTGATATGCATACATCAATTACATGACAAGAATGTAGGGCCAAAAAATTAAATTAAAGCAAACATTATCTCATCAACCACATTTATTACTTTGATAGATGAAAGATGTAGCTTATATTAAAGAAGAAGAAGGATGCAATGTAACAAGAAACTTGAACGTTTATTATAAACATAGACAGTCCAACCATAATAGAACCTACATCTTGGAAGCTACGAGAAAAATAGTAAAGATACTATCCCATTATTACAAGGGTAAAAAGAATATATAAAGAAATTTTCGTTGACAAGTCAGAAACAGTGAAATAGAGGAGGAAAAGAGCAGGGGGACAAGAAGGCTACCTGAATAAAAACAAGGTTCCATATCTCAATGCATGTAGGGTCATCATTATTAACCAATTGTGCAGCATCACGACCACCAAGCCTGTCATAATGTATCTCAGTGCAAGGTCCACAAGGGCCAGTATCACCCATCTCCCAGAAATTGTCCTGCTCAAAATCAAAGAATAAAATTAGACAAAAGTTCCAAGAGCTGACATGAATTGAACACACACACACATACACCCACTCACACAAACACACAGACAGAGATTAACACAATTGTTCACTAATTTTTGTTTTCTTTGATAATTGATGCTTCTGCAGCATAAAGAAATGAGAGGTTTAACATTTTTTTTATACCGGCATCAGATTTCAGATAGATAACAAGACATTTGTAGTTGTAGCTTGCAAGGCCAAAAAACAAAGAGAAGTTGTTAGGTAATCTTACTTTGCAGCCAAAAGGTAAGACACGTTCAGCGGGTAAAAAATTCAGCCACATGTCTCTAGCCTCAGTATCAGGTGCAAGACCAGCTTTCTCATCACCACCGAAGTAGGTGGCATAAATTCGATCTTTGGGAAGCTTATAAACCTGTCAGTTCACAAGCACAAGTATTATGAGAAAAGACAATCAACTGATATTAATTCAGTCATACCACAAATACAGAGTAATGCAATTTCCTCAATCATTGTATTGCGGATGATTTAGGAGCTTTAAATAATTTCACATTACATAAGATTCAACTGCAAAGCTGGTGATCCTTTCTTTCTTATCTATATCCTTAAGCTTCATTACACGCATTCCCTATCCCAGAAACATTTGTTACAAACAAAAAGACTGATGAACTGTATTGTACAAGACATAAAATGATTTCTACATTACAGTAGCTAGCACGTGTAATAAGCAGAAGGGTTGTTTCCAAGCTGAAAAGTAGCAAAACAAAAGGACCAATGGACTGCGTCAAACTACATGTTAGTGGGAAGGCGATACAAGAAGTAGAATTGTAAGTTATGAGTCGTAAACTATAACGCTATAATAATCACTCTCAACATTACACAATTTCAGAAAGAAAGAAAAAATAATTTCGGGTGTAAAAGTCAACTAACCTGAGTAAGAAGTTCCCAGGCCCATGTGATGGCTTCCTTCTTAAAGTAATCCCCAAATGACCAATTGCCAAGCATCTCAAAGAAAGTATGGTGATAAGTGTCCTTTCCAACATCATCAAGATCATTGTGTTTCCCACCAGCACGAATACATTTCTGAGTATTACAAGCTCGGGTGAGCTTGCTCAAAGACGTGTTAGGATCAACAGTACCCAAAAAAATGGGCTTGAACTGATTCATACCTACGAGAGAAACCCATCTATCTCAAGCACAACAATGAATTCATGTATGCATTCAATAAAGAATTTTCGTAAAACCCATTAAACCCCACCAAATTCCACAACCCCATAAACTGAATTCTTCCACTCTCTCAATCCAGAACCACAGAATACGCAAGAAAGATAATGAACCGAAGAATAAAGACAAACCTGCATTAGCAAAGAGAAGGGTGGGATCGTTAACGGGCACAACGGGGCTAGAATTCCAGTAAACATGATTCTTCTCCTCAAAAAAGCGAAAAAAGGTGTCCCTTATACGGTCGGCCGGCCATTCCACTCCTTGAGAACCGGCCCCTGGCATTGGTGACAGAGAAGACGACGGAAATGGAGGAATTGATGGGTGAGGCGATGCAGGTGATGAAGAATAGCAACGGGAGAGTGAGGAATTGAAGAAAGACTGAAGCCCAGATGAGCGATGAGCGGTGTGAGAGGGAATGGATAGCGGCGGCGGGGAAGTAAGAGTAGAGGTAAGAAATGTAACGATCAATTGCTCCCCCTTGACCCTGGAAAATCCTCCTCTCATTCAATTGGGATTTTAAATATCATGCCTTTAATTCCCATTATATATATCCCTCTTGCCCTAACACATTTTATTTCATTTAAAACTATATATCTCTCCCAACTTTTTCTCATGCTTGGTTCCCAAGTTTAAGAATATTTTGTTTTTAATATGTATTTATTTGACTCGGTAATGTTTTTGAGTTCACGTCCAAGATTTATGAAAGGAAAAATATAGAGTCTAATCATTCAAATAGTTAACGTAATTCTAACAATAGAGATCAAGGTGAGCTATTTTTCAAAACAATGTACAAAACATACATTTTCAAAGGTTTAGGGACTAAAATAAAACAATGTACAAAGTTTACGAACAAAAATAGAATTTTAACCATATATTCATTTATTTTTATTGGTAAAGGAATGGAACAAGAAAAGTAATTAAGTGCTTATATTGCTATATCTATATATATATATTTCACTATTTTGTTCCTTCATAGTTACAATCGATCTTCTTACATCTTTCATTAAATATTTAGAACTTTTTTATGAGATGAAAAGAGGTAGATGTATGCGCACCCTACAATTGCTCATGAAACAGTATACAGATACATTTTTTAAAAAAACATAGGTTTGAACAAACAAGAAGTTTGATGGCAACCACATAATGGATCTTATTTCAAAATAACAAGACCAAGGTCACAAACGGGTTTACAAAATTGAACAAAAAAAAACCAAATTTGATGAATTTTTTATTTGGTTTGATTCAGTTTTGAAACACAAACAGATGCTTGGTTTGGTTTGGTGTTATATCCAAAAACAACACCAAAACCATACTTTCCTTTGGTTCGACTTGGTTTGTCTATTAGATCGACTAACAAAAGGATATTTATAGATACTAAATTTGCCCACCTTTCAAACTTTCTCACTCCATTTCTCAAACTTCCCTAAAATCTTGTTGTTTTGGTCGTGTATTTATGTTGACACTAACAAAAAAATGAGTGGTTAATTTCAATATGTTTTGTGTTCCATCATATGGAATTGGTAAACAAAATTAATTTCTACATATCTCAAGTAGTTTGAGTGTCAATGACTGTAATCATTTAAGTTTGATAGATAAGTCAAACCTAACTTTAACGCAATCGATAACTTTAGTAAGTCTTAAGTTCATTAATAATTGGTAAGATGGTATTGATTAGACATAACTCTAGCATAGAGTAAAGTTAACTAATTTGTAAGAACCCTGGAAGATTTTATATTTGGAAAATGTGAAAGGTGACTATCAGCTTGACATTAATTTGGTTATTTATGCTAGTTAAAACTTATCAAATTTTTATCAGTTGTATTTTATGTCCTCTTTATTTTACGACTTTGGAATGTGATAAAAAAAAAGTTAAAAGAAAAAAGAAAAGCAATATATTCTTTAATTTGTCATGTTTACCTGCTTTTTGTTGTGTCTACTTATACATTATCATTTGCATAAGTGTCACAATAATGGTGATAACAATGAAGACTCTTTTTGCATAGAAAAATGTCATCAAAATAGTAGTTGAATTTGTTTACTTGTAAATAAACAACTAATACAATTTCACAAGTTGGGTAGGTTTTGAACAATGTAGCTTAAGAGTTGGGAGCTTTCTAGTTGTGCAATAGGTATGATTATACTAACAACGACAAGATGCATTAGAAGATTAAACATGTGCATTAACAACATTTGTACAAATGATTTGCTTAAGAATTCAATATATATTGACATTAAATATTACCTTTAATGTGTCTTATAAATTTAAATTATTTTTCATGGTCCATGTATGATTTTGGTTTTCATTTTTTGTTTTCATGGTTGGTATGGTAATGTGGCATATTTTAATTTTCATCAATTATCAATTATCAATTATTACTACATCAATTGCTCATATAACATTGAGTAATGAATTCTATTGTGGTGAATCTCAGTATTTTATCGCCTATTTTATTTGTTATACTATAAGTATTATTAAAATAGATGCTCATTATCTATTATGCCAAGACGTAATGCATCTTTATTTGTTATATCATGAATCTCAGTTTTTCATAAAGACATGTTAGTCTTCCTATCATCCAACTCCTATGCCAATGTCTTAAAGATATCCATTTTTAGTGGTCATGTAATCTATTTAATCATTGTCAAATTGCCTTGTGGATTTATAAGACGCACGTTGAAATTTGAAATTTTGAGTTTTTATAATTTATTTGATTTATTTATTTTAATATTATAATTTTATGATATCCGTTCCGGTTGTTCATCGGTTTAATTCGTTTAGCCAATTTCAATGAGTACTATCTTATTATACTTCTTTTACAAAAAAAAAAAAATTATACACTTTAAATTAATAAGTAATTTTTTTTAATAAAAACTATTTTAAATGATAAAACGAGTGAAAAATATTTACAAATATAAAAGAATTTCGTAGGATACACTAATACATTTATTAGTATCTATCCACGTCTATTAGTAATAAATGATAATAATATATTAGTGTCTTTATACCTTTACCAATAATATTTGGTTATATTTATAAATATTTTAGTCAATTATAAAATAGTTAAAACAACTCTTTTAGATAAACATTTTTTATGGCTAATTCAACCTTAACTATAAAGTTGAAGAATATGAATAAGGAAAATGGTATAAAAAAGAATGCATCATTTTGTAAAGGAAATAAAGAGGCATTGATTCCATTGCCATGAAAAGAGAGAGAAGGAATAATAAACACGTTGATATCATGATTTAGAAAAGCACGTTAAAAAGTTGATATCTATCCAACAATTATTTTACGTGATCACGTGCGCGTGGGTCGTTATCCAACCGAGCTAAATTGAAAACTATTTTCTAAAAGATAATATCAATACAGTGAAATTTTATAGATTAATCTACAATCAAATTGACTATTAATTGCAAATTGATTGAATGACTATTTAAATCAATACCTCATTTATCAACCTAAAACAATATGTAAGGAAGCACTAAAGAGATTAGATGCTAAAATCTCTGATCCCACGTTTCATTTTCTAAATACAAATACGATAAATTAAAGAAGAAAACATAAAACTACGGGGCATAACAAGTGAATTACCACTTAGGTATGTTTCGTTTGTAGCCAACTCGAAAGGTCAAGAAAAATTTAAAAAACGGAAAAAAACAACACCTCATCAATATGTACTTCTAATTTTGGATAGTCTTTTACATTTATTTATAGATTTAGATGGAGAAGACCCACAATTTAGGGTTTTTCCTGATAGGTGTTAGGAAATTTGAACCTAAAGACCAAAACTGTTTATTATCTCTTTGGCTTTGCCGGCGACAAAGACTTGCTTCTAAAGATGAAAGAACAAATGGAAAACACTTTTCAAACGTATTGTCAAGTTTTCATTTTTATAGGTAACAATTACGCAATACTTTCTCAATACAGAGCTCCCAATTCTGCGTCCATTCAATTTGATTGACCTCAAAACCAAGCAAGAACCAAACCGTTGAGTAGGTCAAACGTCGCTGACCATCAAATTCTTGGTGGGTCTAGTTTAGATTTTGGTTGTTCGATTGCCTGCAGTTGAAGAACATGATGCTGTGCGATGAATTTTGGTTCTAAATTTTTTGGATTATTCGGTATGGTTACGGCAGCTCCAACAATAAAGCACGAGCAGATGATTGAGGTCGACCTTCCTAAGGTCAATTCTCTTTCATACTTGATTTCGTTTATGGACTTTTGCTTGCTTGCTTTTTTGTGGGTTTAATTCGGTTTTGATTTTGATGTTTTTTTTTCTCCTATCTGGGTTTCATTTGATCGTTACCCAGTTGCATATAGTTGCGTTTGGGATCAGCTTGCTTCGTAAATATTCGATATTTTGGGATTAATGTTCGAATTTGGAGTCGGAGTTCTTTTGTAAACATTGAGAAAATGGAAAACTTGTTCATATGAGTCGTGACCGCTGGATTCCTTTTATGTAGTTGGAAGAGTTGACAGTACGATGGACTAACCCAGCAGTGAAAAATTATACAAGCATGATCACCGATTGTTTTGATAAGTAGATAAATGGAAACCTTAAACAAGATTTCAGTTGTGTGAAAATTGCGGGGATTAAACAATAAGAATGTTTCTTAAACATTATGAGTAAATAAACTTGTGGTAGCGTAGCAATTTCCACAGAACTATGATAGATCATTGGTATCCCAGAATGATGTGTTAGTTGTCGCGTGGTGTTTGATAATGCCATAGTAATCCTTTTGGTTTATTCGGATGGATTCTTATCTGCTTTATATAAAATTTCAGTAGTAATGATTATCTATGTTTGTTACCAAATTTACAAATAAATCATGTCAAAATGATGAAAATAAAAACTCAAGCAGCAAGGAGAATTTCTATTTACAAAATATCCTTAATGGCTTCTCTTGGCAGTTTGATGCTCATCCACGGTCTGTTGGTTGTTATTTTTCCCCTCATTTTTCTTTCGAGTGTTCTCACATTAATACGAAGTTTTTGTTTCATTTAAAGAAGTGGAACCTTGCTAGTGGTACAACAAGCTCTGCTTTGTTTTTCTTTGGATGACCAGCAATTAAGTTTTGTTTTTTGGAATTCTTGACTGTTCTCCTTGTTGGCAACATTTAAAAGTTTCCTATCCTTTTTCTCATAATATTGGCATATGCAGGAGCATATCGTAGCTTCAGTGGCAGAGGATCGAGAAGCAACTTGTTGGGGTTGTGGGCTGCGTCTCTTGCTTCCATCAGGTGGACCTGTTTTCAAGTGTGGTTGGTGTGGAGCCATAACAAATCGAAGTGCACAGAAGCAGGAAGACAAGTCCTTAAAGTGGAGGTGGTTACGTGACCGTGGTTTTGTTTGTGTCCTACTTGTATTCATACTTTTTGTGATATGTAAGTGGCTTCTCTTCCTTTTTTATATATACCAATTAATGTCTGTCCAAATAGATTCCATTTTCTGCTTTGTAACATTTTGTAGAAAAACAATTTTAGCCATACTTAGTGGTATACAATTTTTATATTTCTTTGTACTGCTACATTTGCTTGCAATTGATTTGGTAATCTATAGATGTCATGTCATCTGATCTACCATGCATTTTCTTTGAAGTACAGGTGGTGGTGTATGGGCCGTATATCCTGTTGTTTTCTCAATTAATCAATTTTGTGGAATTTTCCACTCCACTGTGACCTTGGTTTTTGCTGTATCCACCCTTTCTTCATTCACTCTCACTGCATTTAGATCTCCTGGAGCACCTCCAAATGTCCTATGGGGCAGCTATCCAGCTGTAGAGAAGGGTGACCTTGAAAACTATACCTTCTGTCACTACTGCTTGAAGCCAAAGTCACCTAGAACACACCATTGCCGCTCCTGTGGTATGTGTGTTTTGGACATGGACCACCATTGCCCATTTGTAAGTTCTTCTTCCAGAGATCTTCTCAAATAAGGAACAATTTCTTTTACTCTAAGTCTGCAATGTGCAAGATAGATCACTGCTTGAAACTTGCTGATACATGAAATGTCAAAATTTCTTATGCAGTACAATCTGAATTGTAACATAGGTGTAAATAGAATCTCTTCATTTGGGATTTAGAAAGAAATAATTAGAAGAAGCTTGCAGTTACATGAACTAGGCTTAATAGTAACTCCGAAGCCCAGGGAGAAGGTATCTACTTGCCCGGAGAGATTAACAACAAAACAGGAAAAGAAAAAGGAATACCATTTTGTTTTGGAAAACCAAAAGAGGCATTTAGTTTAGCAGTACTAAAAGTCGAATAGACCTTCGATTCTTTGAACAACGTCATCACAGAAGATGCAATTTCACCAAGTTCAGTGGCTGCCTACCCTGCAAAGGCGAGGTTGAGGGAGAAGGTGGAATAAGAAAGGATTCTCCTTTTCATTTTCGACTAAAATGAAAATATAAAGACATCCCATCTTATGAAAGAGAACTAAATAGAGAACTGCCTGTAGTACAGTGGTTAATTCCAAGTAACAATTTATCAATTTCTTGAACAATTTTATATGCTTTCATTGGAATTATAGTTTCATAAGCAGGATAGACGACTAGAGGGTTGTTAATATGGCAGGTGATCCTTCATTGATTATTGTTATCACTGCAGCCAGGAGCTTTGTTATTCTCTTGCTTGTTTGGTGTTACATTTGCATTTATACAGCCAGCATTTGATTTAGTATGAAAGATTGTCATTAAGTGAACAACAATGGATTGCTCTAGAGGTCAGGCCTAACAGATACTAGAAAAAGAAGAAAACAATTTCACCAAGTGAGGGGGAAACTAGATGTTAACTATAGACAGTTGGCTTTCTCTACTCTATGCCTTTAATGATGCCTACCAACAAATTCAATAGAATGCCTGTCACCCTTTGGACCATTAACTAGTTATCATGATTGACATCTACTTTGTTCTTTCTTTATTTTATTCGTATGTTGTTAATTTTAACACTGGAGAGGTCCCTGTCAATAATGGGATGGATTTTTCTTGATAACCAAGGCTTTCCTAGCATTCTGATCATAATTCTTTTGGGGGTGCAGATAGGGAATTGTGTTGGTGCAGGAAATCACAAACACTTCATTCTGTTCCTCATTTCAGCTATTGTGAGTACAATATATGTTTCAATCATGGCTGTATACTCGGTTCTGCATATGTGGCCACCGTTATCAATCCACGAGTTCGTGCATCTGAATGGTTCTGGAAGCATGCTCGGTTGGAATCTTTTAAAGGATATCATTCATGCTGTTCTAAGCTCCACAACGCTACTGTCTATCAGAGGGTTCACCCTTATTTATCTCTTTATCTCAAGTTTCTCAGTTCAAATTGGATTGATCGTACTTCTATGCCAACAACTATGGTATATTTACGAGGGGAAAACTTATTTGAGCCACTTGAGCTCACAGGGTGATGATGGAGAGAAGGATTGCCGAAATCTTCTCCGCTTCTTTGGTTGCCCATCAGTTTCTTTCTATTGGCATTTGCCAATTTTTCGGAGGTCAAAAAAAAGACACGAGAAGTGAACATAATTCTTGTAATGGTAATCACTGCATCCCATGTTTGATCATCATAAAGATCACATGTTGCATTTTTTGGGCATATCTTTCTGACTCTTTTTTCATAGTTGCCGAAAACTTGTGGTAGAAAAAGGCATTTGAATTGATTCCATAGAGGAATGCTTATGGAAGGAAATTATTGAAAGTATTATAGAAGTGAGAATTCCTCGGTGTGATGATACAAGTTATGAAGTTATAACCTATAAACCATAGCAATGGTAGGTTCTTAATGTTGAGTCAATGTCAAAATGAAGATAGTAGCTATCCAAAGATACCTCATTGGTCGTAACTAATGAAAACTGTTCTCCAAATTCGATATTTTTACTATCATCACTGTAATTTATAATCTGGGAAAAGGATTATAAGGTTGGAAGAATGTTGAAGCTTACAGTTAAGATTTCCTCAAATGTTGAATGGAAAATATTAATTGAAAATTTACATTGAATCAATAAGTTTTAGAGGTTTAAGTACTAAATAGTGTTTGTATATATACGTAAGAAAATCGTGCTTTTAAACAATAATAATAGGTGTGCCAAATCAAACCAAACACTCTATTTTATTATAATAATTATTATTATCATTTTTAATGTTTTTCACTTGTCTTAAAAGAAACAATTTTGTCATATTAAATAGCATTTATTATCATTTAAGAATTAATATTAAATAGTAATAAGACAACAATTATTTAATAATGATAATTGATAACAATTAAATATACTATTAAATATATGATAGTATAACGATCAACCCATGTGTTAAAAATGAAAGGTAATTAAATGATAATTAGAATTAGATGTGTTAAAATAGGAAGATAAAATGGAAAATAATCAAGCAGTACCTAAAATTATTGTGACAAAAAAAAATAATGTTCCTAATTTTAGCAAATTATTTTGTAAATTAAAATGGGAATCAGAAGCACAAATGAATTGTTTAGGCATCAAGGATGAAATGTGGTTAAATTGATATATGATTTCTGATTATCATATGAATGATAACTAATTTATATGATATTAGATGGCATGACAATTACTGTCAAATCAAATTTACAGTTAATTAAAGTAAGTATTAGAAGTAATAAAATAATAATTAGTATCATATAACAATCAAGTTTCATCATGTAACACATAAATATACGATATAGCAATCAGATAACAATCATTATCAAATAACAATTTAATATTATAAAAAAATTATCAAAAGACAATTAGAAGGTAATCAAGTAACAATCACCCGCTAAAATTGAAAAAAGAATATGAATACTAATCACATACCAATGAGTAAATTACTACGAGTATTTTCTAGTTTTTTCAATCCTTTTTTAAATTGGGTTGGATGACAAATTAATCTATGAACCTAATTTTTCAAATGCTTTTGTTAGGCGTTTAATTGCCAAAATGAACATTTTTCAGTTGTAAGAAACTTTGCTCTTAGTCTCTCTGTCTTAAGTACGAATTATTCTGATGCCTCTTTTTGACGTACTCTCCCTACTTTCTAAGATTTACTTATTTTTACTTTTTTTTAAGTTTAAATTTAAAAAGTAAAAAACAAAACACCAAATAATTATGAAAAGATTATTTTTCAAATATAGCAAAACATAACTATCTATATAGACCAAAATAGACTACTATACTATTTGTGTCCATCTATCTTGATCTACTACAAATAAATTGTTATATTTTATTAAATATTTTCAAAAGCTATCATTTTTATAAAAAGTTCTAATAATTAACCTCGAAAATCTTGGATTTAATAAAGTTTTGTTAAGTTAAAAAAACTTATGTAAGTCTTTTTAAACCACATTTTTAACTTGTCATTTTACAAGTTGGAAGCTCCAAACCCATAGCTTTCCCAAATTAAGAGAATGTTTCAATAGTATAACTCTGAAAGCTAACTAAATGATACATGTCATTTTCTTTAGTTTTTACGAATATGAAGGTAAGGAATGTAAGGAATTCAAACCTCTAATTCTACCGTTTAAAACATCTAAATACTCACGTTGGCAAACCTCCAATGACTCGTAAGGGGGAAACAAAGAAAAACACACGAAAATCTCCAAATCTTTCTCGATTTTCAACCCCATGCAGTAAAGGGGGAAACATTGTTCCTTTCAAAAATAAAATAAAGAAGAAAGAAATGCTATGAAGCAAGTCCCAGAAGGAGGGAGACGTGTATAAATGCAAAACTATGAGAGTTGTAGCACAAGTAAAGAGGACGGTAGCTAACTTACATCCAAATAAAGATATGTTTCCGAAGAGAAATTGGGGCCTCACATTTTGTATAGATAAGGTTCCAATTCCAATTACTTGCTTTATTCCACGTATTGTCGTCTCTCACAAAGAGTGAAGAGACAAAGAAATGGCAGAAGCTGGGCACCTTGTTACAACAGCAAGAAATATCAACTCCATTTCAAGTTCATTCAACAAAGCTGCACCTAAACCTTCAACTCAAACATTCAAAATCAAAGCTTCTTCAAAGAGAAATGACATCTCCTTGGTAAAACACAATCTCCTACTTGTCATCTTTCAGATTTCTGCAGACATTCCCTCTTCCATTCATACATTTCTCTTCCATCTAATGATTTTCTCTTTTTCTTCTTTAAATGAAGAGAAGCAACAAAACAACAAGGCGTCTAATTACAATATCAACAGCTGGAAGCAGATGGCAAGGGAAATGGACCTGTGATTACCTGCTTTCCCTGCGAGACCTCAACTTAGAAGACTTGGTAGAAGATGAAAACAAAAATGCACATGTCTTCATCAACCTCTGTATTGAGAAGGTAATTTCAATACTTTTCTCTCTCCAAAACTCTATTTTATGTATAACATTAATGAACGCACCTTGAATCTAACTCCAACAACATCTAACGATGGATTTAGAATCGAAAGAATGAAACTTGTTTCTTTTTCTTTTTCATTATTTTTTGTGGAGGAGCCTGCTGAAGAATCCGTTTCTCAGCTCCAAGAGAATAGACATCGAACAATCACTTTTTAAGCAATTTAAAGAATTCAAACAGCACAAAATGAGAGCAATTCTACACAAAATGCTCTATTCGGTAACTATATCACTAACAGTTTCCCTTTGTTTTTACCAGCATGCAAGTTTCGGGTTCACTGTGGATGGAAGGATCAACACATCATTCACTCGAAAGTGTTGTGCCTGTTCTTCGCCATACTGCAGAGAGGTCACTGTTTAAATAATAAAAAAACGATAGAATCACGTATGGCTGATTCTTAGTCATCCGTATCATATCTATCCATGAAGTTTCAATTTATAACACTCCAACCAATGTTCTAACACAATTATCTTAATCAAACAGATCAATGCAAATTTTAATGTACTGGTTCTGTCATCAAACAGAGCCAATAGGGAAATTCATCTTCCAGATATTGGAGGCGACGATCCTTCGGTAAGTTTTTGCATTTCTTCACTTCAACTACTTAGAAGTATGACAACCATCTTCAATTAAACAGGTAATCTATGTTAAACCCGGACTTGAAGCCGATCTAGATTCATTGGTACGTGACACAATTAGGCTTACCACCTCAACCAAGGTGAGAAGTTGAATGCAAACATAATTAGCCTACTTATCAATAACTATTAATCTAAAAATACTGCCAAGATTCAATTGGAAGAAGTTAACAAAATAGCCTACCTCTTCCAGGACACTTGCTCAGAGATGTGTGAGAAATCTCAACCCACAGTGCAATGTAAGTGGTCAAGTGTCACTGACTCAAGATTCCACTTGCAATTAACATTGGGACTAATTGAGAAATGTTCATTGCAGATATTGGTGCACAGAACGCTGCATCTATAGACAAGAGGTGGTCCAGGCTTTTGGAGCTTAGAAAATCTAATTCATAGATAACGAGCAATATGTATATATATTGATGGTTGCTCATCTAGGCTTCCAAAAACATGACTGCCCATCGGTAAAATTAAATTGTTTACTAGTTTCTAAGTCAATATCATAATGGAAAAGTGGTTCACACCTGCAACTGAAACTGGTTTTGCCTGATCACTTATATTTCTCCTTCAAGTAGTAGAAGACTAATAAGCAATTATCCATTTGACCAAACCATTCAACATAAGTTCAAAAATACATCCCGTAGTATATCAATCCTCCACCCCCACCCCCCAAATAAAAAATTCATATATCGGCAGCAAGGAAATTTCCAGATAGTGACACCTGCATGCAGAAAAGAAAAGGAAAAAAAGGAAGGAAACTTAGTAGTTAAGCAATTGCCAAGGCATATCAACTCCAGAGGCTGGAAGTTCAAATCCTCCCACTCTGTGATACATTATCCTCAAAACTATATCAAAATGGGAAGATAATCATAAAGATTCTGCCTACCTTCTCCCCAAGTTTAAATGCTGGTAGACCCTTGTATGGGCACGTACTGCACCGAAAAGCATCTCCCAGTCCACACTGCAAGTTGTATTAACGTTAACATGCAGAACAGAGGTACATCATTCATGGAAGAATGTCCATAAAAACACAAGGATAACCAACACTTGATGCCATTTCATAAATCATAAAGCAAAAGACTATCCATAAACAAAAAACTGCACTCGATGATAACTATGATTCCATTTATTTTTTTCTTACGTTGCCACATGCAGATTGAGGATTTTCCAACAAATCTGAAGTCAATCCCAGTTTCTCTACTTTCTCCTCTGCTTCGGCCCTACCACAAGTGCAGTTCTTGCAAGCTTTCCTTGTGCTGCTAACTTCACAATCACCAACTGTGCAACAAATTAAATAATACACCGTAATCAATACCCACTAAATAAAATCACAGTTAAATTACTAGTTTAATCTCTACTTTCAAAGTGTCTATTAGATGCAAAAGTCTGAAATTTCAATCTTGTGTCTAATAAAGTTTCTAATATTTCCAATTTTATATGTAATAAATCTCTAATATATTAAAAAGAAAAATTTAAAACTAATAGATGATTGATCTTTTAGGTTAAAAAATGAGTTTTATGTTTAGTACAACTCTAAAGTTACAATTTAAACATATGTGATTTTTTAAGAAAAAATATGTCTAGGACCTATTTGATACAAAACTAAAATTGGAGATCCTATTGGGGAAATAAAGTTGAAGTTTAAGATCTATGAGATAATGGAACTTTATGGACAAAATAAAAAGTTTAAAAATCTGTTAGGTGATTTTTAAAGTTCAAGGACCTATTGGCACAAAATGAAAGCACAGACCTACGAGATATTTTTAAGAGTTCAATGATCGAATTGACAGACCTGAAAGTTAAGCAAATAACCTTGAACTTACCCAAATTTAATATATAATATATGTCAAGCCTTTCATTGTTTACCTGGTAGCTGAGGTTTCTTCAAATCCTCCGCAGTCAATAAACTATCTTCATCGATCAAATCAGAATCATCATCAAGCTGAATCTTTGGTAGAATTTTTGCAGGCTTCTTAATAGCAAAAGAGGAGCCAATTTTCCAAGAAGGTCTTTTGGCTCTTATCTATGTACAAAAAAGGAACACAACGATTATAAAATGTTACAAGAAGTCAAAACAGAAATAAACAATGAATTTGGGAGAACAGATGAAAGTGAAAGTTGCACAATTAGAAAACAGATGCAAACACTCGGTCCAACTGAGAAATCACATAAAAAAATAAACAGTCATAATTAGATTTAATAAAAAGAATGAGAGAGAGAGAGAGAGAGAGAGCTCCCTTGCCGCCGTCCTTCGTGTTGATGGCCTCCGACTATTCCTTTCCCTGCAACCTCCCGTCCTCACTGCTCTACCTACTTCCTCCGCTTCTCTCTCCATCCCCTACTGGTTCTACCCTCTCCGATCATCTCTCCACTGAACGACTATGGGGACATCAAAACGGACTTCGATAAAAATCGAAAACAAAGTCTTCTCTTGTGAGTTTGATTCGAACAGCAGAGGAAGGGTGATTCGCCTAACTGAAGCTCATTTGAACAAGTCTTATACCCTTTTAGGAGAGGAAACTCTTTTTGTTTGGCTGGTTGACTCCTTGGAGGAAGTTCTACAGACCCCGAAGTCCCAAAATTTTTTTAGAAAGACATTCTGTAATGGAGGGTTCACCTGGATTCAAAAAACGACAAACAAGAGAGGAAGCTTTTTGGAGATTTCGAAGGTGCTGAAGTCGGGGAAAAAAGGAAACATAGTGGTCCCAGCTGGTGTTGATTTAAAAGGCTGGGAAAGTTTTAGGTGCTTATTGCTCGACTTTTTGAATGCTGAAGTCAACTCTAGGGCCTTTCATTCTGAGAAGAAATTAACCCATAAGCCTTCTTTTGGAATCAGACCGGAAACTCATTATCAGCTTCGTCATCCTTTGCGAATCTCTAACCATGGAAAGCATCCAAGTGTAATTCTCAGTCAAGAGGAAGGCAGAAGCAAAGGAGAAAAAAGAGTTAGAAAGATTTGCTGGGAGGATACACCGGTGGTCACTAAGCGCGATTTCCACGATGACTGGCAGAGGATTTTGGATGTCCTTCAGACTCAAACACAAAAAACCTTTATTATCAATCCGTTCCACGCTGACAAAGCTTTGCTCAAATGCCCTGATCAGACGATAGCTAGACTTCTCACGATGAACAAGGGCTGGGCTACCTATGGCCCTTTAACCTTGAAAATGGAAATGTGGGATCCAAAAAAACATGGGAGAATGTCGCTTGTTCCATCTTATGGAGGATGGATTAAACTAAGAAATTTTCCCCTGCATCTATGGAACGAGGAGGTGTTTAAGAGGGTTGGTGATAAGCTTGGAGGCTTCATTGAGTTTGCGGAAGAAAATTCGAGCCTCATTAACTGCTTGGAAGTGAATATCAAAGTTAGAGGGAATTATTGCGGCTTCATTCCGACAGATTTTGAGCTGATAGAAGGATCCGATTCTTATCTTGTGCAGGTGGCTTCCTTCCAAGATCCCAATCTTCTTATTGATAAAGTTGTCGGAATCTATGGATCCTTCTCGCCGGAACAAGCTGAGAATTTTTTCAAAGGTTCGGGCGGCCCGGATCCAAACCCGATTGATATTTGGCGTGTGGAGAGGCCGAACTCAAGGTTGGCAGTTTTCGCTTTTCAGAACTCTGAGATGGTGAGTATGGCGACAGAAGAAGCTGAAAATATCTGTCCTTCTCTGCAAACTGACGGAGACATTAGAGGAACTAATTCAAATTTACCGCCCAAGCAAACCCTAATGGATTTGACTAATAAATTGGGCTTGACCAATGAAATGGGACTCACTACGGATGTGGGCTTCCCTGATTTAAAAGGGAAAGGTATAGCAGTGGATGAAGTATTTACTCAAAAGCCCACCAACATTAAAAAGCAAACTGGGCTTTTTATTAGAGAAAATTCCCAAGCTACCCGTGCCAACCAACCCCTTTTACTAAAATTACCCAAGCCCACCAAAATTAAGTTCGCAGAAAAGGAAGAAATTCGACCTTTCTTTAAAAACAGTGTGATTTGCTCCACAAACCAACCTGGAGGCTCTTCAACTTCAACGTCCATATCAGACCGCATTCATGGAGAAATAGATCCAACTTCGGACGTTTCTATTTCTAGCTCAGGCAGCCTCATCTCTGAAAACAAATTTGCTCCTCTTGAAGCTGAAGACGTGCAGCACATCTCGGATTTTTCCTCCGACGTCCAAAGACTCTTCCACGAGGTAAGCACCACGGAAAGAGGTAGGGAAGAGGGTCTCCAGCTAATAGCTGTTGAGGATACCAGCGAGTTTCCTCTATCCAATGAAGAGTTATATGAAATTGAAAGCGTAACCGAGTTAGAACCAGCAGCCTCTATACAGAATCCTTTTCCATTGAGTAAGGAGGTGGTAGCTGCTCTACTTGAATATGATTTATGCATTCGGGCTGTAACTAGAAAAGGGAAACAACATAGGAAGGGTGGGGCCTCCTTGAACAACAACAAAAAGCTTACCAAAGAAGTTAAAGCACTGCTAGGTAGCTGGGAAAGGGAAGCCCAAGCGGCAAAAGATAATAATAATCCGGGCTTCGAGGGTGATCCATGTTAATTATCTCTTGGAATGTAAGGGGTATTAATGCTCGCCCCAAAAGAGCGGTTGTGAAAGAGCTGCTTGTGAAATTCAATCCTGATGTGGTAATTCTACAAGAAACTAAAGTAAGCATTGTCGATCGACAGTTGGTGAAGTCTGTTTTGAGTAGTCGGCTTGTTGGCTGGGCTTCCTTAGAGGCTTATGGTTCGTCGGGTGGTATTCTTATCTTGTGGAAAGAGGACTCAATCACGGTGGATGACTCAATTCAAGGGAAGTTCTCTGTTTCTATTCATTGTAAACTTAATGCTGGTTTCTGTGGATGGATAACAGGTGTTTACGACCCCTCTTCTTATAGACTTAGAGACCAATTCTGGATGGAGCTTTCTAGCTTATATGGCTTGTGCAACGATAACTGGTGTGTAGAGGGTGACTTCAATGTAGTCAGATGGTTAAATGAGAAGAGCTCTGGCACTCGTCCGACTAGAAGTATGCTTCGCTTTAACAGCCTGATTGAGGACTTGGATCTGGTGGATATTCCCTTCCGAAATGGTAGGTTCTCTTGGTCCCGATCAGGGATTAGGCCTGCTGCTTCAAAGCTCGATAGATTCCTTCTATCCAAGCCTTGGATGGAGTTCTTTAGAGAAGTAAGTGTGGAAAGACTTCCTCGTACCACATCGGATCACTTTCCGATTCTTTTAAAAATGGGGGCTCATTCCTGGGGTCCCACACCCTTTAGATTTGAAAATGCTTGGCTGGATCATCATCTTTTCTTAAAAAATGTTGAGAACTGGTGGGGCAGTTTGGATGTTGATGGCTGGCCTATATTCTCTTTCATGGAAAAGTTAAAAGGACTGAAAGCCATCCTAAAGAGTTGGAACAAGGAAACTTTTGGTAACATTTTCTCCCAAAAACAGGTGCTGATTGATAAGATTAACTCTTTTGACTCACTTGAAGAGTCAAGCTGCCTCAACGAGGAAAATGTGAAGGAAAGGGAAAATTGTAGAGGGGCTCTGCTTGATTTGATTGTGAAAGAGCAGAAGTTGTGGATTCAGAAGTCGAAGCTTCACTGGCTTAGAGAGGGGGAGGAGAACTCAAGCTTCTTCCAAAGATGAGTTTTGGCTCGTAAAAGTAAAAGTATTATTTCTTCCTTGGTTAGTATCGAAGGGAAGACTCTTGTCACAGAGAAAGAAATTGTGGATGAGATCCTCAACTTTTTTCAATTTTATATGGCACAAGGATCTCCTCGCCGTTTATTTGTGACGATCTTAATTGGAGAGGCCTTAGCTTACAGGATTCGAATTTACTTGAGGCTCCCTTTACCAAAAAAGAAATTAGAGAAGCTGTCTTTAAGTTAGGTTGTCTCAAGTCCCCTGGCCCTGATGGCATGACTGGAGAGTTTTATAAAAAGTCATGGAACATTCTGAAGTCCGACCTCGTAAGGGTGTTCCAAGATTTTTTTAAAAACGGAGTTATTAATAGAAGATGTAACGAGACTTATATTTGCCTCATCCCCAAAAAGAAAGAGGCGGGTCGTGTCAGTGACTTCAGACCAATTAGCTTGATTACCTCCTTGTATAAAGTTATCTCCAAGGTGCTTGCTTCAAGGCTTAAAAAAGTTCTTCCTTCGATAATTAATGACTCTCAAATGGCTTTTGGGGAGGGAAGGCAAATCCTTGATGCTATTCTAACTGCTTCCGAGGCTGTTGACGAATGGTCTTTAAGAGGCAAAAAAGGCGTGCTTTTGAAACTCGATCTGGAGAAAGCTTATGATAAGGTGGATTGGTCTTTTCTTGATATGGCCATGAAACTTAAAGGCTTTGGTAAGAGATGGAGGAAGTGGATTTGGGGATGCTTGTCGACAACTAATTTTTCCATCATTGTCAACAGTAGGCCTAGAGGAAAGATTATTGCTAAAAGGGGCATTCGTCAAGGTGATCCTCTTGCCCCTTTTCTTTTTACGATAGTGGGAGATGCTCTAAGCTGCCTTATTCACTACTGTAATGAGAAAAGGAGTTTAAAAGGCTTTCATTTTGAGAACCTGTCAGAGGATTTAACCCATCTTCAATATGCAGACGACACGCTTCTTTTTTCTTCCTGGGAGGATGGAAATCTGGAGAATTGGTGGAAAGTGATTAATCTCTTCCTTATGGGAGCCGGTCTTTCCCTTAATAGAGCTAAAACCTCCCTGATCGGTATTAACCTTAGCAATGATGACTTAGCTCCTTTTAGTGAATCCACGGGATGCTCGGTTGATAGTCTTCCCTTTAAATATTTGAGCTTTTCTATTGGAGGGGGTCATAATAGAAAAGAGATGTGGAACACTCTTGAAGAGTGATTTAGATATAAATTTGATAGGTGGAGGAATGTATCCCTTTCCAAAGGGGGTAGACTAACTCTGGTGCAATCAGTTCTCAATAGCCTCCCTTGTTATCTTTTCTCCCTTGCTCAAGCTCCAGTTGGTTGTTTGGACAGGAGGGTCTACGAATCCAATTGCTCACCACGTCAAATGGGACTGCACTTCCACCCCAACTTGTTATGGTGGTCTTGGGATTGGCTCTTTCAGGCAAAAGAATATTGTTCTTCTCACTAAATGGTTTTGGAGGTTTAGTAAGGAAGAAACTTCATTATGGAGGCGTTTAATTGTGGCCATCTATGGTCTAGAGGAGAATGAGTGGTCTACCAAAGATCCAAACAGGGGAAAATCTTACAAATTATGGGCTGGTATTTTAAAGCATAAGGAGATATTCTTTAATTTTTCTGCTTTTATTTTGGGAGAAGGAACAAAAATCAGATTTTGGAAGGATAAATGGTGTGTCGCGGAAACACTTGCAGAAAAATTCCCTAACTTATTCTCTTTGGCGCTGAATAAGGACGTTTATGTGGCTGAATGCTGGTGTACTGCTACTCATTCTTGGAATTTGGACCTTAGAAGAAATATGCTCGATAACGAGATCGCCAATGCAACCTCAGCTTTAGAAATTCTTCATTCTTGGGCCCCCACTGAAAGGAATGATAGTCTTAAATGGATTCCTAACATGAATGGCAACTTCACTACGAAGTCTACTTTTCTTAATTTAACTAAGAGATCCCCCTCCATTGCTGTTCCTTTGATTCGTCATATTTGGAAGAATAAAATTCCGAAGAAGGTGAAGTTTTTCTTATGGTCGCTTGCTTACAGAAGCCTCAACACCCATGAGAAGCTACAAAAAAAAAGTTCAGAACACATTGCTTAGCCCCTCGATGTGTTGTCTTTGCTCTAAAGATGAGGAAACCTTGGATCATCTATTTCTACATTGTCTCTTTACAAAAAAAACTTGGAACACTCTGTTTGGTATTTTTGACTTGGAGCTTTGTCTTCCTAGTAAGATTGATAGCTGGATGATTGAAGGTCTCAATATTAGAGGTTATAGCCCAAAAGGAAACATCTTATGGAAATGTGCGACTCGCTCCCTTTTGTGGTGCATTTAGAAAGAAAGGAATAGCAGAATTTTTGAAGATAGATTTAATTCTTTTGATTCTTTTTGGACTGTGGTTCAACACACAGCTTCTTGGTGGAGTACAAATTACACCAAACACTTTTGTAATTATAGCCTTTCTATGATTTTCAACAATTGGAAGGCCATCATTTCTTAGTTCCCTAGCTTATTCCGGGGAGGGCCCTCTTGTCCCTCGCCCTTAGGCTGTTCTGTTTTGTTATATGAATATACTTGTCTCTTATAAAAAAAACAATGAATTTGGTAAAACCAAATGGCAGATCATGGAGATAAGATGTCTTTCAATCATCTTACGTAAGGAAGTTGATGAAAGTAACATTAAACACAGTCTTTGGTCATAAAGTACCAGAAATTTTTTAATTTCAATATTACTAAAATGTAGGGTATTGATTTCTTCGGTTGCTGGGGTGGAGGGGAGGCTGTCAAAAGAATCTAAACTAGATGATATCTGAATCTTACCACGAAGCTTTCTACATCAGACGAAGAAACTAATTTCTTTTCTATTACTTGAGCTTCAAGAAATCCTGCCAAAAGTAATCTTCTGACCATGACAGTGGGCTGCAAAAAATAAAATTACAAAAAGTTATTACAATATCTATACCTGTATCAATACTCGAAATATAAAAAACTACAAGCTATTCAGTAATTACCTCATCTTTCTCAAATGCAACAGACTGTGGAGTCTTATGAATAAGGATTATCCCATCAGGCTGCAAAACTCTTAAGATCTCCTCGCACAACTGATCACTTGGAAAATCAGATCTACAAATAGAAATGATAACATCCATGGATGATGCTCCAAGTGGCAGCTTATCTATATCATAAAACAACAACTATCAATAACAAAAATTATATCACAATAAGAGCCTATCAACTCCGCATATGCACAATGCCAAAAAACACATAAGGAGGAGGAGATGAGGAGGGAAATTAAGAGTTAATCATCATCCCATGTCGGCAAAACTAACAAAATAAAATGAAAAGCTGGCATTAACAGGGAAAAGATGCTGCAGATAACATTGAAAAGCCACTGGTCTGCATGCAAGCTCTAATAAACGGGCCAAGAAATCTTGGCTCTGAGGACACTGACAACTGACATTTATATTCAGCTATTCTTGATGTTTTGAACATCTAGTGAGGCTGACACCTTGATGCAGGACTCAAACTGAGACTTGTGGCTTTCTTGAACCATAAAATGCTTACTCCTTTGCGAAAATTCCCCGAGAATTAAAATCTCTATGCCTCATCTAATAATTAGAAAAATAATAGTCATTTGCTTAATTCTAAAAAATTATTTAAGTTTGAGTTGTGACGAATTATTCCGTGACTTCAAAAACATCGAAGGCAAAAATTTATAGTACAAATCTGTCCTATTAATGATAATACAAAGATACCCATTAAGAATTTTTGGTTATGTGAAAATTGCCGGGGTGAATTTTTTTTCTTTTTCCAAACTCTCATATGAGATATGACTATCATGTTAAGCAATACATTGTCAAACCAATCTAGGATTTGTAAAATGTTTTGAAGTCACTATTTGAGGCTTACGCCTCAAACCACCTCGAGGCTTACTCTGTGACACCAATTTACACCTTCAGCTTTCGAAATGAAAGACAAAATGCACAAGTCCGTTGAACTAGATATCAAAGAGTTGATTGCAGTGTTGAATAGAACAGGCCCTGAGAAGTCATAAAAAACTTACTGAGAGAAAAGGCTTGAGTGATTATTTGTGAATCACAATTTCCAACATATTCATTCCCAAGATCTTGTAAAACATTAACAACGATGCTGGTAGCCAGAACAGTGTCATCTGTAATTGTCAGCACACTCTTCATAGTGGTATCCTACAATAACAAAGTTATGCACTTCAATTCACATACAGGAATAGGTGGGTCAAATTAAGACATGAATGAATGGTGAATCCCATTACTTTGCAGCAGAAACAAGGAACAGAAAACAATTAGAAAGCGAGCTTTATCGGAAACATCAATAGATTATACTGCCAGAAAGAACAGCAACAATAAAAAAATAATTTCAGTGAATATACTAAATTGAAAAACTCTAAGAACTTGTAATTTGTCAGTGAAAAAAGACCTATTTATGCTCTCTCTATGTTGCAAGACCAAGAAAATGCTCAACCATTCTCTACTATGATTTTGCTCAATCATTCTCAAACTGTGGTTTGCCTCATGTAATTGAATTTGTGTTTGTTCTATTTTTTCCATGATGTTTTTTGAGAGGGAAAAATGAGGTCAAGTGTAAACAATTAGTTTGTCTGAATTTTGTTCATCAATTCAATAATAAAATGCTATGCAGTTTGTGTTCTAAAAAAATATGATTTTACTCCTAATTTTTTTTATAAGAGAATTTCATTGATGTGTGAAATTACAAAAAGGAGGGGAAAGAGGCCCTGAACCAAAGGATTACAAAAGAGATCTCCAATTGGTCAATATTGAATCAAAACTATAAAAACTGAAATGCATAGATAGTTACACCAAGAGATGGCAATATTGAACACGTGGTCAAGAAAGACATCGAAGTGTTGGGCTTTGGTATTGAAAATTTTCCTTTGGGAGCTTGCTCATAAGGCTGTCCTCGCCTTTGACAAGCTACAGCGTTGTGTCCCATCAAGGATCGCTTTCTCCCTACAGGTGATCCCTTTGTAAGAATGACACAGATAACCAAAATCATCTTTTCATGTTTTGCAGTTTCTCCAAGAACTTCTGGAACCACATTCTTCAAGCCTTCAACCGGTGTGTGGTCTTTCCAGAGAACATTACTCATTTTGCTCCTAATTTATTTTATCCCAAAGTAGCTAAGTGTTTTCTTGTCTTTCCCATTAATCCTTAATTCTATTCACTTTCAAGAAACATGTGGAGTCGGTATAGAAGTATGGAAGGATTCTAGAAAGGGATAGTCTCAGACCCACCTTGAGAAATTTGCAAAAGCAACACAAACAAGAAAATTGAAAAGTGGATTACCACAATTTCTTTTGTTGAAAGAAGATGTAAACTCATAGATACAAGTATTACTTTCTTTCAGCCTTCTCCTTCTATTTGAGATTGTCAAAGTTTTTACAGTTTTATTTCTCAGTCTCCATACATCAACAGGATTTCCTAGCTTTGGAGATCTCCCTTGGAAGAGATGACTCTTAGGAAGCACGGACACTGACACACAACCCATCACGGCGATACATCTAATTTCTAGAAAAGTAGGACACGACACGTTATAATTTTTTTATATTTTAAAATAATATATGCGATAATACTTGTAGATAAGTTACTCGTATGTTAGAACATAGCAATACTTCTTTCAAACATAAATAAAAAGTACATTAGTTGTTGAGTTCATGAAGAAGTTCAAAACTACAATACAAATACAAAATCCTAAATAGAGATCTCACTCTCATCGAAAACAAAATGTAAAAACGTAGATGACTGAATACTGTTGATAAGGATAGATGATGAGGAAGATGCCATCTAGTATAAAAAATAGAACGAATTCATTAAAAAATGTTCTCGAAACAAAAACACTAAAATACACCTTTCCAAAGAACGAAAGAGCGCACCATATCTCTCAAATCTGATTAAATCATACCAAAAATTATAGATAATATTCCAAAAAATTCACAATGTACAAATTCCACATTAAATAAATAAAATTTTATAAAAAAATGCACCACAAAAGCACAAGCCTAAATCATGTTTCATATAAATTTAACATCTCCGTTGGGACTGCATGTTAATATGAAGTAATGAATAAAAAAAACATATACATGTTTGTTCTCTGTCAAACCAGTTGAAAGATTCCTCAAACAATAGTACACGAAAAAGAGAAAAAAAGGGGGGAGGGGGAACCTTTAAACCGAGAAAAGTAACCAAAACGGAGGACAAGCGAAGGCTGCTCTGATCAGAGTTGCAGTCCCCGGCGTCTTCTGATCGGAGAGGGTGAGCGGCGGTCGCCGGCGTCGTCCGATCGGAGAGGAGGGACCTACTGTTGAAGATTGGAGAGGATTAGAGGAAAATGAAGAGTGTTTAGGTTAACGAACGATAAGAGGTGTGTGTTTTATTTTTAAAAAATACTTTTTATTGATATAAAAAGATAATGGGTAAAATATTTATTCCATACATTTTCGATTTAGTTTCTATTTTGTCCTATGTTTCAGAAATTTAATACTTTGTTAGTTAGCTTTCAATAAAGCTCAATTTTTAATTTTCCCTATCAAAACTAGCAGAGAGTGAAGATGATAGGTGTGGCAAAATAATTTTTTTATATGATTTTATAATGAAATTTCATGTCGGTTAAGACTTAGGAGCCGTTTGGAGGAAGAATTATCACTATTGGGTTAGGGTTATGGTAATCCAACCCTTGTTTGGGGGAGGGTTATCATAACCCTTGTTTTAGATTTACCATAACCCATCTTCCCTCTCTCTCTTCCTTCTCAATCCCTCTTCAACCCTCCATAATTCTACTTTTTCAACCCTCCATAATTCTACTTTTTCAACCCTCCGTAATCCTACCTTTTCAATTCCTCATAATACTACTTTCCAATTCCTCGCAGTTTTACCATTTCATTTTTTTTAAAAAAATTACTCTTTTATTTGTCAAATGTCATTTGTTTTTTAATTAATTTAATAATCTTAAAAAAAATTGTTTTTTAATTTATTTTATTTACAAAATAAATATTAATTGTGATTAGTTTATGCATTTAGTACTCATATTTACTTTATTTTATTTTATGTCTTTTATTTGTTTTTTTACCTTTTTAAATATTTTATTTTAAACTAATCTATGTGTATCTAAACTATTTCGGATAAATTTGAGTTAAATAAATTTTTAAAAAATGAATTTTATTAAACTTATAGAAAAATCAAAACAAAATCAAATAAGACGATTTAATAACTTTAGAATTCTTAAACAACCTAAAAAATGTATAACAAATTTTTTTTGGAAGCATTTAAACTTTAAATGTATAAGAATTTTTTTTAAAAAAAAATCAATTTAACGGTGAGATTTGATTTAAGATTTATTTGAATTAAATTTTGAATCTAATTTTTTACCAAATTATGCTATATTTTTCTAAAATGTACTATCTTTTTTTCCCTCTTTCTTCTTCCTTATTTAAAAAAAAGTTCATATTGTATTTAAATAAATTAAGGAAAATTGTGTTACGAAAACTAGAACGATTAGATAAATTAAATATACAAAATTTGTGTATTTAAGTTAGAATATGAATTTTTTTAAAACAAATTAATAATTTATTTGCACCTAACAATTACGTCAAAGAAATATGTGTATTAGATTTATAATACAAATTTCTTTAAAAAATCAATAAATTATTTGCACATGACGACAACGTAAAAAATGTTGGAAATAGATGTCACATTTAAAGAAATTATTAAAAATTGTTTTACGAAAATAGAATAATTTAGTAAATTAAATATACAAAATTTTGGTTGGATTTAGAATATGAATTTTTTTAAAAAAATGTATAAAAAATAAATTTCATAACACTACACACATAACCCTTCCCTCAAACACATCTTATCATAACGCTACTCACATAACCCTTCTCCCTAACAACTTTTATCATAAAACTAGTTTTATCATAACACTAGTTTTATCATAAACTTAACTCTTCCATAACTCAATTCTTCCCCCAAACGGCCCCTTAGTTTTGTTTGGGACTTGTTTAGTTCGTACGTCCATACAATTTTATACCAAAGAGAAAACAAGCAACCTTTTTATGAGTGTTAGAGAGAAGATATGGGATGAAGAGGAAGAAGGATAAGAGTTGGGTAGAAAATATGATTGAATAAGTTAGAAGTTTTTTTTTTAATATTGGAAGGGTCCTTAAAATAACTAAAATTATTGCAAAAAGTAAGGGGCAAGAATATGGGTTGAATGTGTATAAGTGAGACTACCCAATCCATGTTATAAGGTTAAATTTTTTTTATTTTTTCTGGTTGGATTGGTTCTCAGGTTGGAGGGTTGAAAAATTTGGTTCAACCCAACCCAACCCATATTAATATTATATATATATATATATAAAATTAGAAACTAAAAAAAAGTTATACAACTCGACAACGCAACTCAACCCAACCCATATATTTACGGGTTGGGTTAAAAACTAAATTCGGGTTATTCAGGTTGCGACACCTAAATAACTCGAAAATATGAGTTAGGTTGAGAATATCTCTCAACACAACCTGATTTCACCCCTAGCAAAAACTCACAAGGAAAATGTCGTGAATTTAATTAACACCAAAATGATTGAATAAGCATAAATTTTTTAATATTGATATTGTACATTTTTAAGAGCATTACAAGCCATTTTATAGGTTAAATGGTCATGCATGGAATGAAATCTAACAATCATCCAAAAACACTTAAATGTCGATTGAAGAAAACACATGCATGGGTGGAAGCCCAATTGTCATCCAAATAGACTTAAATGCTATTAAGGAAAATAAGACCTAAGAACTTAAAATAAGATTGCATACTAAATTTAGGTCAAAATGAAAAACTAAAAAAATAGAAAGTATTCAAAATGCTTTAAATAACTCATCTAGAAGGCAACAACATTGATGTGCACGTTTGATATGATATAACATGACGTTTTACCATATAGTGCACAATTGACAGCATCTTCTTCACAGAATCTGCACATTTTTTTATTCATTCATACCATATTCCAAACTATTGAAATTTTCTCATGTCATCTTTAATTCATTTTCATCTTAACTTGTTGAACTACCATTTATATATAATTTTCTGACTCAATATTATTTCACTTGATATGAATTTGCTAGTTTTTAAGGTGTAGTGTGAAAATCTCTAGAATATTTTTTGCCTTGCTTTTTGTAATTTGTTATTCGCACACATACAAATGCTCTATCGTTGAATTCACATCAAAATATTGATAATTTTTGTTTTTTTTAAGAACATCTTCTCCTCCAATAAAATAATTTTTAATTGTTTCAAGGTGATTTAGAGTTGTTTCAAATGCATTAGCAAGTTATTTGTTATTATTTTTTCATCTCGCTGGCATCTAACAACTTCTTAAGTTCAAATGTTTAATCTCAAATGAATTATGTACTTGTTCTTATGTGATTTAGGGTGCTTTTAGTTATTGTTTTTTGCATCTCACAATCTTGCAAACATCTTGCAACTTTCAAACTTTAAATATCCAAGGCTGAATTAGTCATGTACTTATTTAGGGTGCGACTATGCATGTTTTATTTAGTTTTTTACTACTGTTTTTTAATCTCACAAATAAGTCATACATTTTTTATGTGATATGTCAGCTTCTAACTTCAAATCAATTTTTGTAGGAATTTATAAAAAGTTTAAGGTGGTTTAAGAATGTCACATGTTTGGATTTTAGTGGGTTTGTATAGGATGAAGGACGAAGAAAATATGAATGAGACATGTTAAAATGCATCATTGTCAGTAAATAAATAACACACAAAGATTTAAAAGCTGGATTCTATGATTTGCAAAAGTTGACCCTATAGAGTTCGACATAAAGATAAGATGCATATGAGATAAAAATGAAAAATAAAGTTCCACTATTTGAGTTACAATGATTGTGGTTTGAAGTTTTATATTCTCAGTGGAAAATCCAATAGAGGTTCCCTGTACGTCTCATTCGAGCCTAGAAGCAATTAAAGCAATAACCTGAAGCAACCAAGTTCATAACTAAAACCATCATCCTCCAATTGCAATGGATACATTAGATGAGAATGAAAATTATATTGTGAAGTTCAAGTTGGTTTGTGTGATAACATAATAAGAACCACTTTGGCTATATAGGTCATATAAGTCATGATTCAAAAGATGATACTTTTACATGGGAGTCAGTTGAAATAACAATAAATTGTTTGACATCCCACAACAGAGATGCTCCTAAAAAAGATTACAAAGAAAAAACAATTTGAGATGAACAACAAATCGTTTGACATCCCACAACAGAGATGCTCCTACCAAAGATTGCAAAGAAAAAGCTAAAGTCCACTACAAATTCTCTGGCCGAATGTTGAAGGCAAATTGAAGTGATTGATTCGAAGAAAGCTTTACAAGTACTGAGGAGTTCTCTAACTCAATATGAACCTCATTGCCCAATGCATTCATTTGGTGCTCGTCACCCACCTTCACCGTATTATTGTTGTCATCCTTCTTTGGTATCCTCAACCAAGGAGGGGTACCGGTTGTGTTAACATCTTGGACTTGGGCATCAACTTCTTCATTTTGTAGTGTATGATCTACTGAGCCTTCAAACCTCATGCGATCGCCTTCATTATCCTATGGAAGCTCAAAATGCATTAGTCAGAATAATGATAGAAACTAAACATTAAGATCAGTGAGAACATGAAACTTAACATACGAGTAGTTACTAATTATCAAATAACTAAACTCGATACAAAGATTAAAGGAGCATTAACAGTTTCTAAAAGCAAAACTTTGATTTCTAACCTTTTTTTTAAGTCCAATGTGTTCCAATATGTTGAACATCATGCCTTTCAATTCTTCAATATCTGATTTTAGACTTGTAATTTGACTTTCAACAACCGTTACTCGATCCTCGAGATTCCGAATAACCTCTTTCATCTTAGATTTCAACTTTTGTTTCTTACTTTTTTTTAAGTCACCTCCGTCATTACTAACTTCTCTTCCTCTTTTTGAACCACCGTTCTTCATATGAACAATGTTAGATGAGTGGAGTTTGTCAAAAAGTTCACTTGAACTAATTCTCAACTGCTCTTCTTCAGGTGTCATCTCAATAACTGCCTTAATTATCAACTAGAAAGAGAAAAAACAAATGTATTTAGGTCAAACAAAAAGGCACAAAATCATGCGATCTTCAAGTTAGTTATTATTGTTTGCTGCTTACCATTGGCGAGTCAAACACCTGACTCTGTATAGTATAAGACTTCGATGATTGTTGGCATACCCACCTCAGCATTCGTGGTATGACATCATCGTTTATTTTCTCTACACCACATCCAATGATGGTTGATATAGACTCATATGCCCAAACCTATTCCACATTTGACAAACAAGTTTAGCAAGTGTCATATATATATGCACAAGTTTAAAGTAGGAAATAGCATACCTGTAATGCATGTGGAAATCCCAAGATAGTATATTTTTTCTTAAAGACCTTCTTTCCCTTGACATATTGCATGTCCAAGGCTCTTTTTAAAGCATTAAGTGTACGTCTGAAAACAATCTCGCCCCAATCATAATTGTCAAACGTGTTCCAGTCTTCAGCAATCTTTAAAAAGTTTCGGTTCACTTTGGTTCTCCTATCTTTTCCTAATAATGATAACTCTATAAAGTACACCAAAGCTAATTTGACCATATCATCGTCATCACCTCCATATTCCAAAAATGTGTCCTCTAACTCTCTTACATAAATAGACTTTTTGTCTTTGAAGAATTTCTCCAACAATCTACTATTCCCAACAGGTTGAATAGACTCCTTTTCGGGGTCCTCCTTTTCGGGACCCCATAGACCCGTTACGATGTTAAACTCCCTCCTACCAAAAGTACACACAACACTTCCCAGCAAGAAACTTATATGATCCTTCTCTTCCTCTTTCACCTCCCTTAACAATAAGTAGTGGATGAGTGGCCCATTAAAGACAATATTTAGATCCAAAAAGTGGCCAAGCTTTGTTTTCCTAAATAAGGCTAACTGATTCGGGTTGAGTTTGGCTTTAATATTACGTATTGTATTTTCTAAATGAGACAAACAACTTACTAGAGCCTGGAAATGATGGGAAGGTTTAATCTTGTACATGGGCTCGTCAATCGATGTCATAACTAAAGCCTGAACAAGAAAAAAAACAACTTAAAGTTTTTATGTCATATGAGATGTGTGCGAGATAAAACATAATTGCATAACACTCCTGACTTTAGGTGGGGTACCAATTTGATTTCGAATAAAATTATAAGGGCCTAACTGCATAAAAACACTCAAAATGACTTTAGTAGGAGTAGCAATTTGATCTCGAAATACATAGTGAAAGTTTTGAATATGTGCAAGATAAAACATAAGGGCCTAAAAGACTTACTAAACATACATAAAAACACTCCAAATGACTTAAGGAGGGGTAACAATTTAATTTCAAAACCCATAGTGAAAGTTTGGAATTTGCAAGATAAAACATGTGTATAAAAGGTTTATTAAATATGCATAAAAACACTCCAAATGGTTTAAGAGAGGTAGTAATTTGATTTCAAAATGCACGGTGAAATTTTAAAATGTGCGAGATACGTGCGAGATACGTGCCAGATCAAATTGCTTACACCCCTTAACACATATACATCTTGAATGACTCCCACGTTGCATTTTCCAAAGCTATTTTCTTATGGAACTCTATATGAATTATCATATATCCTTTTCCATCCAGTGAATCGAAAAGAATCTTTCTCAATCACTCAAATACTAAAATCTTGTAACAAAGTTTTTCTACCGTGCAACATCTCCTAAAGAAGTTTATAAGATAAATTGATATTGAAATTTCTAAGCGCGAACACAAGATTCACATATAGTCCAAACTACAACTTCACATCTTCCACTTTTACTTAAAAAATTGATCCTACTCAATGCTACTACAACTTCACATCTCCCACCTTTACTAAAAAATTGAAAATTGATCCTACCCAATGCTACCTAGTTTCTAGTTTCAATTTACAAAAGCTCGATCTAGTAGGTTAAGAAATACACAAAAAAAACTATCACAAATTTATATAAATTTATATTCACAATGGTAAAATAAAGTAAATACAGCGGAAATCACCTATTGAGATATGAAAAAGCCGCAAGGAGGTTTTGACTGCTCCGATATCCCAACAAAAAATTGAAGAGGATGAATACGGCACTGAAACTGTATTCAAACTACAATGAATACGACACTGGAGGAGTAGAGGAGAATAAATCAAAGTGGAAGCGGGAAAGTTCAAGAAAAAAAAAATCACTTTGTGCAAGGAGAAGAAGAAAGGAACGAATGGGGATTTTTTTATTCTTTTTTTATTCTTTTTTGTTTTAGGTTAAAAGAACGAAAGAAAATTACTTAAGAGCAATTTTACATTTCACCCCCAATTTCCCGATTATGTTCGATAAAGCGAATTGAAACAAACTATCATCCCACAAATCAATCATAGACGAAGAAGCTGAAATATAAAGAAATAATGAAATACTGCCGAAGAGAAATAGCAAGGCGGTGGGCGAGGAATGAAAAGGTAACACTTTGAGAGAGAAAATAGTGAGGGAAACGAACGACTACAGATATGGTTCAGGAACAATCCAAAAATAGGTCCGTTTGGGTGGCAATTTATAAACCCTAATTCAAATAATAATAAAAAAAAGGTCACGGAATTAATGATCAGAAGATGGCGGAACGCTTGGAAGTCAGACGGCAGTGGCAGCACCTAACGAAGAAAGAATACAGTGGAGTAGCTGAACTGACGAGGAGCCGGCGGCAATAAGAAGAAGAAGCGGCGGAGAGAGTGAGAGATGGGGATAATTTGAAGTTTGTTTAGGCATTTGGAGGGGCGATCGGTGGTCGGTGGTCGGTTGAAGCCGAATCGACCGTTGGTTTAACCAACCCGGTTTTCTTCTCTTTCAATGAACCGACCTAATCTTATTTTTTACTGTGTCAAATTTTGCATTTTTTGCGCCAACACCTTTCATCTTTACAAATTTGATGAACTAACATATTGTTCAAATCATATATATATATATATATATATATACAAAATCTTTTAAAGCATCATATATACGAAATCTTTTAAAGCATCACTAACTATTTGATGTTCATATTTCAAAATCTAAGCTTTTTATTTTCGAATTTCAATAATGCTCAATTCTAGTGCTTGAGATAATAAAACTGTTAGTAACTTGATAAAAAGTTGACTAGGATGATGACTAGACTAATTTTGGACTAAAATGTATTAATGACGTGACTATATTTTAACTATATTGTAACATTCATTTTAGTCCTTATATTTTCAACACGAATTCATTTTAATTATATACTTTAAAAAATAACAAAGTAAATTGTGATTCTAAAACAATTAAATGACTTTCCCTATTTACAAAATCACTCAACAAAAAAAGAATTACTTCTGAAAGAACTGCTATACTTATTTTATTTGTTATAGTGAGGTATTTGTACAACAAATGTGTAAAACCATTCCACCTCTTGTAAATGAAAAAGAAAAAAAAAACCCATAAACAACAAAATGTAATTTATGAAAATAGCATGTAAATTTTCAAAAGTCATGCAACGATAAACATAATCAATTAAAACTCAACACCGTCTTGCAAAAGAATTTGATTGAAAGCTTACAAATCTATCAACCAATCCAAACATGAAATGTCATTGGTTGATATTCATGTTTGGATTAGTTAATATTTTAGAGCGTCGAACGTACCAAATTTAGATATTTTGATCAAAACTTAGTTTATATCTATTTTAGATAGATTTGGTGTTATTTTGCCGCCGACCCAAAAAAATAATAATAATAAAAATTTCATGTTTGAATTCAAAATTCAAAATTTACCGTCTAATTGAGATAACACATTTATTATTGATACATGTCCAACGAATAATTATATTAATTATTATGTTCTATCATAGAACAATTTCAATATTGAATATTTATTTCAAATGAACTTAGATTTTATATTAGGAATAGCTGAAGATTCCATTAATTTAATAAATTACTATACATGTAACATTTATGTGATGTGACCCACTAGCTCAGAGGTTAGAATAATGCGATGGTCATTGGTTTGATTTCAATAGTCGACTTTTCTTTATTTATTTGATTATTGATATAATTAGTCGATCAACTTATAGATAAACAACTTCTTACTCTTTTGTCACCAATCTATCGATAGATTTGACAACATTGTCTCCAAGACACATACAGAATTCTTCACTAGGCATTATCTATCATGTGATCGCACATTCAACACACACACAAGCAAGAGAACAAAAAATGTAAAATTTGTGCAATATCATCTCCACGCCATGCTAAATTTTCAAGTTTGGAGATCCTAACACCAAGATTTGAAATTCAAAGTTAGCAAATTATGGCCCTGACACTTCCTAGCATCCACCGTGATGCAATGACATGCTTCTAGAACATTCAAGACCTAAACTAATTTTCGATCATATACACATATCAATCTGCTTGACTTGAATTGCCTTCAAGAGTTTATTAACTTCCCTTTTTTTCCAAGACAAATCTTTTTCAACATGTTTTACCTTGCTGACATGTTTGAAGTCACTCAACATAGGAGAATGATCTAAACTAAGCATGCTTCACATGGAGTATACATTGAAGTGGCTCACATTTTTCAAGTCACTCAGAGTAGAGGTGCTCTAAGATAAAATGTTAAAACAAGGAGCTTCTATTGAACAATCCATTGAAAAGAAAGGTGTCTTGGATGCATATGAAGTAACTATCAACATTTCCTATAGTCTATGATCATTCACATTTCAATAAAGTATCAGTTTGCTTGGTTATCAAGCAAAGAGTTAAACAAATAACTACATGTACCTGAACTTTCAAATTTGTTTCCACTAAATCCAATTTCTAAAGAATATTTTGTAACAATTGAACTCTGACCTACTATACACAAAATTTAAATTTAAAGTTAAAAAGATCTATTTGATATTTTTGAAGTAAAAAACACCAATGTCATACACTTGAAAACTTAAAAAAGCAACTAAAATTGTAATTTAATGTAAAAGAATAATAATATTCCAATCGAACAATACCCCACCCAAATACTAGCACCAATATGAAGGTATCAATCAATTAAAGTATGGCAGACTGTAGAAAGAACAGAATAATGGGCATATCCATTCAACCGTATCATCTAAATATGGGAAATGACGAGAGCTGAAAGAGGAATTTTTTTATGTCTTCATTCTTCAACCCAGAAGCCAATTTCAATAAAGAAGGTTGCCATTGATACGATTTATTGATGCTTAAAAAATAAATAGAATTTAAGAAAACAAAGGGGAAGAAAGGGTGAGCGAAAGAAAAAACACACGTTAATAAAAATAGTGAAATACACTTAGCTAAAGGAATGAGAATGGTGATTGTTAACCTACTCGATGCAATCAAGCAGTAAGAATTATTTCTTACTAATCAGGCTGGTTTACACACCTCAACTAATCTTACGAGACAACTCGTCTAATTCTACAACATTTAGTTGCCAAGAAAACTATAAGAATGTTAAATCTTAGGTAGGTAATATTGAAGTTCAATCTATGATGACTAGTGACCATTGCCGATTAAACTCATCCCTCGCAAGTCCTTTGAAACCCATGGCTCTTTTCCACCACTAGGTCAACAATTAAAGACCAAACTCCAATGGATGAAGTTAATATAAAAAATGTAAATAAGAGAAAAACCCAATTATCTTCCAATCAACCTGGATTCAACTTAATTATAACTTTAGCAAGAATAATGTCACAAATATAAATCAGTTTAAACAAATTCATTGAAGATGCAGTACATGGTGACTCGTGATCTTCCCAAACACCATGAAAACTTAGCAAAACAAAGTGAATTTAGAAAGAGAGCAGAAATGAAAATTCAATATTATTTAACTGATACAGAATAGTCTTTATATACATTATCTCCCTCTAGCAATGCTTACAACTAAACAATATTAGATTTCACAAACTAACCAGATATTAAAAAGAAAATAGAATACACTGAAACATTTCGACAAGGGAGCCGTGATTTGATACAGATGACTTATAACACGTAAATTAATAGAAACGTATTTAAAAAAATATCCAAACAATTCACTAACTTAATTTCTTCAGATACAATTTCTTTCTTATACGCTTGTATGCAAACTGATACAGTGAATGAGATGAATAGAACTTACGAGTTTGATGCATCACCAGACGGTCCAGGTCGGGCATTTAATAGATGCTGGAGAGCTTTGACAACAATGCTCATGTTTGGCCGGAAATCTGCCTCATACTGCACACACAAGGCAGCAACAGCTGCTAACTGCAATAAAGTTGCATAAGGTATTAGGTTCTTGTTACAGCAGATTAAGTAATGGCAAGATCCTCAGAATTCCTTTATTTCGTTTTTCTGGTCTTCACTTTCTCAAGCAAAATAGTTATCCACTTCATAACAATAACATAATTTAGGTACTTAAAAGAAGCTTTTGAATGAATTATAAATGCATCAGATGTTAACTCCCCAGGATCAGATATCCCAATGCTAACCTTTCTCAAGCTCAACAAGAAATGGAGAATTGCTAAGCATTATTCAAATTACCTTTGCTACAGCCTTTGGGGGGTAGTCTCCACCAAGCCTTGCATCGACACACTGCCTAACTTTATCTTCACTCAGCTTTGGTGTAGCCTAATTCATTAAGATAATCCAGTAAGTTAACTTGTATGCCAACAGATAAAAAAACGAAGGGGCAAGAGAGAGAGAGAGAGAGAAGAAAGGGAAATGTGAAAGTCAACTAGGGGAAGGACAAAAGATAATCACCCAAGTAACTAGACTTTGTTGTCCTCGTGGTAGTGTAGGATCAACAGGTTTTCTCCCTGTCAGAAGTTCAAGCAAGACTACACCAAAGCTATAAACATCACTCTTGGCATTCAATTGACCAGTCATAGCATATCTGCCAGATAATTTTATGAGAAACAAAGTAACCAACTATTATGGTTCAAGAGGCACGCAATTCTTTTTTAATTGAGAAACCAATGCTTTTTGTTGAGAAAAATAAAAGAAACAATAGGGAAAGAGGCATGCAGTTCTCTCCGGGGTGAAAAATAGTACTATGTAATAATCAATTACTAGTGAACAGTGGTTATTGGAAAATCGCATACTTATAGTCATTTGATTAATTATAAAAAATACCAATTGTTTTTTAGTTCACAAATTCTCTTCCAATGTGATTGTTTACCAGCTGGAAACACTAAGGTTGGCCGTTGGGAGAATTGATCAGTCTCAACAGTGAATTTCGGGCACTTTCAAGTTTCTTGATTCACTTAACACATGATTATGTCCCAACTCCAAAAAGGGTTGGAGATGAAATGTTATTCTTGAAGGTGAATAATGAGGTGGACGCAACTGAATTTTAAGTCGAAATCCAATGTATCCAAAAGAAATAGAATTCAATATGTTATAGTATCAAAAGCCATTTAAATTTTAGTTTCTCAATTGGTTAGAGTTAGACAGCTTACTCAGGAGCATGATAACCAAAAGTTCCAAGAACACGGGTAGAGTGAAGACGTGCTGCCATATCAGGAGCTTGATTGGACAAATCAAAGTCAGCAATTTTAGCAACATCATCATCAAAGATGAGTACATTGCTGGACTTAATATCACGATGGATAATGTGGGACTCAGCCTTTTCATGCAAATATTCAAGTCCTCTAGCAGCCCCTACAGCAATTTTCACACGTTGTGCCCATGATAGAACAGGACCTGGTTGTGCTCCTTTCACTCCTTTTCTTCCTGAGTAGAAAGTGCATGACAATGCGTAAGATCAATAACTTAAACAAAAGGAAAATTGGCAGTAGGTGGCTCAGTATACTTATACAGAAACAGAAATTGACTTAGAAAACATATAAACTTCTAAAGCTTTTGACCAGTAAAGATTTGGCATGATTTTATGTACCATGAAGAATATCATGAAGTGATCCATTAGAAGCATACTCGTATACTAGTATGCGGGAACTCCCATCAACGCAATAGCCAAGCAATTGAACAAAATTTCCGTGCTTCAGCCTCGAGACCATGGAGACCTGTACATTTGCCATCTTTTAGCCTTGATAAATATAAATGATAACAGATGTTTCCTTCTACATTTTTTCTATTTCTAATGTTATTGGGGGGTGAATCTGAATAGAAACCTGTGCTAAAAATTCATCATCAGGCTGTTTGCTGGCATCTAACTTCTTGATCGCTGCAGGCTGCCCGTTTTTAAGCATACCATAGTATACTCTCCCATATGAACCCTCTCCAATCAAAGCATCATTTCCAAAGTTATCCGTTACTTCTGATAGTTCTTCGATGGGTATGGTAGGAACCAATATTGGTTGCATTTTAACAGCTTGAGTGACTGCTGGTGCAGCTTCGGGTTTATGATAACCCCCATTGTTTCCTATGAGAAAATATTCAACGTAAAAATTAAAAATTTAATGAATTACGTTACTTCCATAGAAGGCATTGTTGGTAAGAGGTAAGTTAAAGTCAATCGGTGGACATAAGAGGCAAAATACCTTGTTTGCAATTGACAGATATATACGACATTGAAAATAATTTGTTGTTTTACTAGATATGTTTAGAACTCTTTTGATGGTCCAAAGAGAATACCAGTATTTTGTTTTCCTGCATACATGCCTCCATTGTCAGCTGCTTTCTGAATTTCATCTTCTTCACAGCAGCTAAAGCAGCTCATCTTTTCCCGCTAATTGATCCCCTAACTGACCAAAGTGAGCATTCAATTATCTCACTGGAGAATAATTCTCTTTCAAGCAAACAAAATTACACAACAAAGAGAAGGGTAACTACTTGTAAGGCTGGCCAACCAATACAACATGCATCGCCATGGAACTAGCTAGTTAAAACCAAATTCAAGAACTTCTTAGAAGAAGTACAAATTAAATCAAATGCCCAAAAACACACCAAAAGTCTCAACACCAGTTTTCAAAAACTCTAACACACACTAAGAAAAACAATCTCCTTCATCAAAATCTTATAATGCATCAAAGGCATACTTTGGATCTACCAACCCACTTTAATATCAACGCCAACCAAAAAAAAAAAATCATCTCATCGCTTCAAACTCAAAGAATCGAAGCAGACACTACAGCCGCAACGCATCAACTCTTCCAGTTATACCGTCTAATTTCCAGATCAAACAATTAGCAACCAGTAAACCAACAAATTAATTGTTTAAAAAAGAACGCCAAGAAACAACAAGTCAGTATAAAGTTGAATTCATTAAAATCAACATCATCGTCTTTAATTTTCCAAAACCTAGCCATTCACCAAGAGTACAAAAACAGTAATCAACACCAGCAAAAGCTTGATATCAGTAAAGAGATCCATCTATACCAGAAAAACAGAGCAATCCGACAAACTTTGAAGAGCTGAAATCTTCAATCGGTGTGTGAAAAAACTGTGTAGAAGACTGTGTATCGCCGTTCTGGCACTTCGTGATCTGAGCTCCGGAGCCGGCGAAGATTGCGCTGCCTATTTTGTTCTCTAAATTTCTCTATTTGTTTTATTTGTTTTTTTCTATCCTTTATCAAAGGTGACTTTATTGCCTTTTTTTTTTCCCCTTTCTTTTTCCTTTTCTTTCTTCCTATATATCAAATTGAAAGTCTATAGTCAAATTTCTCGTCCTTCTATCATTGGCTCCACCAATTAAAAGCTATGTTTAAAAAGTATTTAACAAACTTTTGGCTTAATTATAGAAAATCAACTTTATAATGTTTGTAAATTTTTACTTCAAACTTGGTATGTTAAATATCAATAGCTGTTAGGTAAGAATGAAATGTTTGTTTAAAATGGATGTGATCTTCCTTCTGCATACTAGAATTGGTGCAAGTTTGGAGATGATCTCACAATTGGTCGTCATAAGTGATTGGTTGGAGTTGAACGTCCGAGGTAGTTACATAGTCAGAAGTGGTAATCATCAGAGGTAGAAACGCGCGGAGCAATTTCTGTAGTTGATCAATGAAGGTGGTATTCGTTGGAGTTGGATGCTAGATGATTGCTAAATGTGCGTGTAACAGTTGGTCGTTAGAGCATGTCGTCGATGATGATTTTTGTTGGAGTGAGGTGGTGGTTATTGTTGAAGTTGGACGCATAGAGTTAAGTAATTGGAAACAATGAAATAAGAGAGAGTTAGTTAATTTAAATCAAGTTAGTGTGTACGAATAATTAACCAATTCAATTTGGCGTCTGTCCAACTTATCAGAGGCCGTTTAGTTTGAGGGTTTTCTCCATGTTTAAAAACATACGAATTTTCAAAAGTTATACCAATACTTATAGCCTTAATTAATTTATTTTTTTTTTCTTTATTTTTTTTATTTGACAAAAATGTCTTTACTATTAATTACTACACCATATCTCCTCCCTCTTCCACTTGTTATCTTGCACATATGCTTTACATCTTCTCCTCTTCTCTTCTTTCGCACTCTCTCTCCCAATACGTCTCCTTCTTCAATCTCTAAAACCACAATCTTCAATCAATGCATAAAAGTTATTACAATAAGAAAGGAGAATAATGGATACACTCAAACACCTTGGGAACTTCGTATGAGAAATGAAGAAGTGTTGTGTTCTAAATTGTAGGATAAAGAGGATGAAACAAAGATCATCTATTCTTAAAGTTATTTCTACATACTTTATCTCAATTTAACTATATTTATTTTGGCATACTAATGATTTTCATTCATAGATGGTTAGGGCATTTGTTTACTATTTTTTTAAAGCTTCGACATTAATATAAGTTTTAAAGCTCGAGGGTGCTTTTGAAATGAGGTATTAAAGGTTTTCCTTCACACACTAATGAAAAATGTGTTTTTGAAAGTTTTTGTATCAATTTACGGAGTTATACTAAATTGTACTTTGAGGTTTGACACCTATGATTACTGTTTAAGAAGCTATGGAAGAGAATCTGAATGACTTATGTTAGTTGTTTAAGAGAATTTGAAAAGATTTAGGATGTTGGTTTGGTTCATGGGTTTGATGTTGTCGTGTGTGATCGATAGAATTTTAGGTTCGGTATTTTTTATTTTTTTGGTATGTTTCAAACAAAACCAAAAAGCTAAAAAAAAAGCCACACAAAAGAGTAGAGTCCACCAATAGGAGATGTTCTTCCAGCCACACACCATAAAAATGAAATCTTCAAACGTGGACAACTATATGGTCGACTCAAAGAAAACCATTTGAATGAAGCTTAAGAATGACATCAACGAAAATAATATAGATCTTATTAGCATTACAAAGATTAAAAAAGAATGGCAGCCTGGAAGATCCTAGCTAGAAAAACCATGAAACAAATAATTTTAGGTCTAGTTTTATGTACTAGTTGGGTAGAGATTATTATTTGATTTGATCCTTATTGGATTTTACAATGTCACCGTAAAGGTAATGTTGTAGACCTTGTATTTTGTTTGAAGTGTTTTGATTTTATTAGCAAAGATTATGATATTTGATTTGTTGTCATTGATACAATTGTCCATTTTAGAATTTAACAAACTAATTAAGAATCTTTGAGTTCATACATTTTTTTTAGGAAAAATAGGATCAAAGTTTTTCAAAAATGTCCATTTTAATTTTACATATATCCAAAATCAACCCTTTTTTAAATTATATATCTTCAATTTTGACGGACATTATGAACCATTTGAATTTTTTATTTTAAGAATCAAACATTTATGATAGAGTACCTTGTTTGGGTTGAGTTTTTGGTGCTTTTTACACCAACTCGAATTCGGATTGGCTGGGTTACAACCTAAAAGACCTAAATGAACTCTCCAACCAAATTCAACCCTCTTAAGATTCAAGCTCAGTTGGATTGTTATAACTTTTAATTTATTTTTATCTCTTTTATTGTTTTTCTAAATCATTAATTAAAGAAAAAAATTCAATAACCAACCATGATAGACACAATTAATTTTTTTTATTTAAAAAATTGATCCAACCTCAAAGCACAAAGAAGATAGAGAAGTAAAATGATCCAACCACCTGCTTTGACCATAAACTCCAAAACTATCAAAATTAAGCAGTAGTCAAACACTATCAATACATTTATTTACAAATTAAAACGTGATTAGAAATCTACAAATTAAAATGATTTTCTTAAATTATAATCTATAAAGTCTGAGGAATCTATTTAATATGCAAGTGAAATCAAAAATATTGTTAATATAACTTTTTTTATTGATAATATTAATTTATTTTTAGGCAGTAGATAGCAATTTATTTATTTATTTATTTAGCTCTAACTTTTAATTAATTAGTTGTCGTAATTGACTATGAAGTCACACGCGCCTTCTAGTCTTCAAGCGCGTCGTTAAGTCCAAGGTGAGATTTATTTTTTCTTTTAAATAATAATAGTAATTACGTGTGTAAATGGTATTGGTTACGACGAGGTTGAATGAAATTTCAATTGCCAACGATGTTGACAATGTCCTCAACCCAAATTGGAAATTTGTCCTTTTGACTCTTTTCCGCTGCCCTTGTTAGATTTTTTACTTTTTACTTTCCGCCATTTTTCCAAATATTTTTAAATACTTCTTTTACTCTAGCCGTAACATTAATACATCTTATATTATTGTATTTTTTTTTTTTTTAGTTAAAATTATAAGTTTTCTATTTTTAATTTTATTTTAGTATAGTTATTTTAATATAAAAATTGAGTCGACGATGAATCGAATCTTTCACCTTGAAAATCAATTATTATCTCAATTAGTGTTTAGTTGAACTCACTATGGTTGATAAAGTAATTTTTAATTCTTAATAATAGTTAGTTATAAGAAAAATTACATTATATGACAAAAAAAATTTAGAAAAAAACATTTCATAGCATCTATTTTTTTTCACATATTGTAAATGTGACAATTAGATATACGAGACGAGTATGAATTGGCTATTTATTTTTAAATTTGTTACTTTAATAATTTATAAAATTCTACTATTGTAATGTTTTTTTTTTTTTTTTTTTTGTTATTTTTACAAAGGGTCATTATTATAACACTGACTTGATATTTTTGGGTTCAATATTTAGTTCATCTTGAGTATTCATTATGTTTGGATTATAATTATTGATTTGTATTCTTAAAGTGACAGTGATTTATTAGTTAATTAAATATGATTTCACTAAAAATTAAACAATATTTTTATTAAATTTTGAGTTTTTTTTTTTTTAAATATCCTCTGTTACTATTGATTTTAAAATTTGGGGCAAGAAGTCTTGTACTTATTTTTCATTTCTTAAATCCACAAAATTATTACATATAGAGGAAAGCAAATTTTGTTTCAAATAATTAAGATGTTCACTTTTAATTTTAAATTTAATTAATTTATGAAAACAGTAAATAAAATTTGAGTTTAATTGATATGGAAGTTTTGAAAAATATCTAATAATTAATCAAGGTCTGGTTATATGTATGAACAAAGGTTTAAAAACTAATTAAACATTTATATGACTTCCCTCCAATTAAACACACTATTAAAAGTTTAAAAACATGTAATTTAATATACATTTTAAATGCAATTCTATCCTTTTTGAATGATTAAACTTTAAAAATTCATTTTTATATATTATGTAACAAATTATAAAGATGACCAGATTTATTCAAATGATTTAACATATATCGTCGTTGGTAGAAAATAGATACTTATATATATTGTGTCTTAGCGACCGGGAGATTTGTAGTTCAAATCCACACATTCTTTTATTATATTTAAGGGTGTTAAAAAAAATGCATTGTACAGTTAGAATTGGGTTTAAATAAATTAATTCTTTTTTGGTTTAATTGGTTTGAGGGTTTAGCACTCTAAAAAAAGGAATTATGTAAATTAAATTTGAGTTGTTAATCTAATTGATATACATTTTATTTATTTTTATAACACAAATTTAGATAAATGGTTCAAGTAAGTGGAATTAAGCAAACATTTTCCAGGGTTAGGTTAAGTGGCCGATCCATATATTTTACAATAATTGTTTAGAAAAATATTTAGATAAAAATTGAACTCACAACATTAAGCAGGGACACAACCACTAGAGGAGAAGTAGAGTTTAAGCAAAATGAAGATAAATTTAATATATATTGTAATCTAACACTTCAAAATCAATATTAAAATACAAAAACCGATAATGTGAGGGGGTCAGTGCCCCTGGTCCCTTAATAAATCTGTCCTTGGTTAGATTGGATCAAGATCATTTTTTAACAAGAGATATATATTTTAGATTGAAGAAGTTTGCAACACGAACAATTGTGTTGGACCTAAAAAGTAGATCAATCTAACTCAACACGCAAACGTTCGTAATTGTATTTTTAATAATTCATTTATTTGTTTTATAAAAGAAGAAGGAAATTAATGATGGTCAATTTGTGCATTGCAAGTTGAACATAATAGAGATAGAATATTATGAAATCAATCACTTCAAAATAATTGCAATGCATGTGTAATGAAAAGTAGATCACAACTCACAATTAAGTCCATAATTACTATGGTCATAATAATTAATGCCTACATTTTTCAGTAATTACAATATTTATTATATAATCATTATCTAAATTGTTGATTGTATAGTTTGATAAAATCTAAAGTAGATTATATAAATTAGGGAACTTCCAAATATGGCAACCAACCAATAATAATAAAACTAATTATAAAATATGGCAAAATTGATAGATGATTAAACATTATTTCAAAAAAATTTAATTTGCTACATATTTTACTACTTGACCATCAACATTTTTTTAAATGTTTACAATTTTCTTTTTAAGATAAAATAGTCTACACATCAAACACATATTATTATACATAAACAAACTATTATAATCAAATTATAGTAACATACGACTATAATAACTCACAACTTCTTGCCTCAAATACATTTTAAACGTTTAAATCTATAAACATTTCACCAAATACATATATATAAATTAAATCTTTTATCTAATTTTGTTTTATATATATTTCAAATAGTTTCAATCTTTTTACTACTTTTAAAAATAACCCACATCAAAAATCAAAGTAATTAAAAAACTATATTTAGAATAGCTTTAATAGAAGGTCATATTTACAATCACTTTAAAATTAAATGCATTTAAGTCTAACACACCATTTAAATTCATAGATCAAAATAGTCTGATTAAAATACAACAACAATAATAAAAACAATAGGAAGAAGAGGATTAAAGTAACTAATGTATATTGAAATTTGTTTAATTTTAGTTAAATTTAATAATAAAAACAATAAGAAGAAGAGGATTAAAATAACTAATGTATATTGAAATTTGTTTAATTTTAGTTAAATTTAATCCCTAATCTTTGTTAAAATTAAGGAAATGATTGCAATAATTTTGATACGAAGAAAAATAATGTATGAATATATTTTTAAAATTTATAGTGAAAATACTAATAAAAATATAAAACAATAAAAAAAAATCTATAATATACTGAAGTGTAGAAACTAAAATTATAAACAAAACTAAAATTGAACGGAATCTAAACTATAGAACTAAAACGAGATTTGAACTTAAAAGTAATAAATATCTTTATTGACACATTGATGGAAGGCAATTGACTAATGACTACACCGTGTCGGGCCAAGCCCATTAACAAAGCACATTCCTTATCGGCCCAAAAAACAAATTTCTACGAGCCCATTTTCGAAATGGTCCAATTTTGTTCATTTGATTCTATGAGATTTTTAAATTTTCAAAATTTGACAATATTAACTTCAATTCTTTTGGCATTATTGACGACCATTTGTTTGGTTTTCTTCACCATATTGAACTTTTCGAATTACACATACACTCAAATCTTTAGTCCATTTGTTTAATTCATGTATTTCCATTATCTTTTTGCCTACAATATGTTTTTTATTTTTTGAATTTCTCTTATTGTTTAAGGGTAGATGCTTTCTTAGACACGTAGTTAAACACATTACTATTGTACAATAAATGTTCTAAGTAATTGGATCAACTTATCAAGTTTCCATTAAGATAGGATCCACATAAGGAAAATCATTTATCATTCATTAGTTATTATCGGGAAGCATTTTTGTAAACGCTCAAATCAAAATATGATTTCCAAATTAAGTTACGAATTAGCATATGCATTTAAAAGTTTACATATTCAAATAATCAGATGACACCACTCATTTGACTTACTATTGTGTTTGTCCATTATCTTGGATGGCATGTTTGATGACGTTCCTCTTTTCATACCAATGTGGTGGATAATTGAAGAAATAAAGTGTATTTGCAAGAAAAAAATAACCTTGAAAGGATTCAACAATAAATAAACAAGACGGAACTTTAACCTATGAATTTTGTTGACTTTGATGCTTTATTTCTTCTCGAGCCAAAAATAAATAAATAAATAAATAAAAGCGATCTTTTTAATATAGTTTTTTATTAATAAATTAGTTAACTTTTGAAATAATTGCTTCAATAATGGTTTTAAATCAAGTCCTGTGTGATTACATGTACTACACAACTTTTATGATTAGGGGCATTTGAGATATTTACTAAACTCAAAATTATTAATTTAACTGGTACTATGTTTTGCTAATTTATCATATTAAAGTTCCTTTATTATTTTTCAAAACATATACACTATATAGTTTGGCCATTGATGGTGTTATTTAACCCCTTTTTATTTGTCTAATAAGTCCATTTTCTAACAAATGATATTTCATTTAAGTTTCGTTTACATGTTTATATTTTTATTGGTTTTTTTTTTTTTTTTTGTATTATATTCATTGTATTGTAGAAAAACTAACAAAAAGAAAATAAAAAATAAATTTAAAGAAAATGTCTCTAGTTGTAAATATAATATAAACAATAAAAATTCTAACAAATTTAGAAAGTAAATTTAAAGAATACCCCTAATGTGTATGTATATATATTTCTTTTCAAATTTCCATAAATTGGGAATTATAGTTTCCTTATCAACAATTTTATCAATAACAAATTCTAATTTTATATAAATAGCTTTGCTAGCATACAATGAAAGGTCACCTTTAATTGTATTGAAAAACAAATTGTAATAAAGAGCATATCAATATTAGGAAAAGATGCATTAAAATTAATGCCAATATTTTAAGTCTTTACTATCCATAAAATTTGTAATTAAATTATAGACATGGTGTAAGATTAAGGTATCAAATAAAGGCTAAAGACACATTTGTTAATCTTTTAGATCTTTGTCACAGCTAGTTTTCAAAATAATCTTGTAATTGAGGATTCTTTACCAAAAAATGACTCTAGTTATCACTTTTTTTTAGGACAAATGTCAATTTATTTGCCTAAATTTTAGAAATTGTATTAATATAAAGGATGAACTTTGTTAGATGTAATAATGATTATATTTTAAAATCATCGATGTATTAATTCATATACTTGTGTAGACTTCAACAAACGTTGATTTATCAAAATTGACTATATTATAATTTGAATGGACACTTTTTAAATAAATCTTAATTGAGAATCGTCTCACTTGGTTCACTTGTGTAAGTTTAGAGGTTTAATTGATAAAATTGTAATTCTCAACGATGTTTATTCAAATAACATATAATTAAGAGTTTATATTGTTACCCTTATAAAAAACTCATAGTTTAACTCGATAGAACTCCAAAAATTATAAATTGATATTTGATGTTTTTAAATATTACATCACAAAATAAGTCAAGATTATTAGAGCATATATGCCAACTTCTTGAAAATAGAACTAATTAACAAAAAACTTTACTATTGATTTGGAGGTCAAATTCTCACTTTTTCTATCATACAAAAGGTAAAAGACCAAAAAAATAAATTCCAATTCAAATGAAAACTCATGGAAATTTTTTCTATTATTGTTGTCCTATATACTCTTTTCATTATTATTGAATAATCTTTTCAAGATATATTCTCTTACTCAGTTCAGGTCAATGATCGAGATCTTTTAATTTATTATTGGTGTGTTCGGACAACAAACATTTTGAATATCTTTGCTTTTGGTACTATCCTAAAAAGTTACATACATACCAATGGAGATAATTGTCCTCACTTATATGCTCAAGATCATTCTCATATTTAATCGGTGCGAGACTACATAGGATTTTGGTCGCATTAACCACGCAAAAAGTTTTGAATTGAGAAATTAAAATGTGAGAATGGGGTTTGAATAGTTTGAGGAGGACTTGCATTTAGGAGAGAAAAAAAATGTTGGGTTCCTTTAAGATGAATTGTCCTTTTAATGTGGAATAATTGAAATAGGGGATGACTTTGGCTAAGGGCATAGTACACCCATAAGACTTACAATACCAAACTGCCTAAGATGCTTTAGGTCCTTTTCATTATGCTTCTATTCCAATTTTACCCCTCTTTTCTAGGAAGAGAGAGAGGAAGATAGAGATTATAATTGGGTACCCTTTTGCACATGAAGCACTGACAAGTGGTCTACCTTGTCAGTATCTTCATCTTGTTTTATTTATTTATTTATTTATTATTATTATTAAATTAAAGCTTATGATCTATTTATTTAGGGTTCAACCATAAGAGTAAAAATACTTTCGTTGGTTTGTTTGATTTCGTTGGTTTAGATTGAACTTTTGTTTAGTTTTTGTCGGTTTAAGAGATGGCTTTAATGTCAAAACTAAAATTATCATTAGTTGTGTTTTTCTTTAGTTGATAATGAAATTTGGTAATAAAAGTGAATTTGTGATTTGGAAGAGCAAACCGATAAATAATTGTATTGAAGACAATAAGATTTGTGAGTAGTATGATGCTTAACTACCAAACAATTTGATAATCAAGTTGATATGATTTAGGGGTAAATAAACTGAAAAATTCCTAAGATGCTAAAAGGTCCAATAAAGTATGAGAATTTTAGATTGGACCCTTCAAGATTGAATTTCGTTTTTGGCTTTTGTCAATTTGACAATCATGGTATTGAATTTTCAACTACATGTCAATATTTCTATCGTTATTTCAACATTTTTCTTATATTATAATCTACGAACTATAATGATAACTAACTATAATAACTAATTCAACACTTTAACCATTAATTTTTTTTTTCTTTGATACTTTATGGGATTAATTGTTATTTAATTGATTTTTGCTTTGGTTTTGTTTTTGATGTTTTAAATACTCATGTATCCATTTGAAATTAAATTTGGTAAGAAGTTGGATAGATTAAATTTATAACACTTATTGTATTCTTTTTATTTAGACTATAAATTTATCTTGCAGTACACTTTATTATATTTTCTAATTAGTTTTAAAAAATAATAATGAGAAGAAGAAAGAGATTGATGAAAGGTGAAGAAAGATTGCTTCCTAATCTCAAACATTTCTTATTGCCATTGGTACAACTCCACACACACTCTTTCATCTTGAAATTATATTATATAATAACAAATTATAGATTTCATTTTTTTTTATTTGTGTAAGAAGGTATATAAAATACTCAAATATAATTGATATATTTAGGTTATTAAACAAGTTTGATATTCTTTTGTCCCCGTCATTCGTTTTGGTTCATTATGCTTCACCATTTTTTAAACATTTATTTTTGTTCTATATCACTATAGTCGTAAATAGTTTGTAAGTTAAATACACAATTTGTGTTAATTTTTTTAAAATATGAATAAAAATTATCACTTCTTAAGAGTACATTAAGCATACATTATAATAAATATGAACACACATTCCAAATATAGATATGAATAAATGAACATCTTAAAAATATATGAACCAAAACTAAAAACACAAAGTTACAAACAATACTTAAATCTTATATAATCATTGTACTCAATTTAATCTTTTTCTATTTCAAATGCAATTTTTAAATATATATATGAAGCGAAATGCTATATCAATATACACTAAAAGTAATTAGTTATAAAGGTATATTCTCAATTCTTAATAACTAAAGTTAATAAATTTGACTTAATTGAATTGGGTCAGGTATATTAGTTAAATATAGTTTGATTAATAATTAAATCCATCGATGCGATATAGGAATATTAATAGGTAAATTCTATATATCTCTTCTGTATATCATTAAAAAGAAAGTTGCTACGTCTTCACAATTAAGTACATTTCACATGTAACTAGTAGTATTTATGTTTTCGTTTTTGCAAAGAGTCTAATTGGGTGTGATTCATATGGATCAAAAGAAAAACAAAGTTTGTTGTGAAAATGGATGTATTCAAAGAATTATACAGAAGTAAGACTAATCTTCAATTTCTTATTAATTAATTTGAATGTTGCATAATTATATGATAATAAAGGTAATTTAAAAAAATAAAAGTCAAAATTAATTAGAAAATATATTTCAAAGTAAACATACAAACCAAACCATACTATCATTATAATTTAGTAAAATAATATATCCAAAGCTAAAAATTCTAGTCACATACTAGTTTTTAAGAATTTTTTATAGTTTTAGTTTGGTGTAGTTTATTTTGAATGAACTAATTAAATGGATGGATATATAAATTGATTGCAATGTTTAGTTTTCTTTGCTTCATATTTAAAATAATTGTTGTGAAAAAACTTTATAAGTAACTTAGTTTGATTGAGATGAAATATATATTAATATCTAACAAATAACATGTCTACGGTTTGAATATTCTATCTTTCGTTTTTTTACCTCCTACAAAAAGAGAGTAAAAATTAATTAAGATAAAAGCAAGAATTAACATTTTGTTCATATATCAAAATATCTATAAATTATAGAATTCTAATTAGTTTAATTAATATCTTTGATGTATTTAATAAAAACTATTTATTACTATATATTAAGACAACTTTCGTTCTATCATCTTTTTAGCATTTTGAAAGGTCGTTTTTGTATGTTTCTCCATCAAATGGATCAATTCAATTCTCATTAATCTTTCTCACCTACTTTCGAAAGTACAAGGTAAAAAAATCGTATGGATATATAATAGACAATGATACCTCAAAACAACAGCTCCTAGATACAACCTAATTAACTAAAGTCAAACACAAATAAATGAAAAAAAGAATCAAGATGATGATGATTATTTGTATGTTCATCTTTTGAGAGGTTAGAAGCTCAATTATTCTATTCTCATCATCGTTATTTAAAATAGTTATGGGGAAGAAAATATATGTAAATTAGATTTTATTTTAGTTGTTAGTTATTTTAGTAAAATTACTTACCAATTCCATTTTGTAGTATTTATAAGACAAATTGTACCCTAGAAAAAACTTGGCCAATACAAGCACCCTACATTATTTGATGTCCATTTCACTTCAATATATCTTATCAAATTTGAACATTTAATGTAATGTTTTCCTTTTTAATAATTTAATTTTTCTAATTCTACAATCAATTATTGAAAAGGCAATTTAAATCTCGAGACACAATTTTTTTTCAATTAGCTAAATTATTCTCCTTTTCAATTTAACACACACTAATTTGGAGATGCAAATTAAAATTTGATAATTTATCCACAATAAATAAACAAATATATATATATATATATTAACAATATACTTTAAGGTATTATGTTGAAGTTTGATTAGCTCACTCAATTAAAAAAAGAACATACTACAAATGGAAATTGAAATTATAGAAATAATAATAGAATATCAACAAAGGCCTTTTCATTCATTTTTAAAAAGAAAAAATGTTGGTGACACTATACACAACAAAATAACATTTACGTCAAAAAGTAACTTTAATTAATTAATATGCTCTTCCATTTTAGATGTGAGATGTTAATTTGATTTTTATCTTCATTATCGTTGTACTCAAAGAGGAGCCGTTTACAAAAACCAACCCTAAAGTATGATGGTTGCAATTATACCCTTAAAGTTTCAAAAATAAAAATTAATTATTTTGTTTTTGGTGATTTTGTTCAAACATTCTTCCCTCTCGATCTATCTCTGTCCTTATTTTGTTTTGCATTATTTTTTATAAATTTTATTTAATTGTAGTATATATTGAATAATACAGTGTATATTTTATGAATGAAATGTTCTTATATCAATTTGTTTATGTATTTTATTTAAATATTCATATCTTACGTAGTAAATAATACGTTATGTTGGAAGCAATGGTAATTATGTATGAAAGTTGTTTATGTTTACATGAGAAAAAATTATGATGAGTGTATATAATATATGTCATTAAAACATTAGTTGTTCTCTAGGATATGTAATGTAGAGGAAAACTGAATATGTTTGCAATGTAAGGACTTTGACGAAAGAATTGAAGATCCAGAAAATTGTATGAAAATATGGTTGAAAGTTCAATTGATTTATGAAGAGTATATATATGAAATAATACATTGTAAGTTATATTAATGAAAGGTTATGCTATCAATTTGTTAAACTAGTTTATGCATTTTATTTCAATTATTCATATTATATATAATAAATAATAAATAATAAATTATATTCAATATAATAAATTGAAAAACTTTGATTAGTAACGTAGATGAAAATTTATAAAAAAATATGAAAATAAAATAACCAAATTAAAAACTAAAATATGAATATTTCAAATAAAAATTTGAATCAACATACTAAAAGTCTAATAATAAGAAGAAAAAACTAGTTCAATAAATAAAGATTGCATCTCTTTTGATTATGGCCAACACATCCACAACGACTACATTTAAAACTCCATTTTAGAAGGAACTTTAATATTATTTGATAGACCAATTGAACGTTTTACATTCGGTGAGAGGATGTCAACTTCAATTTCTGTATTATTGAATAAATGCAATAATATATATGTAACAAATCATAGAACATAAATGTATTATGCAATAATGTATATGTAAGAAATCAAAGAAATTACTAATTGGATAGAGAGAAAAAATAAAGAAAATGAAACGAAACATAAAGGAAAAACTGAACTATATGTGTCACTAAATACGTATTATTGTATATATACAGATGTATATATTAATAACATCATATGTTTATGTGCAGTTATATATAATGAAATTCAACTATAAATTATGTATAATTGAATATATGTAGTAGTATGTATGTAACAAATCACAAAACATAAATATAAATAAGATGTATATATTTGATAAATCACATAATAGAAGTAGATTAAACAGTGGTATACAAATGTGAATAAGATATGAATAAGATAACTGGAACATGAATATATATATGAAGTGTTATATATATGTAAGCAATATTATATAATGAGGTATTATATATGCAAACCACATAATGTATATCTATTATGGAGTAATATATGTAATGATTAAAAAAAAATTGAACAATTACATACAGCAGTGGTATATAAATTAAGTATTAAAAATTACAGAACTAAAAAAAAAAAATTGAACGTATTATGTGATCATATTATCCAATACAAAGTATATATGCAACAGAACACGAAAATTTACTTCAAAAGATACAGTACCGTATGTGTAAAAAAAATACAAAACGCATATCCTATCATTTGTATATACTCAACATGACAAAAATATAAATTGAAGTAAAAATAACAAATTTCTTGACGAAAAAAACTATATACTAAGAAACGGAAATTAAATATTATAAGAAAAGAAGAATGAACGAAAAAAGAATACTAATTAATTCAAAATCGCCAAATCGAAAAAGAATAATAAAGAACAAGTTTATTTTCCTATAAGAATCGAAAAAAAAAAAAGAGCAAAAAATAATCTTGGCTTATGATTGAAATTAAAAATTGTTATTACCACGTAAAGAAATATAATTTATACATATTTAAATGGAGCAATTTTAAAAATAGTAAAATAAATTAAAATATTTACCAACTATAACAAAATTTTGGATTCTATCACTATCGCACATATTTATGACTATTAATGATAGAACTTGTCGTAGGTTGTAAATATTTTTGTAAAATCTACTATTTTTTTAAAAAATTCTATTTAAATCATAAACAAGTAATAAATATTAGATGAACAAAATAATTAAGAAAAATTACCATTGATATAATAAATTAGACGGTTGATAATTAAGAAAAATTTTTTAAAAGATTTTTGAAAGTATAAAAAAAAATTCTATTTAAGATTTACTAATATAATTTATTTTTAAATAATTAAATGAAGGTTAAAATTGTCCAAAAATACTTTGATTTTCTAATTTAGATAATGATTGAAAAATTAGGACATTTGTAAGGTATTATGAATAATTTATATATTTTCTCAAAATCTTTCATGACTATATACACTTGAGATTTAGCTTTATTATTTATGGGTCCAATTTTGGCACTTTAAAAATTTAGAGACTAATTCTGATTGAAAGGAGAGTGTAATTGCAACAACCATCATATTTTAGGAGTTATTTTTGTAATTTATCTAAAAATAATATTTAAAAATATAAACTTTATTTATGATAAAAGATAATAAAAATAATAATGATCGAATTAGAAGGTGCAAAAGAAACCGAACTCAACTGACGTTAAAACACCTAAATATACTTTAAAAAGAAAAAAACTATTTAAATAGAAACATAGAAATAAAAAATAGTGTAGAATACTTAAAAAAGAGAGGATCCAAGATCTTATATTAATAATTATATGGAATCATATACATATATATATACACACTTGAGAATAGAATAATGCATGTGTTCAACCAAAGACAACATGTTGAGAAAATGATATTGTCTAACCTTAACTCCCCAATAACTCATCAAAAGACAAATCATATTGTAAAATATACATTTAATAATTTAGAATAAAGTTGTTTAAATTAAAAGGGTGTTTTTAATTATTAGGAGTGTTTTGTTTTCATTTTATATTTTTCTAATTAGTCAAACCATTATTTGCTTTTTTATATTTTATTCTCTTTTCAATCAATTTTCGCATATTCTTGATATTTTAATTGAATGGAAAAGAAGAATATGTATAAGTATTATTTTATGTGAGAGATTAATTAAATATTCCCTCTTTAGATTTTCATGTGGAATAATATTGTTGAATTTGATGAATTATATTACATGAACTTGCTTATTTATTTTATTAAAAAATGAAACTAGCATTTGAAATTTGCTATGAGTAAAAGGAAAGAGGTGAAAAACAACAAATAAATAAATAAAACTTAGAAAAAAAAAACCTAAATTATATTATAAGTTACAATTGACTAATTATTCAACTAAAAAAACAATCAAGAGTTCAAAGGCAACAAAATCTGACCCATTCATGTAATATTTAATACACTAATTAATAATATTTCAAACCACTTAATTAATTGATCAACCCTTCTTGTATGAATTATTATATATATATATATATATTTAAAAAAAAGTCCATTTTGATTTCAACACTTTTGATAAAAATTGCTTTTAAAAAGGTATTTATGTATTTTCGTTACCATTAAAGTGTTGGAAAATATTTTTTTAAAAAAATTAAATATGAAAAGTTAAACTAAATACACTGTAATTATAATTTAGATATTATTATCATCATCATCATACCTTTTAGTATTTAATTAGGGTTTTGAATATGATTTTTATTTGGTCCTAACTTGTTTTAAAATGTTACACTTTTTAAATTTTAAATTTAAATTTAATCATATAATTCAAAGGTTGGATTTAATTAGAATTTAACAGTATGGCCCATATTCAATATCTCCCTATTTAAAATAATTTTCCTAATTAAATACTCTATTAGAGATCTATATAATGATAAAACTCTAGAGATTGGTCTTTTATCTCAACCTTATTAGATAGTATCATAACTCGTGCTATGAGGAAAACCATCTAGCCAGCATAGATCTAGGCTTTAATTGTTTATTGTGAAGTAATGTTAGATTTATACTGTATAATCATATAAATTAATTAAAACTTTCATCCAAATATATTATAGTTTTACTTCTAAAGTTCGAGTTTTCTATTTGGTCTCTACGTTAATTATTAATCTCTGACTTTAATTTTATTAAATAATCACATCCAAATCTTTATTAATTAATATATTCAAAATAATTAATAATATATATATATTTTTATATTTTCTAATATTTTACTACACGATTATTTTTAATTAATTAATAAACGTTAACACTAAAAACTTAAAATGAAAGTGAGTATGTAGTGAAATGGTGAGTTTAAAAATGTTAATATAAAGGACCACCTTCTAAACAAAACTCAAATCTAAAATATAATATTTTAAAATTTATAAACTAAATTGAACTTCTACGAATTTAAAAAACTAAAAATAGAAGATATATTTTAGGGTTATATATATATATATATAAATGGAAAAATATATGAAGTTTGAAAATTGTTGGGACATTATTAATATTTTGAATACATTCATAGGAAGAGAGAGAGAAAAAAAAAGTCCCTACAAAGCACTTCTTCTCCTCCAATAGAAAATGTTAAAATTTTGTTGTGGATAAAATAGCAAAAAGAAAAAGAAAATTACAATTTTGTTTGAAATTAAAGAAAAAAGATGATACAAAAAATTTGGCATTTTATGATTTGGGTAAAGCTAAGGGAATAATTTGGAGGATCCTTGTGGGCTCTTTGTGTTTGCTACCTACCGGTTCATCCACTCACAAATAAACCAAACCACCTCATTTCTCTCTTTTTAACTTCCTCTAATATCTCTAATTAATTTCACTAAAATATAACAATCTGACTGAAATAGATTACTATATTTATTTCAGTTCATCATCATAGGTAACAACGTAAAATTCTGTTATATTTGAAAATAACATTTAAATTTTATACATAATTGTATTTTTAATTAAGTAAAATCACAATTTTAGTTTGTTGAAATTTAGATTTAAATTTTATTTGGTCGTAAATTATTCTTTTTGAAGAGTAGAATTAAATTATTTTTTGTAGAGTAGAATTAGTATTAAAAAAAAAAGTTTTTCATGAACGAAAATCAAAATTAAACACAAATGGTGAGAGAATGTGCTTTTCTATAATTTGATAATTAGACGTATGATTTGGTAAAAGATGTCATTCTCCACGGTAATTAGAAAATTAAATTTGAATTTAGTCTATAGTTTAGGGAGGGACAAGAATGTAATTTTGTACTTCACAAGGCATACCTAATTATTTGTCTATTAAAGTTGAACCATTCATGGAAAATTAGAATATAGTCCACAAGTTTTGTCCGTGAAATAAATATTAATATTAAATAATTATAATTAAGTAACCATTCAAATAAACAAATAGATTTTCAACCTAAACGTTAAAGGTTTCAAGAATCTTCTCTCTAACTAGTTGAACTAAAAAAATTGTATTGATCAAACAAATCACGAGAATTGAAAATAATAATCCAAAGTCAATACTAAACAACTTTGTATAGATTTTTAAGACACACCTCTCTACAGATGATAGATAAATAGTCGATTAGATTATAATATCTATTACCATTTTAAAACACAACGTTTAAGTGTAGGAGAACCAAACTTTTGATTTTTTCGTCAATGATATGTTGTTGGACCATTTTCACTTTAAGGTAAAAAGTTTACATTAAGCTTTATGGCCGATAAGATCTTTTCTAAAAACCTAGCCGTTGGTCTTTAAAAAGATAAGTGATAGAAAAGAAAGTCAGCCCGTACTATAGTGCTTTAAAAACCTTTGATTTTAAGATAGACTTGAGGTCCAATCAACCTAAAACTTTGACGGATTTTGTTTCTATACGAGTTTTCGATCTGAACGATAACTTTTTTTAGTTGCCTATGGTTTGATAGTGGGTAGGTATCAATGTGTGGGTGAGATCTTCTAACTTGTTCTGTCGTACTATTGTTGTCAATATTATTATTATCTTGAGATTCTTGTTGTGTATGTCTCTACGAAAAATATTTATCATACTCTATTATCAATAATGATGGATATTTTAACTTTTATTTTTTACTCCCTTCTCGAATAAGTTTTTATTATCTAAAATTGTTTGTATCATATCCCTAATTATTATACTTAACTAATTTCCTATAGGATTCATACATAATAGGCTAATTGGTTCTAAGAAAATGTTACTTATCCCATCGTATATGTCCTAACTAATTAAACTCATTCATATTTGACAATCTTTTCCTCACTATTATTAATTATATAATTACATAAATTATAGCATTCAAATCCCTTATATAAAAATATTGAAGTCAAAATACTTTTTATTTTTATAAATAATACTTTATTTCTTCTCCTTTCAATAAATTTTAAATTGATTAAATAATAACCATAATTTTCATTTTAGAACTAAAATGTTAATACATAACAGCATAGTTTTTTTCTTAAGAAAGTAAAAGAGATAAATAAATAGTGAGAGAGAAATATAATATTTATTAAGAATTTAGAGAGTGAAATTAAATAATTGAGAATATAAAAAAACTAAAATTAAAGAAATTGAAAAAGAAAAAAGAATTAAATGATATTTTAACTAAATATAGTAATTAGTGTGACTACACAATTGGGCAATGTGGGCCCTTTCCTTTTTCCCTTTTTTTCTTTCCTCTTTTTATTTTCATAATTTTATTGAGGATATATATATATATATATATATATATATATATATATATATATCATGTCTAGAAAATATTTGAATTTAAAATAAATGATGTAGACTCAATTAATTGGTCAACAAGCTTATCTAAGTTTATTCCAAATCTTTAAATCCTTTTTCTAATAAAAAAGAGATACAGTTTTAAGAGAATAATATGATACATTTTTATAAAAATGAATAAAAAATGTATCCATACATAGGTAAAATAAATGTCACAAAAAAGAGTTTATCAACTAAAATAAAGTTAAAATTTTCAAGCAATTATACGATTTTGGGATGGGTGAAGGCAATAAAAATATTTTAGTTGTTTTTGTTATAGTTTTTTATTTTCGAATATTCAATTATAGTTCTTATACTTCCAATAAAATGAAGTTTGATTCTTGATATTAGTTTTGATCAAAATTAGTTTAATAAGTAATATATATATATATATATATATATAATTTTCATGTAAACAAAGTATACGTGTGTATTTTTTCAAAATTTAAAGTTAATGTTATAAGTGACTCTTAAACTAAGATTTGCAAGCTTAGAAAGACTAACGAGACAAGAGTAAAAAACAATCAATGGATTGAAGGAGGAAGAATTTAGGGAAATATGAGAGGTCATTGGGCTATTTGGCCCGACTTGCCCACCTCGATCGACTTCGAAGGTCAAGAAACGATCCAATCCACTTAGTTGATCCAAATTTTCATTTCCTAATACCTCTTGGATTTAGAACCCAACCATAGTCCATCTCACTATAAATAAGGAGTCATAGAGGACACCTACGGGGAGTTCTTCTACCCATTTCTAGCTTGCCCCGACCCTTTGATGAATACTAACTTGAGCATCGAAAGTTCTATGACAAGCACCACACTGGTGTTTTCACTTTTTATCCTGTTGGTCGTCTTCCTTTCCCAAAATTAAAACTTCACTAGTGAAAGTACATGAAAGTTTTTGCCATCTAACAACCAAAATACTGAAGATAATATCATTTTTATACAAAAAAAAATCAATAATGAACGACTATTAGTGAAAAGTTAAAAGGTAGAAACAAAAAAAAGTTATATAGATTTGTTGAAAATACATGCACTACAAATATTGGAGAATATAGAAATCAAAATAGTATTGAAAGAAGAAGTTTAATGGGTTTGAATAAAAAGAAAAGAAGAAAAAGAGGAGAAGGGTATTAAAAGGTAGTTTGGAAGCAGAGGGAAGACACAAACGTAAAGGTTCTTAAGTAGCCTTTCAGTTTCACATGGCCACTAACTTGCCTTTGTACTTCCGCAAGAGGGAAAATAAATTAATATTTACGTACATTATTTTTCTTTTTTAGAAAAGGTAAAGAAATATATAAATATATGATTTAAATTCTACATTACTTTAGTTTCTCAACTTTTTTAAATACTAGATGAAAGTTTTTGTGTAACTAAATATTTATTATTATTATTGTATTCAAAACATGCATTTCCACGTTGCTACACATTGTTTTAATTAACGTGGAAGTCCTATTTATAAACCCATACATTCATTCATGGGCTCGGACCTTAAGGGCACCTAAGTTTTGGAAGAGGTGAGGAGATAGACAAATGTAGGTTTGTTGATATCTTCATATCCGCGTCCACGCTTGGAAAGAATAGAGAGCGCAACTCAGACTCAAACCTCCTAACTTGTTTCTGTTTTGCAGTGAGCTTTTTGACTAGGCGTTCAAACCATACGAAATACTAACACATTACGTGACATACAAGGCAAGGAAGCACACATTCTATCTAAATTCCTTTAAGAACGAAATAAAAATAAAAATGAATGGATTAAAATTGTTGTTTTTAGTTTTTGAAATTACATGGATGGAAATGAATAAAGTTCGGTACAAATAAGTATTTAAACGTGAATAAATATATTTGAGTAGATATATAAGTAAATGAATATAACTAAATAATAATGAATTAAAAGAAAATTGTGTAGCCCACATGGGGAGATGAATTTCAGAGATGTTCTATGCATTGACAAATAATAATAATAATTTTTTTTTCTAACATACATGAATTTGGACCTATTGTTTTGATAATTTCAAAAATAAAATAAAAGAAAATAAATAATTTAGTGTACAAATGAGGCATAATCGGAATACCGATATCAAAGAAGTATAATATTAAAATAAATAATATGTAATGTATAAATCAAATAAATAAATTATATAACAAAACTCAAGATTCTCAAATTTCTCCACTTTCTTGAACGTATATGTTACAAATTTATCAAAATCTTGATGTGGAATATATGGTCATCAAAGGGTTGACATCTTCAAGAATCATGACATAGAAGTTGGACGAGAGGGAGAGTGATATTTGATTGTATAGACACTAAATATAATAGATTGAGAATCTTGTATGTACGTTCAAAATGAGTTGATAATATTTAATATCTACAGTAGAGTTACAAACTCAAGTTAATGTTTTACCTTAGTTTTAAAAAATTGAAAGTAAATTTTTGTCACATCCCAAACCGTACTGAGACAAAAATGTTGAAGTAGTAGGAATGGGATGTGAGTTTATTACAACTTTGAATTTTTTTTATCCCAAAATATTATTCTTATCTTCTTTTATACTATCAACAAAACTCAAACGCAACAGTAGTCAACCTAAATACCAAGTATAATAAATACCTACCAAAATAACGTTTATTAATAACAGATGTTTGATAAATAATTACAACACCTTGACCAAACAACCAATGCTTAACTATTTTTAAAACGTCAGGGTTATCTTGCCGCAAATCCTTCAACCTTCTTATTTACTTGACCTAAACGTCTAATCCTAGAAGATGAATTTTTGAAAGAATGACTAAAAGACAGTGAGATTTTATGAAATCCTTTTCGCAATACATTTTCATAAACATCCTTTCGCATAAATAAAACATCAAATTATTTCATCTCGCATAAACCTTTTTTTATGTTTAACAAACATATTCATAACATAACAATTTCACATAAACACACATTAGTTAACATTCATTCATTTCGCCAAGGATCCCGAATCGTTCTCTATGCTTGGTCTCATTACCTCGTGTTTGAATATTGTATCCAACAACATCTAAGAACATACAGATTCGTCGTTGTTGCTCAAGCCGCTAAGCTTTATACGCTCCTTTCAACGATAAGCCAACTTCTTATCACCATGTGGTCCGTACACCCCATGGTAACCTTGACTTTTTGTATGAACATAAAAGTTAGCATCATCTCAAGGAATCAACTAATGGTTTCAAAACTAGCATCATCTCAAGGAATCAACTAATGGTTTCAAAACTAGCATCATTTCAAGGAATCAACTAATGGTTTCAAAACCATATCATAGCATGAAAATCGTAATCATCAAATCAAGCTTTAACATGATTTTTATAATGTCAGAACAAATATAAACTTTTCATAGAAATCTTTTTTTGAAACACTTTCTCATTTGAAATCATCTTTCAAAATAGTAAAGTGGAACCACAAAACATTTAAGAAGAAAACCACTCACCACACTTTAACAAAAATCCTCATCTTCCTTCTCTTCTCGTGGAGAGAGAAGAAACATTTTCTTAATCTTACACGTTAACCCCTTGTCAAATCAGATTTGACATTTCTTAGTCAGACCTTACGTCTCGCCTAACCTCATACCACAAATAACTTTAATCACTTAACACTTCTCGTGAATAACCTTATCGCCTGGTTTTATTTTTACAAGAAATCTTCAATTCCTCATGAACTAACCAACTTTTACTCGCTTAGAACACTTATCGCAAATTTAAACTTCAAGACTTCCTCACATATTTTTTGATCGCGAAGCTCACTACAAGAAATCAAGAGTTTTTCGACGCAGGAAAAATTATTGGAAAACATGACGTCGGTAGAAGCCGGTGTTTCTCGACGCATCTTGGTGCATGTCGAGGAAAGGTATTTCCCCTGACGCAGGCACATGATTGTCAAAACTGGTCAGAATGGTTTAGGGTTCCTCCGACGTGGTGTCAGGTATGTCGGACAATGGATCCTTATTCTCGACGTGCACCTTGTCGCGTCGAAAGAGGGTAGACAATTAATTGTACCTTTTGACCTTCCTCCGACATGGTGACAGGTGCGTCGGGAAATGAGTACCTATTCTCGACGTCTATAGTGTTGCATCGGAGGAAGAGCAGATCATTAATTGTACGTTACACCTTCTTCCAATGTGGTGTCAGTAACGTCGGGAATAGGTTTAGGAATTCTCTGACATGTCACTAATAGCGTCGAGAATAGGGTAGAAATTTTCAATGTGTCACTAATCATGTCGGGAATAGGGGGTGTCTCTCGACGTTTTCGATGTGCGTCAGAAATTCTCTTATAAAAAACCACTTCAATTCTGTAATTCACAGAACTGAAAAGGAGAAGGCCAAGAGAGTTGAAAGAGAGACTGAGAAGGAGAGAGATCCACGCCACCACTCGTGTCATCCTCGCCGTCGTCTTTATCTGACCGTTCGTCATCATCTCTGTTATCACCCTTCATTCCGGTAAGTGGTTTAGTTTAGTTATTGTTTTTTTAGTTAATTAGTTAATTAATTTTAGTATTTAAATTTCAAATTAGTTTTAGGTTTTAGATTTCAAATTAGTTTTAGTATTTAGATTTTGAATTAGTTGTAGGTTTTAGTATTGAAATTGAATTTGAAGTGTTGTTACGATTTTGAATTAGTTGTAGGTTTTAGGAATTTGAATTTGAAGTGTTGAAGGTGAGATTGAAGCTGAGTTTGAAATTCAAATTTTCAATTTGAATTTAGGCATTAGTGGAAGGTATTTTTTTTAAAAAAAAAATAGAGAAAGCGTCGGGAGTTCCTAGACATCTTTCGACGCTATATTGGCAGCATCTTCGACGTTCATACAATGTCAGGAGATGTCTAGGAACTCCCAATGCACAACATGTGCGTCGGGAGTTCCTCTTTCAACACATTTTCTCCGACTTGTGTCCCGAAGTATATTTATGCGCCGGAAAAGGCTTTTCCGACGCTTTTCATATATCTCCCGACGATTCTATGCGTCGGGAGAGCCCCCTTTCTTGTAGTGGCTCTTGGTTCTTTATCGAGAAGACTACCCTAATGTCTAGTCGTTTTAGTCAAAAACTTATGTGGACTTTCTTTTGAGAGCGTTTAGACTTATAAATTCTACTATAAATCCTTCTTTTCTAAAAAACTTCCTCGCGAGTTAACTTCTTAATCGCAAAACTTATACTAACAATAAAAGATTTTATCGCGTAATCCTTTTAGTGGATTTATTCAAACGCTAATTTCTATAGAACTTTTTAGCCGAAATTTTACTTCCTATACTCAAATTAAAAACAGGTCTCACAATTCTTCATGAGAAAAAGAAACACCTCTTCATTCTTCCGTTTCAAGCTTATTTTTCCTTTGATATCTCTAGGTTTTAAATGAAACATTTTTACCTTCCTACATTTGAGGGTGAGAAAACAATATAATATTCTACACTTATTCTTCAAGTAGTTACCTTAGTTAATAACTGAAGAAATAACATCACGAATGATAAACAACTATAATAAAAACAGTAAGCAAACGTAGCAACAATAATACAAGACATTGTTAATCTAGTTCGATGACACAACATCTACGTTCGAGGTAATTGACCCAAGATTAGAGATTTTATATTGCCTTGATATATGAATCATAATTACAGAATTATGATCATCAACATTGAATTTACAACGTATTTTCAACATTCTATACTTTAGTGATTCTATCTTATGCTGACTTGTAAAACAGTAAAATAATCACTAATATCTATCGACTATCATTCATTCGTATCTCAAAATTTATATTTTTGTTTTGTTTATCGTTTATAAAATCTAAAATTTTGCCACTCTTTCCAAACGACATTCTTTTATATAAAAAAAAGCAAGCATAAATGTTTAGATACCAATTTACCAAGTTTTATTGGTTCTCGTTAGATTCTAATAATTCATATTTTATAACCCAAAGTTTGATTGGTTCTCACTAGATTCTAATAATTCATATTTTATAACATGCAACAACAACAACCAGTTTATGCATAAACTCATGGGTAATATGGTATAGAAAAAGTCAAATTATATCATTACTTTCTAGGCAATTAATTCTAATATATATAATATTGCATGTGCTCAAAATATTTCAAATAATTGAAAGCCAAACAAATATTTGTGTTTGTTCTTATGTTATAATGTTACAACCTATATCTATTCAATATATTACAAAGACTCGTAAATTAATTGGAATTCAATCACTTTGGTCGATATCACCTCTCTAATTCTATTGAAATGATTAGATTTAAATACCATTTTGGTCTTTATACTTTTCGTTCTAGTTCATTTTTATCTTCGGTAATCTTAAATTGTTTATTTTGGTTCATATACTTTCAACTTTAATTAATTAGATCATTTTTTGGTGGATATACGTTCAAAGTATTCATTTGGATCCTTATAATTAAAAAAAGTTACAATTTTAAGTCTATTCAATATTTTTCTACTTTTACTTTCTTTTTAAGGGACCAAAATGGTCACTCGTTCAAATATCAAAATGAACAAAAATTGAGAGTATCCACCAATATTAATTAAACATATATTATTATTATTATTTTATTATATTGACTTACAAAAAAGCTAGATTATTTTCGTATTCAATATATATAATACTCGTATATAGTGTGAGCAGTTCGCCCATTCTAAGTTGGTCTCTGTAGCTATATATATCCACCACCCATTCAAGTTGATATCCAACAAAGTTAAGCGGTTAGAAGTAGAATGTTGACGCAACTTGATCTAACGAAAAATTGGCTCTAGTTTGGCGGTTGGGTTGTGTGTGACCATAGGGAGGCTGCAAGTTTATTAGCAAGTATAGAAGTGCCAATATGCTAGAAAATGTAAATTGTGTTGAATGTGCTGAAATCTTCTAACTAGAAAGGAATCCTTATTAGTTGATATTGGATCCTCTTCGAAGATGTTATTTTTGTTGTGAATCTCGTTAATATTTATCTTTTTTTTTTTTTTATCATATTCTTAATTATATTGGACAACTACAAAAATATAATGTTCATGTTACTATATATTAACGATAATCTTGAGTTACCTTTACGTTAGTGATATTCTTTAATCTAGAATGGTTTTTAATCTCCCCTTAATTTATAATATATATATATATATTCCCATGAGAAAATTGGATGCTATGAAGTTTTATGGAATATAATAGATCGTATGATTTAATTTTATGAAAAATCATCTCATGTAAAATGGTAAAAAAAAGGGCTTTTTAATTAATAATATTATTGTTGATACAAAATGGCAAAATGGGAGTGTGTTAAATATATTCTATGATTTAATTTCATCACTAACATGTGAAGTGGTGTAAATAATATTGTTAATGTTTTGTTAGTGATTGTTTAATAATAATGTTATATATATATATATATATATGAACAATAAAGTAGTTCAATGATTGGATTTATTAAATGAGAGAATAGTTTAATAATGATAGTACAACAAAATGTTGAAAGGAAGACAAGCATAGTAAATCCTCTCTCTAACTTTATTCTACATTATTACTCAACATGAGTTTAATACAATATGAAAATAAATTAATTGTCTACAAATTAAGATACGTATATTTTTATGTGTTGGTACTTGGAAGTGAGCACTCAACTAATCTATATACTTTGCAAGGATGCCTAATAGAATTTTGGATGATAATAAAAATGAAATGAGAGGATAAGATAAGAAAGAGAAAGAGAAAAAAAGGAAAGAGGAGTAAGTAGTGTGGTTGAAGTTTGATTTTAAACAATAATGCTATTCTTATTCCCATTTTCCCATTAACATTCGAAATTCGAAATTGATGTGGAATCCCATTTTTGCTTTCTTTTATAACCCTAAACAAAAAGAAAGAAAAAATAGTGTATTGAATGATTGGGTAATGAATGAAGAGAGGGGGGGTTGGTTGGAAATTGAAATGGGGATGCTCCACCGGGGAGGAGGTCCGGAGACAACTTTGAATTGACCGATTTATGATTTTATGACCCGCGCTCCCCATTTCTATATTAACCTCCCTTCTTATTCCCACCTTTTTGTTTTATTATTAACTTCAATGACGGTGCTGCATTCAACCTATCCTATTTATTTATGCTCCATTAACTATCCATTCATTCCTTTCTATTCCTTTTACCTAATTCATTCTTTTTTATATATTAAACACTCTCTCTAACCTTTTTTTTTATTTATCTTAATAATGATGTCTTCCTTTAGGATAAGAAATTCAATCGCTTTTTATTTGTTTTCTAAATTTTAAATTCTCGCTTAATATTTTTCAAAGATTGATAAAAGAAAATAATAATGCAACAAAATTAATTATTAATCAAATCATAAATCTTTACAAAGTCCAATGTGGAGTAGTTGCCCTTCGTTAATTAATTCATATCAAACATGATTATTATTGTTGTTGCTTTTATCTTCAAACCAAGATATAGATTTTTTTAGATTTCAATATTAACTCAATAATAATCCATCAACCTTTCCTTTCATTGTTCTTTAATTATTTTTCTAGTAGCAGGATTAAAAAAATGAAAGTAGATGTTATAAAAGTTTAATTAAGAATCAAACTATAACACACACGAAAGTTCAATAACAAATTAGGCGTTATGAAAACTTAGACATTGGAAACATATATATGTTGCTCTTGGTCCTCAAATTGCTTCTTACTTGTATGTGAGAGAGGAGGTTAGGAATGGTGAAACAAAGAAAGAAATTTGAATACCATTTAAGGTAAGCTAAGTCCAAAGTGCATAAGTAATTTGCGTCATTATCAATAAAGGAAAATATTAAATTTGTAGCACTACTTTCAAGGCTTCCAATCTTGGAGACTTCTCTCGATGTTTTAATAAAAGAAAAATGATCCCAACGGAAAAAGGAAGCTCATTATGATGTTTCCAACGCTATATTAATCCATTATTAAAAATGATGACACGTGTCATTTCCTTATTTCCTTCTACTTTAACTTATTTTTTTCATTGTAGTTTCCAATATAATTCCTTTTTGTCTAATTTTATAACTATATATAATTTACTTTGTTTTGTTTTGTTTTTTTTTTTTTTATTGAGCTTATTAAAACGTAAAATTAATTTATATTCAAAAATAAAAAAATAACAAAGTATTTGTGTTTTAAAAACTTGTATGCATAAAGCTAACCAAGTGTACAGGTTCTTTTTTGTTTGGAGTTGATGGAAAACTACCAAATAAAGTCTTGTTTTAGGGAGCTTCGAAAGTACTTTACTTCACTTTTGACCATATTGAGAATATTTGATACAATAAACATTGCTAGGTGAATTGAATTTTTTAGATGCTTACCAATTAATGGACATTTGAAATTACATAGATTAAAATGGAATGAGACTCAAATTAAAGTGAACCAAAAATTAATTATAGAGACCATATACTTCAAGATAAGTTTATTTGTCGTGGGTGTGAAACCAAGTTTATAACATCTTAAAACAACGAAATCGTACCAAAATGAGTCAATTGGAGGTCCCATGTCCCAAGTGAAAGCCCTTGGTGATCAACCATATCCGATTGAACCAACTATGTCTCAATTTTCTTTTAGTTCAATAGCACACCGAATATAAGGGTGTTGAGAGGGATACCTCATACCTCCAATGCCATGCTCACATACAATCTTACACTTTTTCTAAACACATCTGATTTAATATTAAAAGGGAGTGTTTGAGGCAACGAGTAAGTTATTATAATTTTAAATTATTATAGTTTAATTAAAGTAGTTTATGTTTAGAGTATAGATTATTTTAGTTTGAGATATAATAATATGTGTTTGGTGTGTAAATTATTTTAGTTCGACAAAAAAACACTAAACACTAAAATGGTAACGGTGAAATAGTAAAAATTGTAGTATATAGTAAAAACGGTAGCAAATTGAAAGTTTTAAAATAGTTTTTACTGTGGCTAATTAATTGAAGACTTTTAAATAGTATTTACTGTAACAAGAGATGATTATTATTATAGTCTTAAATAATTTTTACCCCAAATAGCCTTAAAGTAATCATAGCAAGAAGTGTTTGGTTTACAATTTAGGAGAACACTTCATCTTGTTTCATCCTCGAGGTTGTTCAAATCTATCAGTGTCAGGCTTTAGCATCAATAAAAAAGTTAGTATGTTTTGAGGAAGGTATTTTTAAATTTGATTTGAAAATGATAAGCACAATCAAACCAAAGTTAGAAGCCACGTGAACCTAGAAAAATTGATTAACAATTTGTAGCTTTAAACAAAAAAAATTGATGATACTTTAATAAAAGGAAAAAAAGAAAGGGCATAAATCCAATATCAAATAAAAGTAGACATGTTTATAAGAATATAACAACAAAATTGACATATTTTTAATTATCCTTTTCTTTTTCTTCCATTAAACATGTCCTAAATAAACCCTTATAATGCTACTTTTTTTTTAAACTAATCTTTATTAAATTGATCAATAATGATATGTTCATATTTATAATTTTCTTTGAAAAGTGATGTTTCTTTTCGTTTTAAACACAAAACTTAATTTGGGTAACAAAAAGTTTTTTTTTATTAGAAAAAAGGGCAAGAACAAGCTATGACTTATGTTAATGTATATTATTTATTGATATATAGACTTTGTACCTATTATTGACAGATTATGAGACGTTAGTATATTTGGTAAATATTTGTCTCAAATTTACCCTTTGGAATAGTTTTTCTTTTCAAATGTTTACAAATATTTTCAACTGCATTAATATTTTTAAGAAATGTTCTAACTTTTACGTCCCAAATATTTTTCATGTCATATTCTACCACTCCTCAAAGTTTTTCAATATTGTTTTTCAAAAACTTATTTTAGTTGTTCGAAATAGATTTGGCTAGGAATTTGGTATGAAGGTGGTTTTGAATGATAAAAAATATGGTTGAAAATTGATCTAATGAGAAGTGAATTAGAACTAAAAATATTATCCATTTAAAATTGAATGAATTATAATTAATTTCTAAAAGTATTTAGTTATGAATTAATTTAACAACTGAGTCCAGCTTGTGAAAGAGATTTTATGGATATGGTTTGCTTTCAAAAGTAATTTACAATCGTCAAAATACTCATTAAAAAGGCCCAAAAGTTATATGGAGACCAAAAAATAGAAAGCTAAATAAAATTCAAAGTGTGATAAGAAAAAATAGAGGTAAATAGAAAATATAAAATTAGACAAACAAAGTTAGTCAAATATATCAAAACAAGGATCACTCAATTTCTTTAAAACTTGTATTAAGGTATTTATAAAATAAAGCAAATTGTTAGATTATATTCTATTTGTAATAAATCTAAACTTATATGTGGTACATTTACTATATTTGAAAGTCCTTTTTATCAATTCATCCAAACAAATCAGATAGTTAAATGTATATATATATAATGAATTTTAGGAAGATAAACTTCATAGAGGATAAGAAGGAAAGGACACAGAATTTTGTAGAGATTTTTTGTGTTTGTGTTTGCTTTTGTTTTTTCTTTTCTTCTAAGTTTGAGTGAAAAGTGAGCAAAAGAGTACAAAAGTAGAGGGAAATTAAAATGGTTAAGAGAGAGAGAGTTAGAGAGAGACTAGCAAACGGAGAGATTAAAATTAGAATTAGAGAATTATATAAAATCTTTAGATGGAAAAAAATATTAAACTATTCACAATATGTTTTTTTAGTATAACTTTTCACAAAGTGTTAAACACAGGAGAAAGTGGAGTAGGAGAAGTATTATTATTATATATAGTAAAATCTACTTCAAAATTACCTTCCTCGACAATGGCTTGATCATTTTTTATACCTCTAAAATCGATGATAGATGTGTGGTCATATTAAGCGAATGGTTCTCTAAAGTTCTTAGTGGGTGTACCCTTTGAATTGATGATGTTGAGACTAAAAATTATCTACTTTCTTTATTGATATTTCAGTTAATTAGGTCATTTTAGGGAATGGACTCTCACACGATTGTGCATTGGAATACCAAAGTTATTTGAATTTTGTTGATTTGGTGTAAGTAATTGATTCAGACATAAGGTTTGGAAGGTTGTTGGGTGGTTATTATCTATCATATTTGATATGAGTGAAATCTTTGTGCCATGGAGCAGCCATGTCCCCTACTCTAAGTTGTTAGTCAGGTGCGGGTTTTTAAGTTTTTATTTATAAGTTGCATTTACTCAAGTCTTTTATCAAAAGAATTTATGCTTGTTATACTTGTGGGGATTTTTTTTTTCCTTTGAGTTCTAATTGCCTTTGTTGCTTTGTTTTGGTTCTTGTTGCATGTAAGTCAAATTTTTATTGTGTTCCTTAGTGTTGAGCTAGGAGGTCATTGTTGATTTGGTGTTATTCAATACATTAAAAAAAAGAAGAAGCAAGAATAATTAAAATAAAAATAAATAGATAATATTTGTTGATTGGTAAGGAGGTTAATATGTTTTTAATTAATTGAAATTAAGTAGAAGATGAAATTTTGACTTATAAAATATAGTGAAGGTAAATAAATTAGAATGGGTGTAGTTAATTTTAAAAATAGAAAAGAAGTGATAGGAAAAAAATGAGAGAAAAGGAGAAGGTTAAAAGAAAAGTGAAAAGTTTAAATATCGAAAGGAAACTAAAAATTGAAGAAGAAGAAGAATGTAGGATATTTTAAAAACAGATTGAGGAAATAAAAAGGAAGATAGAATTTAAAGAGAAAAGAAAAAAGAGTGGAATGATATAGGAAGTGTATAGTAAGGAATTATAATAGTAAAGAAAGGGATGGGGGGGGACAACTCCCATGGGGGTGCACCACATCACATCAATTCTTAGCTCTTAAATCGTATAGAAGGGAAGGGGAAGGGAAGGGAAGAAGAAGATGCGCGAAGCAGAGGATAGGTCTCCCCTAGAAGCAGAGCAACGCAAGTAAGAAAAGAAAATAAAAGAGGGGGGAAAAAGGCATCTTTTTATTAGCCGTGCCATGGGGGTGAGAGCGAGGGACACGCGGTGCTCCAACATTGGGTCCCACCATTTTGCTTCCTCTTTGCTTTGGTGTTGTATATCTCTATCTATATTGTACTCTCCACTTCCTCTTCCTCTTCCTCTCTCTCTCTCTCTCTCTCTATTTCTATTTCTAAATATTGGAATCGCAAGGACTCACTCTCATTTTTTTGTACTATCAATAGTTGAAATACATAACTAATTAATTCAATTATTGTTTCTATATCTAAATTACCACTTTCTCCCTCTTAACTCTTTAACCCTCCCCCCCCCACTATCTAACCCCCTCTTTCAACTTTCTAAACCCTCTTCTTTTTCTCTTCTTTTCTTTCTTGCTTCATACTCTACTCTAATATCTTAATCTCTTTTTATTTTTCTTTCTTTACCTTATTCACAGTTTTAATCTCTTCATCGTAATTTCAAATATGTTCTTTCAACATGATATTTTACGTTTTTTTAGGTTTCATCTTAAAATCAAGTAATTATAAAGGTAACTCATCTATTATATAAAAAGAAATTTGATCTTTTTTTTTAAAGCTTGTTCTTATTTGATCTAGGTTCTAATAGATCGAAAATTATTGATGAAGTGGGAGAGGAAGGAATGTGTAATTTTAAGTGTGAAATAAGAAAAGTAAGAGAAAAAGGAGGTGGAGGGAGGCTAAATAATGCACACCAAATTTGGTTTATTTTCTTATATTTTTTTCAATATTGTTTTTCTTTTCTCTCTCTCTCTCTCTCTTCCTTTGTTTTGCCAATCTCTATGGGTGTTGTTGTTCCTCTCATACAATTACCAAACCTTTACCATCACTACTCCCACTCCCAACACCCAATACGAATCAAAGCCCACACGCTTTTACATTCATTCATTTCCTCATCGTCATTGTCTTCGTCTCTCCTCATCTTCCTCACTTTCCTCATCTCTCCGACGGATTTCCGGCCGTTCATCTCTGTTGACTCTACTTGGTATCCTTCAATTCTTTCTCTTCTTTGTCAATTTTTCCTTAATTATGCTTTCTTTCTCATTTATTGCTTTTCGGTGCCCAGAGTTTCAGTATTTCCCAGCTGGGCTCCTGTGTTCTCAACCCTTCAACCTCTTCAACTCCTTGCTTTTTCATGATTTGGTGTGAATTCTTGTTATGGCTTTGTGGGTTGCTCTTAATTGGAATTGTGGATGCGTCGGTTTCTTGTTTCTGGACTTTTGGGGCTGGAGTGAAGCTGATTAGAACACGTTAGGAATTTAATTGTTTTACTTGAGGGGTTTTTCAGCTTTGATCTGTTGCTGCGATTTGGTTGCCGTTTTGTGCTTAATTGTTTAAGGGAGTTGAGCTGAATAATTGGATCTTCTCAGTCTCCTCTCCTTTTTGACAAATGGAGGCTGGATATGGGGGCGAAGCTTGTCAGTTGTATGGTATGGGCACTATGGACTTGAGGGCTGCTGTTGGGAAGCGGAATCTGGAATGGGATTTGAATGATTGGAAATGGGATGGAGATCTCTTTATTGCTAGGCCTTTAAATACGGTTGAATCTGGTCATTTGAGTAGGCAACTTTTCCCAATCGTCTCTGGGATTCCCCTGACAAACGGGGGTTCGTCCAATAGTTCCTCGTCATGCTCTGATGAAGCTAACATGGGGATTGAGAAAGGGAAAAGGGAAGTGGAGAAGAGGAGGAGGGTCACTGTTATAGAAGATGAGAATCTCAATGATGAAGCACGTACTTTGAGTTTGAAGGTTGGTGGAAATGGTTCTCAGATTGTTGAGAGAGATGCAGGGAGTTGGGAAGGAACCAGTGGGAAGAAGACTAAATTGGCTGGGGGAAATTCAAATCGTGCAGTTTGCCAGGTAGAGGACTGTGGAGCAGATCTGAGCAATGCGAAAGATTACCACAGACGACATAAAGTCTGCGAAACCCATTCTAAGGCGAGTAATGCACTTGTTGCTAATGTTATGCAGCGATTCTGTCAACAATGTAGCAGGTGATCTTTCTTTTAGTTGCTTTTAGAATTTATATCATTAATTCATTCTATCTATATTTGCTCAGGCCATAGTTGAGAAATGCTACTATTTTTTCAGAGTAAACCTTCCAAATTGATTATTGAAATTGTCTACTTTGTATCAGTACCTCCAACTTTTCTTTCATTCTTTTCAATGGAAGTTGTTGTTTTGCTCAAAAAATCAGTACCAGTAACTTCATCAAAGATTTTGGCTCCATAGTTATTCTTATTCCTATGCTTGCAATTTCTTACCTTGACTTCTTGAAGTTTCTGGCGTAATATTACTCTGTGGAATCTGTTGCAAAATTTCTGGTGTAATATTACTCTGTGGAATCTGTTGGCAGGTTCCACGTTCTTCAAGAGTTTGATGAAGGGAAACGAAGTTGTCGCAGGCGTTTGGCTGGCCATAATAAGCGCAGAAGAAAAATTAATCCAGATAATGTTGTTAATGGAAACTCCCCACCTGATGAGCAGACTAGTAGCTATTTACTGTTAACTTTATTGCGAATACTTGCAAATTTACACTGTAAGTAACTGTTTGTCACCCTGGAACCATTTTGAGGATTGATCTGTTGTAGTTGTCATTCTTTATTTTCTTCTTTCTCCTTAGCTATGCTACTCGTCTACTTACCCTTACCTACTGGCCACCCATATGAGTTTCCACCTTTTTTTCAAATCCTTTAGGCACTAACTGATTGGAGTACAGAAATTTTAGCTACTACAGTCCTTGCCTTCTTAGATCATATTTCATGAACCAAATAAACGAAAGAAGAATAATGTCTGAACTTTGTTGCAAAGCAAGCTAATTAAACCCGTAGAAAGAGAAGCAACCAAGTTCAAAAATGACATTTTACATCCTTTCTTATATTCAATCTGGCACTTTAAATTGCTTCTTCCTAGTTCTCTTGGCATTACACAAAGCAAATATAATGTGTAAACATTTTTTTTCTACTATCATTAGTTAAAATTTTCTCGTTATGGCCTTCATAAAAGAACATGCATTTGTTACATTTATATAGTAATGCCACCATTTAATGAGAGTGTGTATGTGTGTGTGTATTTTGGAATATAAGGTTGGTGCTCCAATGGCTTCAGTTTGTATGATAATTTATTCCCCCCTTTTCTACACAAATACAATATGGTTCAACTTCAATTTTTTTCTCCGTTCATAACTATGATTTGAGAACTCTTTGAACCCCTTTTCCTGTTAAAGATATCTAATACTGAAAAGTTTTTATATCTCATTTATTCCATGTTTGTTATTATAAAAACTATGCATGCCAGATTCAGAAGTATATGCGCATCTTTTTCTGTGTTGAACTCTTGTTGTTCTTAGAATATTAGTATGTGATTGATCTTGTGTTATTTGGTGTAGCCAATGGATCAAACCAGACCACAGATCAGGATCTTCTTTCTCATCTTATACGAAGTCTTGCCTGCCAATCTAGTGAGCATGGGGGAAAAAACCTATCTGGGATTCTGCATGAACCCCAGAATTTGCTGAATAATGGAGCATTAATTGGTAAATCAGATCTAGTTTCGACTTTTCTCTCAAATGGTCCTCAGGTTCCTTTGAGATCTTCTAAACAACATGACACCCCTATACCTGAGACACCAGCACAAGCCATTGGTAGGGGTGGTGATACACCAGCTATATCTTCTATTAAACCAAGCACTTCAAACAGCCCTCCCGCCTATTCTGAAATCAGGGACAGTACAGTTGGGCAGTGCAAGATGATGAACTTCGATCTGAACGATGCTTATGTTGACTCAGACGATGGAATGGAAGATATTGAAAGACAAACACTCCCAGTGCACATGGGAACAAGTTCTCTTGAATGTCCTTCTTGGGTGCAACAGGACTCTCATCAGTCAAGTCCTCCTCAAACTAGTGGAAATTCAGATTCAGCATCTGCCCAGTCACCTTCAAGCTCTACTGGAGAAGCCCAGGTAATGCTGTCCAAAAATTTCAGGCCATTTCTCATTACCCTTTTCCCTTCCTGTCTCAACATTTTTTGTTCTTCTAAATTGGTGGATTACAGAAAATTTCTACATATTGTGAATAATTAAAGCTTTTCTTAAAGGAGGATTCCTCCTTCACTATCTGTCTGCGTTTGGTAATAACTAAAACAGACTTCTTATCAACTTTTTTCTTTGTAATTTAAAATTTAAAATCACTGTTTGGTGTTATAAAATTTGTTAGTTATAAATTAATTTTAAATATTAAGGAAAATAGTTTATAATAAAAAAATCACATTGTATACTTTTTTAAAAAAATTAATGTATTTAACTTATGAAAAATAGAAAATGGATTCTTATTGTTAAAGTATAAAATTGAAAATTAAATATTAATTGAAAATTGTATATGATTTTAGGAGAATCTAAAAGCTTGTAGGATTCTGCTTTTAAAGTACATGTGATATTAATGTGTTTTTAAAAGTGATTCTAATAGTTTTATTTTAAATCTTTTTACCAAACATAAAAAACGGTTAAAAAATTTTCCAAATGATTTTTTAACGCAGCCAACACAATGCCAAACGTAGCCTAACGCAACTTTTTTCATTCTTCCAGAGCCGCACAGATCGCATCATTTTGAAATTATTTGGGAAAGCACCGAATGATTTTCCTCATGTTTTGCGAGCTCAGGTATGTGGAGAATCAGAACCAAGCATTTGAAACAGTTTGAGACCTCCCTCTTAGTCTCTGTGAATTTTTCTATCAGGTTCTCGATTGGTTATCGCACAGTCCCACGGAGATAGAGAGCTATATCAGGCCTGGTTGTGTTGTTCTAACAGTATACGTACGGCAGACCGAAGCTGCTTGGGACAATGTAAGTTTTTATATTTGTATATTCTCGTCTGATCTATCAATTAATGGGATGCCTTCCTAGAGTTATCATAGAGACCCTTTTCTAATGGTTTTTTTTTTCTGTACTTCAGCTTTGCCATGACCTCAGTACCAGTTTTAATAGGCTTCTTGATGTTTCGGATGATGCTTTCTGGAAAACTGGATGGGTTTATGTGCGGGTTCAGCATCAAATAGCTTTTGTTTATCAAGGTTTGTTTTTCTCTACTTAAAATGATTTTCACTGTTGTATAATAGTAATACTCAGTATGACCACCTTTTTTTATGCAACAATAAGGTAATGATCATCTTGTTTGTGCTGCAGGTCAGGTTGTAGTTGACACCTCCTTGCCTCTTAGAAACAATAATTACTGTAGGATCACAAGTGTAAACCCAGTTGCTGTTTCTACATCTAAGAAGGCTATATTTTCAGTTAAAGGAATAAACTTGAGCCAACCTACGACTAGGTAACATCATCTTTTTGTCTATTTTCTTCTTTGGCCTTTTACTTCTATTTGTCTCATATTTGCAAATACTAAACCCAATTTCCAGGTTACTCTGTGCAATTGAAGGGAAATATCTAAGTCAGGAAGCTTCAGATGAGTCAACAGAAAGTGATGATAACTTGAAGGCACAGGATGACAGCCAATGTGTTACCTTTTCCTGCTCTATTCCTGTTGTCTATGGAAGGGGATTCATTGAGGTGCATTTTTTTATATTCTTCTTACAATACATCTTCATACAATCATACTAACCAATAATTTGACAAATCGACATTTTTTTTTTACGAGAGGGAGGGGATTAGGTTTTTTTTTTAGGTGATGGCTTCAATTTACTTTTAGAGTGTTTGATGGCTTTGGATCAATATTTTTTATTCATCTTCTCACAATTTTCTTTAAGTTTATTTTGTAAGAAACAATATATTGATAGAAGGAAACATATAAAAGAAAGGGAAGGCCTTAATCCCTGCTAAAAAGATTAAAAAGAAATTCTTTTCAATCAGCACAAGAAGAGACATTCTTATTGTTCTTTTGGGCCATTTCCTTTTAAGCAAAGGTTTGATTGTTAGGCCTCGTATTAAGCAAGTTTACATGAAGAGCGGTAAAAAGGGCTTGTACCCATGAAAAAGGGGTAGTTGGTTGTGGTGGTCCTTTAGGCTGAGTTGGCAAGGGAATGTTGGTATTTATATTGTTGTTTTGTGTCAGAGTTGGTTATCTTGGTTTTTGTTTGTACGAACAGTAGTTCACTGTGGAGAGAATAGCCCTTTTATTTGGCTGGGTGTTTTTATGTGTTTATGTTTTGAAACCAGTATACATCTCCCTTGTTCTAGTGTTTGTTCGGTAGCTACTCTCTCTCAAGTGAAGACGTGTCTTAAGTGGTATCAGAGCTATTTGAAACTCTTGGAACTGGAGCAAGATGATGCAAAATCAAATTGAAGAGAGGCTCTGTGCGACAAAACGAATATTGAAGCATCAAGCAAGAGATACAGAGGTCACCGACCCTAGAGAAAAGTGTGGAAAACATTCACGCCATGTTACCAAAGTTGTATGAGGAGCGGCAACGTCCACAAGGGTCATCTGAGGTAACGGGAATGGGAACTAGAAAGAGGAAGGTGAGAACTGAGGATGAGTTTGACTTGGCAGAAGAAAATGAAGAGAGGAATCGTCTCAACCCCGAGAGTTGGAAGCGGGGCAAGATCAAATCAAATTCAAGAATGGGTGGTTTTATCGGGTAGAACACTATTTCTTGCTACATTTTTTAAACGAGAAGGAATAGTTGAAAATTGCCATTGTGAGCTTAGAGGGGAAGGTTTTGAGGTGACTTCGGTGGGATGAAAATCAAAAGAAGTTTAGGTTGTGGAAAGAGCTAAAACAAAGGATATATACTTGTTTTCGTCCCAGAGAGCAAGGGACTCCTTGTGAGATTTTTTGCGATTAAGCAAGAAGGCAACAATGACCAATTATTTGTAGATACGTCCAATGGCCTAGACTTGATGATGCAGACAATGGTTTTTTCGATGAGAGCAGTGAGCCTGGAGGATATGATGGATGCGGCCTAATTAGCGGAGGATAGGATTGAAACAATTCGCATGGCCCAAGGCCCATATGGGAAGGAATGGAAATCGACTCAGAATCCAACGGTAGAAAATTTAGAGTCTGATAGCTCATACTCTTACCTTGGCAGAAATGATTCCAAACCTTGACATGCCTAATAGGGAGGATTAACTGCACTAGGTACATTCAAGATCGAAGGGACGCTAGAGGATTAGGAGACTGCTATCATGGTAGATTATGGGACAAGTCACAACTTTATCATCCTATGGCTTGTGGAAGTTTACCTATTGTCGAAACGACAAACTATGGGGTCTTCATGGGTTCTGGGAAAGCCATCCAAAGGAGTCATCGTGGGCCTACTAGTGATGAATATTGTGGAAGGTTTTCTTCCACTAGAACTCGGTAACCTTGACATGGTTCTAGGGACGCGATGGTTGCGAAAACAAGGGTCGATGACAGTAGATTTGGGGGAGTTGGCAATGGCATTCTTAGTTGAGGACATCAAGGTTATACTGAAAGAAAACCCCCCTTGTCTCGAATGGAGATATCTTTGACGATGTTGTCCAAGATGTGACAATCGGAGGACTACGAGATTTTGATTGACTTTCATGCCTTGGGGATCTCAAAGAAAGATCTAGAGGTTGTGGTTCGAGGTGGTTAAAGAGCTCGACCAGAATTTGAGCAACTGTAACTTGAGTAGCTGATGTTTTTAATATGCTCGAAGGACTGCCTTTGATGTGCCAAATAGACCATGGGATTCAATTGAAGGAGGGGACAAACCCAATCAATGTGAGACCATGTCAACATTCTCATGCTCACAAGAATGAGATTGAGAAGCTAGTCAGCAACGTGTTTAGCAACCAACATTATTCATCCTAACATTATCCCATTCTCGAATGATACGGACGATGGCCTAGACTCGATGATACGGACAATGGTTTTTTCGATGAGAGCAGTGAACCTGGAGGATATGATGGATGTAGCCTAATTAGCGGAGGATAGGATTGAAATAACTCACATGGCCCAAGGCCCATATGGGAAGGAATGGAAATCGACTCAGAATCCAACGGTAAAAAATTTAGAGTATGATAACTCATACTCTTACCTTGGCAGAAAAGATTCCAAACCTTGACATGCCTAATAGGGAGGATTAACTGCACTAGGTACATTCAAGATCAAAGGGACGCTAGAGGATCAGGAGACTATTATCTTGGTAGATTATGGGACAAGTCAAGAAGAAAGATGATAGTTGGCGGTTTTGTGCAGAGTATGAAGTGTTGAACAAAGCCATAATTTTCGACAAAGTTCCCTATACCGATGATTGATGAGCTACTTGATGAATTAAATGGAGCTTGTGTATTCTAAAAAATTGACTCAAAATCAAGCTATCATAAGATCAGAGTTCGCGATGAAGATGTGAGGAAGACGCCTTTTGGCACACATGAAGACTATTATGAGTTTCTTGTTATGCCATTCGGGTTAACCAACGCTCCTGCGACTTTTCAAGCATTGATGAATTAAGTTTTTCAGCCCTACCTACATAAACTTTTACTAGTGTTTTTTTATGACATCCCTGTGTACAGTGCCGATGTGGGAGCTTATTTAGAGAACTTGACGTTGGTCTTTTAACTTCGACGGGAGCACTGTTTGTACTCCAACAAAAAGAAGTGCCAATTTGCAAAGGATAGGACCGAGTATTTGGGACATCATGCTAACTGGATATTACCGACGATTTATGGCGAACTACGACACTATTGTGGCACCCTTGACACGATTGACTAAGAAGAGTGGGTTTAGATGGTCCAAGGAAGCCACCGCACTTTTGAAGTTTCGAAGAAAGCGATGGTGATGTTACCCATTTTGGCTTTCTCAAACCTCAACATTCCATTTGAGATTGAAACTTATGCATCTGGTATCAGGTTGGGAGTTGTGTTATTGCAAAACAAGTAGCCAAATGTGTATTTCAGCCACATTATCCATGGCAGCTTTGGTGAAATATGTGTATGAAATGGAATTGATGGCTATCATCTTATCGGTCACTAAACTTATGGGGTACAACTTTGAAATCCTTTATAGAGCTGGCCTCGAGAATAAGGCTGTGTATGCACTCTCTGGCATTCATGATGACGCCCAATTGAATGTTATCATGTTTCCTTTTTTGCTCGATGTTGGGGTGGTAGAAAAAGAAGTCCAGTTTGGCACCAAGTTGTAGAGTATTTTTGACCAAGTGGGTCACGACCCCGACAGTGTTCCACAGTTTGACAAGGGAGGTTGCTGTATAGGGGCTGGTTAGTTCTACCTAAGACATCCTGCTTGATTCCCACAAAATTTTACACATTCCATGATTAAGTGATAGTGGGTCATTTGCACACCTACAAATGTACTGCGGCGGAGTTGTTTTAGGAAGGGATGGGGAATGATATAAAGAAGCATGTGGACAATTGTGCTACCTGCCAACAGAATAAAATCCAAGCTCTCTCTTCAGTTGGTTTGGTGTAGCCGTTACCCATCCCCAACCGAATCTGGTAGGATATCTATGGAACTTGTCGAAAGGTTGCCACGATCAAAGGGATATGATACAGTTCTTGTGCTGGTTGATTGTTTGAGCAAATATGCTCACTTCTTGGCTTTGGGACATCCTTTTTCGGTGAAAACTGTGACAGTGGTCTTTGTGAAGGAAGTTGTGCGGCTCCATGGATATCCTTATCCATTGTGTCAGATCATGATTGAGTTTTATTGAGTCACTTTTGGAAGGAACTATTTCGAATGCAGGAGCCAAGCACCACATATTACCCTCAATCTGGCCGTCAAATGGAGATAGTTAACAAGTGTTTAGAACTTTACTTGCGTTGTTTTTGCAGCAAGAAGCCCAAAACGTGGGGTGAGAAGCTGGTATGGGCAGAATACTGGTACAACACAACATATCATGCTACGATAAAAACCATTCCCATACTGTGGTTTATGGACAGGCCAATACGACAGCCAATGACTCACTGGAACACCAATTACAGACTCGGGATGAGGTGCTAAGTACTTTGTAGGAGCACTTGAGACACACAAGAGCAAATGAAAAGTTTGTCGATCTACATCATTAGGATGTGGCTTATGAGGTGGGAGATTGGGTCTACTTGAAGATCATACCTTACCGCCAGCAATCCTTGGCTAAGAAGCGCTGTGAGAAATTATCCCCAAATTTTTTTGGCCCCTATCAGATTATGGGACGAGTTGGTGAGGTTCCTATTTACTGAACGTACCTGCAACTGTGAAAATTCACCTCATTTTTCATGTATCTCAGTTGAAGAAATCTGTGAAAGACAAGCATACAGTTCAACCAAATATTTCAATGATGAATGATCGGATGGAGTGGGTGCTATAGCCCCGTAAGGTTGGTCAGATGCGTTGGAATGAAGCCAAGAGGGACTGGGAATGTTTGGTTACTTGGAAAAATCAGCCTGGCATGAAGCTACCTGGGAGTCCCATGCTGTATTTACGACCCAGTTTCCAGATTTTCACTTTGAGGACAAGTGACTCTTCTCCGTTGGGTATTGTTAGGCCTCCTATTAGGCAAGTTTACAAGAGGAGGGTATAAGGTCTTTATGCCCCAGACAAAGGGGTAATTGGTTGTGGTCCTTTGGGCTGAGTTGACAGGGTAAAGTTGGTATTTATATTGTTGTTTTGTGCTAGGGTTAGTTATCTTGGTTTTTGTGAGTAAGAACAGTATTCTCTGTGGAGAGAACAACCTTCTTATTTGGTGGGGTGTTTTTATATGTCTATGTTTTGAAAGCAATATACATTTCCTCTGTTCTAGTGTTCGTTCGGTTTTTCCTCTCTTTTAGGTGAACCTTACATTGGTTTAGCCTGTTGAAACATCTGTCTCAGTTTATATTCTTTGCTTCATTCAAAGGCCGAGTCTCACAATCTTAGTGAACCTCTTTGGGCTGAACTCTAATGACAACAGCATTCTCTCCCACAGGTTACACAGACACTACTTATTGCCTACTCATGAGTAACAGAAAGTGTTACTATAAATTTTGGCAGATGACATGTTTGAGAGAGATTTTAAAATAGTCAACCACTTATATTAATTTGGAAATCACTCGAAAAATGCAATTATAAGTGTCAATTAAACATTGAATTGATTTTGAGTAATTAAAGGTGGGCTTCGGAGAGATTTTAAACATTGCAAGTGGTTTTAATCATTCCAAAATCACTCCATCCCAAAATGCATTTAGACTTGGAAGCCTCAATGGTCTCCATTCCAGTGTTCGTAAGCTAATTGATATTTTGCATTTCATCAAATATTCCTCAAAGAACATATAGGCTGCGTCTTCATACTTATTATATTTAGATTTATGCCTTAGCATTCCAAGGATGTGTTCTTCTGTTTAAACACTTTTCAAAGTTAAAATTTCAATTTATAGTTTGATTTGAAATATCCAGGTTGAAGATGATGGTTTTAGCAGCAGCTCCTTTCCTTTTATAGTTGCAGAGGAGGACGTTTGTTCTGAGATCTGCTCACTTCAGAGTGCATTAGAATTAACTGAAACATGTTCAAATTCCGGGGAAACTGCAGAGCTGGAAGGAAGGAGTAATGCGATGGAATTTATTCATGAAATTGGTTGGCTATTCCATAGAAATCAATTGAAGTCTAGATTAGGCCACTTGGATCCTAATGAAAATCTCTTTTCACTGCCACGGTTCAAGTGGCTCATGGAGTTCTCCATGGACCATGATTGGTGTGCTGTGGTTAAAAAGCTGTTAGATATTCTTCGAGATGGGACCGTGGATGCTGGAGGTCACCCCTCCTTGAATCTCGCATTGATGGAGATGGGTCTACTTCACCGAGCAGTGAGAAAAAACAGTAGATCACTGGTAGAGCTCCTTTTGAGATATCCTTCAAAAGTGAAGGATGCATCAAGTTCTGAAGACAGTGCATCTGTTGATGGAGAGACTGATAGCTTCCTGTTTAAACCTAATGTCGTAGGCCCAGCTGGTTTAACCCCTCTTCACATTGCAGCTGGTAAAGATGATTCCGAGGATGTTCTTGATGCATTAACCAATGACCCGGGAATGGTAAGGATTTTCACAGTATGTTTTTTGATACATGGTTTCATATTTTCATGCATCAGTCACATCACAGTCGTGGGGAACATAATTGATTATTTCCCCTTTGTTCATTTTCGTTGATACTTTGAGGAATGAAACTTGCAAGTTGGTACTGAATTGTTGTAGTTCACAAAATCTGTGTTCCGGTTGGTACAAAAATGCTTTAGCTTTAGGAGATTGAAACTGAAGAATTGAATGGTTTGTTTTAGGTGGGAATTGAGGCTTGGAAGAGTGCTCGAGATAGCACAGGCTCAACACCAGAGGATTATGCCCGTTTACGTGGCCATTACTCTTATATTCGCCTTGTCCAGAGGAAAATCAACAAGAGATCTGCAGCTGGTCATGTAGTGCTTGATATTCCTAGTTCTCTCTCAGATGGTAGCTGGAATCAAAAGCAGAACACTGATTTTACCTCCTCCAGGTTTGAGATTGGTAGGACGGAACTAAAACCTAGTCAGCAGCACTGCAAGCTTTGTGTTAGGAAACCGCTGGGTTGTGGAACATCATCTAGCGCGTCTTTGGTCTACAGGCCAGCAATGCTTTCGATGGTGGCCATTGCTGCTGTTTGTGTTTGTGTGGCACTCCTATTTAAAAGCTCGCCTGAGGTTCTCTATGTCTTCCGGCCCTTCCGATGGGAACTATTAGATTACGGTACTAGTTAGACCCAATCTATTAATTATCTACCTGACTAAATTATAGGTAATGTATTTGTATGGAGTTATGAAGTTAAAATTCAGTAGTAACTTGTAATGAGTTCCAGATTGATATACTATTCTATTTACGTGTTATCGAAATTCGCTATACACGGCCATCTGACTTTGTGTGTGCGTGCATGTGACTGCTCTGCAAATTTTAGTTCCAAACTGCAGGTATATGTGTTCACTGGACAACAATCGCCGAGTGGTCGACGGGAGCGGAGGAGCATCCAAAAGGGTTTCGTCTTCTTTTATTTTTACTTTCTAGTTCATGTAACAATTCTCAGTTTCTAGCTGGCTTTTATGAGTGTATGGTTCAATGTCATGTTCTGGTTCCAGCAGAGAATGGAAATTTATTGAAATATAGGGACAGATTCTCATCTTCCCTACCAAATATAATATAGGAGCTAAAGATTTGGCTGATATGTTCTGAAGAACTTTTGAGATATTTTCTTTTCAAAGTTCTATACAAATATTAGAGGAAGACTCGTTCAAATATGTTTGGCTTTCCTATTTTCATCTGTTTCACTTTGGAGGGGACAGTTTGGGTTGTTACTATAGTTTGCTATACCTGAGGTTAGAATAGTTTATAGATTATAATAGTTTGTGTTTAGAGTGTAGAATTTAAGTTTAAATTATAATGGTTCGTGTTTAGCTCGAAATGGAGTATGAGTTGTTTTAAGTTGGGTTTATGTTTTTATCTACTGTCTATTTTTATTATACAAGTAATAGTACTTTAAAATATCCTATTTTATAAATATAAATAAAAGCATTTGTTCTATCAATTTTTAAAAGAATGTGTTAGATTTTAGGTTATTCGTCAATTTGATTAGTGTGAGATGCGGCAACATGAGTGAACATGTAAAAAGTACAAGAGATCAAGTTACCATTCATAAATATGTTTGTATTTAATTTCACAACGTTGAGCAATTTTCTATATCTAGAGTGAATGTTACAAAGTACAAATTGGTGCATAACTAGAGTGAGCTTGTATAATACGTTAAAAATAGGAAAATGAGTCTTTATAAATAGTTTTTATTTTTTTATTCATAACAAAACCTCTAAAAGCATTATAAACTTAATTACACGATTCTAACAAAATAATTCTGATTGGTTACTGTTAAAAATATGGAAGAAAAGAAATATTCATCTTAATATTATATTTTGTAAATAGAAAATAAAAAGATTTGTTCTACCAATTTTTTAAATTATGTTCGTTCTTTGTCTACCTTGTCATTTTGAAATTTACCAGTGGGTGTGGAGCATGAACAATATATATGGGGATTAAATTAGAAATTTATATAAACAATTTAATTTAATTTATAAACAATTAAATTAAATTGTTTTGGGATTTTACTGAAAAAGAGGTAAAATTAAAATTAAAATTCAAAATCTGTTGCATTCCTTTGATTACTATTTTGTTGTTATTTATACTTTAATTCAAACACTGGGTTTTTCTAAATCATTTTTCTTTATACCAAAATATTCATTCAAGATGCTAGCTAGTGATGGACTAAAACAGGAACACAAAGTTGTAAGTTACCTACATTTTCATCCCTATTTTCTTGAATCCAACTAAGAATTTGCACTTACCTTACCCTATTTTTCTCATGCAACGAACACAAAGAAAAAAGGGGTAAAGCAATCCATCATATTTGACCTTCATCTTAAAAAAATCACTTCAATTTTCTTATTGAGACACCCAAAATAATTGAAGTTACTCAAATCTGCTTCAAATTCCATCCATTAATATTCTTAGAAGAACAAGAATTTAAGTATGGGAAGGCAATTATTGTTCATTTGCAAGTTGGGTGTAACTCTCATATTCATGCCTCTACTTTACTCATTTTTCAAAATCATCCATATTTATTGTTTACCTAATTTTTCCATTCATTTTTAAGATTATAAAAGTGATTTAAGCTCTGTTTTTACTTAAAAAGAAAATGTGATTCAATTTTAATAATTCAAATGGTTTCCTATTCAATGCTCCAAAGTTCTCCATCGTGGGTTTTTCTGAGCTCTCCTAAGCATTGTTTTAAGAGTACTCTTGTGATTCCCCTCATTTAATGAAGAACTCTTCTTATCAAGTTAGAATCTCCTCGTGGGCTCTCCTCCTCTTAATAGGCTAGACTCTCTCAACGTGAGTTTCTCTTGTGAGCTCATATCTTAGAACTATCTTTTAGGCTTCTAACTCTGTCGTATACTCCTTTGAGCTCTCTCCTAGATTCTTACAAGCTTACTGATCTTCTTGAACTTTCCTCATAGGTCTTGTTGTACTCTTTAAGTTCTCTCTATGAGTGTTCCTCTTGAACTCTCTCCTAGGCTCTTTTGAGCTTCTCCTAAGCTTACCTCATGGATCCCACTGAGATCTAGGCTCTTTCCTATATGGGTGCTTCTCTTTGAACTCTTTCCTAGAGTCCTATTGGACCTACCTTATGAGTCTCATTTAACTCTCTAACCTCTCTCCCATGGGTGCTTTTAAGCTCTCTCTTGAACTTCTATGAGCTCTCTTCTAGACTCTATTAAACTTCTATCTTAGGCTATTATGAGTTTTTCTTTGATCTCTCCCCTCGGTTCACATATGAGTTTTTCTTAAGCTCTTTCTTAGACTCCAATGAGCTCCTCTTTTAAACTTCTATGAGCTCTTTTCGAGCTTTTCAAAAGCTCTCTTAAACTTATATAATGAGTCTCACTGAGTTCTCTAAGCTCTTTTAAACTTTTTCGAATTTCTAATTTCACTGAGCTCACCTTATAGATTCATTGGGCTCTCTCTTAACTCACTTAGGCTTTCGTATGAATTCTCTTGATTTAAGCTAAAATTCATCACAACATATCCTTCCATCCTCAACTTGAGATGATTTATACTCTATTTTTAAGTTTTATTTCAAATTTAAGTTATATCTTCTATTTTTTTATAAAAAAAAAATAACGGGACTTTTTACCATGTTTTTTTTATTTGACTTGAAATAGCATGTTTTTTTTTTTTTCAATATGATTATTTTATTGAATTATTTGTCAATTTAGTTGAAAATATTTATAAAATATAACAAAATTTTAGATTATATTAATAATGAATACTAATGGACTTCTACCAGTATAAGTGCATTGATAGGTACTAATAGAAATCTATCATTATCTATACATTTGCTATATTTAAAAATACTTATTTAAAAAAGATATTTTAAACAATAAAACTTCATTAATTTATTTTTCTATTTTACTATATTTGTAAATAAAGGGGTCATTTTACTATATATATATATATATATATATATATAAATAAAAACAACCCTTCTTTTTATCTTTACACATTTTTTAATTTCTATTTTTTTCCTTCACTAATGAAACAAAACTATTTATAAGTATGTTTTTGTAGTTGAATAAGTAGAATGGACGAAAAGCAGATGCAACTATTGGGTGAAGGTGGTTTGCACATCAAATTAGTGCAATCTATGTATAAAATGAAAAGAACTCAAAACTTCTTTTTTAAAAAAATACCAAACTAAGCCACATTTATCAACGCTTTTATTTTCTCATTTTTTTGTTTTTAAAAATTAACACTATTTTTTTTAATTTCTTACCGTAGTTTGCATCTTTTTAAGTTTAGTGATTAAGTAAAATTGTTGATCAAATTTTTAAGAACTTACTATTTTTTTTTGTTAGTTTTCAAATTTTAGCTTGTTTTTTAAAACATGGTAAAAAGTAGATAATAAAAGAAGAAATTTAGAGACAAGAATAGTGTTTATTGACTAATAAGAAAATGAATTAAATGGTTATTAAATAAGGACCTAAATTTTTTTTTGTTGTTCTTAAAGGAACCATAAAAGAACCATAAAACCATGCCACCACCATATATTGTTTTAGTGTTCAAAAGGTTTTAGTTCATGTTCATTACCAACCATGTTTTAAAACAAAAAAATTTAGATCTAGTTAATGTTTATTATTGATTATTGATTATTTATGATAATAATAATAAAAAAGAAAAGGAGTAATAATATGTATAGCCCCACTTTGACTTTGGTTAAATACATGGTGAATATGTATGCATGTTTTGAAATATTAAAATTTCTAAATTTATTTTGAGTTAGAACTTTGACTAAAATACATATTCTACACATTTTTGTTAAATTTTAAACACTAAAACATTTAAATTACCAAAAAAAAATCTCAAGAGAGAAAGAGACTAAATGTAAGAAAGTAGTTTGAAAGGAAATCTCTTTTGATTGATTGATTTATTTATTATTATTAGAAATTTTAAAAAAAGATTCATTCGAATGAAATATGTTTATGTAAGAAAATAACACAAAAAAGAAATGGTGTTTAATAAAGAGAATCTAAGGTATGAAGAAACTGAAAGGACCAAAAAAGTTACAAAATCCGCCTGGGTTTTCTCCACTCTAATAATTATTTTCATTTTGTAACACAAAACACTAACCACGTTTTTTAGCATTACAATTCAAATGTAAATCCATCAATTCCATCTTCTACTTTTGCAATTGTCCAAACAAAAACGAATAATAATATTTTTGGTGATATTTCATGTATAATGATTGAATCGGATGATTCTAAAATAATTGATTTATCTAATAAAATAAAATCTTTAAAAATCATTTACTGATGGTAATAAAGGCAAGTTAAAAATGGAGGAGATTAAAGACATATGATATTGTTTGGTATTTTTTTCAACCACCTTCGAAAATGCCATATGAAGGTCTAAAGTAATTAAAAACCAACACATAGGTACAAAGAAAAGGAAAGAAATTGAGACATAAAAAATAGAATTCTGATAAGGTTTTTATTGGAAATAAAATGATAATTAAAAAGAGAGAAAGAAATGAAAATGAAAGGATTTATGTATGGATTTTAGGAAGGAAGCAAATAGCATACTTGAAGTGGAAGATTACTACACCAATCTCTTGATACGAAAAAATCCCACCGGTTGTTTCGGTAACCGGTCGTCAGCTCATTTTCTCTCTATAAATATGATCATGAATTTCTATCACATAATAATAATATATAATAATAAATTAGTTTTGTATAGTTTCAACTATCTTTTTCAAAAATAGTATTTCATATATCTAAATAAATGTATGACAAAAAAAAATAAGAGTGCAGAACAAAAAAAATACGATAGAATATAACCAATATTTATTTTATATACAGTCATAATTTAGACTATAATTATCTACACCATAAACACAGACTATAATAATACACAATTTATTATAACTCACAAAGTAATAACTGGTTTTCTCCTTTTCTATTTTAAGCAAAAGGGATCGTACATGCATGTTAAAATATAGAACATATTAACAAAATTTAGGCTTGCTTAAATAATGTAATATGCAAGTCACATCTTTGTGAAAATTAAATCGACCGAATCATGGTGATCTCAGACTTAAAACATGCCATGCTTTCTTCCATGTTTCACAAGTCAATTATCTAATTCAGATAGTCGTAATTTGATAAGATAGAGACTCGAAAATCTCTAATCTTACCATGTCTTATAAGACTCAACGTTCATAATCATAAAATATATATGTACATATGAATAGCTTAAATATAAGAGATAAGCTAAAATTGAAACGAGCATTATTGATATCTAAACTTTGGAATAAACATAAAGGCACTAATTATAAATTCTCAATTCTGAGTATGCCTAATCATTCACTCTACAATGACTTGACAACAACTCTGTTTGACTAACATGTCATTTATGAACTATTCCTTCATTCATGAATCCACAATCCACAATCTTTAGAGAACATTGCTTGAGGTATGACTGCCGTTCAAAAAAAAATGTCAAAACTTTTTACTAACTTCCTTCCAAAAATCAAAAAATACAAAATTCATAATTTTTATTTATTTACTTACTTAATTTTTTGTTTAATGATGCTTAGTTATTTAATAAAAAGAAAAACCCTTTAAATATACTTAAAATCAAGTGATCTCTTCATAACCATTTAGTTTTTTTAATTTAAAAACTTGTGTTTATTCTCTCACCATTCCTTTCAATAATTTCATCTATTCCAAAAACATATTTAATTCATTGTCAAATCCACAAAACCTACATATATAAACATATAAAATTATCCTTCATGATCGTGGATTCTCACCCATCCAAATTGCTTAGCTTCCTTGACACGATTTCAAAGTGAGATGCATTCAAAAAACAAAAAAGAAAAAGACTCCCCTTGATATCTATTCGCAATCGTGGATGCTCGTGTTCTAGGTCATTTAGCATTGGCACAATTAGATTTAAGCTCTTCGTACAAAAATCTCATTTTCCAAAACCAAAAAATTATGAACAAAACCTTAATTAACATCATCCAAAAAGCACTTCACTTTGAAATGAAATTGTAACCTCAGTTGCTAAAATACGTTAATACAAAAAATAAAACTAAATCAAATTGGTTTCGTAGATGTAGGTCCAAAGGTGTGGGCATTTTTGTAGCATCACATTATTTCTAAACTTGAATTATGCCTTATTTGTCGCAAGTGCCACTCAATTGTCAATTAATACAGCCTGTGAAAATATTCTTGGTGTCACCTTGAGGACCACTATTATAGAAACTTAGTTATTATTCACAAGATTAACATTCTAATCAATTAGAAGAAATCTCTAATGGTTCCTTGATTGGTTGAGTGAGATAATGAAGATTGTAGAGTTCTAGATATCTTCTCATCAACCAATTAGAAGAGGATGAAGTTCCACAAAGGATAGACTTTGTGGGTCTCACCAGACACTATATAAGTACATTCTATACTTCATGGATTTTCATCAATAACTCAATTCAAAAGCACTTCGAGAACTTACTTCTTTTGAGTTGAAGTTGGTAGGCAATGGCAGCCATGGCTCTTTCATCTACATTCACAGGAAAAGTTGTTCCTTTGAATGCATTTACCGAGCTCTCGTCCTCGGTTCGCAGCAACGGTAGAGTCACAATGAGGAAATCTGGAAAGCCAGCAGCTTCCTCAGGCAGCCCATGGTATGGTCCTGACCGTGTCAAGTACCTTGGACCGTTCTCTGGTGAGCCTCCATCTTACCTCAAAGGTGAATTCCCTGGTGACTATGGTTGGGACACTGCAGGTCTATCAGCTGACCCCGAGACATTTGCCAAGAACCGAGAGCTCGAAGTGATTCACAGTAGATGGGCCATGCTTGGGGCTCTAGGATGTGTATTCCCTGAGCTTCTTTCTAGAAATGGAGTCAAGTTTGGTGAAGCAGTTTGGTTCAAGGCTGGTTCACAAATCTTCAGTGAGGGTGGCCTAGACTATCTTGGAAACCCAAGTCTTATTCATGCACAGAGCATTTTGGCAATTTGGGCATCTCAAGTAGTGTTAATGGGTGCTGTTGAAGGTTACCGTATTGCTGGAGGACCACTCGGAGAGATTACTGATCCCATCTACCCAGGTGGTAGCTTTGATCCCCTTGGGTTGGCTGATGATCCAGAGGCATTTTCAGAACTTAAGGTGAAAGAACTTAAGAATGGTCGTCTTGCAATGTTTTCCATGTTCGGGTTTTTCGTACAGGCCATTGTAACTGGAAAAGGTCCTTTGGAGAACCTTGCAGACCATCTTGCTGATCCTGTCAACAACAATGCATGGGCTTATGCTACCAACTTTGTACCTGGAAAGTGAAATTACCAAGTAATGTTCAAACAAGCTTTCAATTTCACTACAATGTTAGTTCGTACAATGTAAAATGTACAATCAAAATGTTGAAAATCAACAATGTTATATTCACTGCAACTATCTCGAGCAAGTTGTGTTTGATTGATCCATTAAAAGAACAGAAAATATATATATAAACCATCGACAGACAGTTGTAAACTTAAGTGAAAGGCCATATGCAGCTCAAAGTTGAGGGTGCATCTTATGGCTCTCCATGAACTAACCTAAATAACAATCCAGATAAAACCATTGGTCAAAGTTCCTTAAGCATAATGACTATTTAGAGTCGTAATTTATGACAAAACGCATATATGATGCAACAGCAAAGGTATTAAACCAAATCCATGGTCAATAAAGGGAAGTCTATACCTTAAGAAGAGATAATACTCTCTAAAGAACAGATGTTCTATATTAAGATGATGATCAAAAGTTGCTCGTTACAATCCTAAATTGGCTATTTATAGCCTTACAAGAAAGAAGTGACAATTAACTAATCAATTCGAAAATACTACAAAATAACTAATTAATCTAAATTAACAACTAAACTAATATTATCTAAAATACACTAGTTCTTCTATAATTCTCCTCATCAATGTCTTACAAATAACTCTAAAGAAATTAAGAGACATCGAGGAAAAATTTCTAGTTCTCTTAAAAGGTCAGACTACTGATCGTTTTGAAAAGAGACCATGTGCAGAATCCTCGGTATGGAGAGATCAAAAAGCATGTTGATAGGGCCCCACTAGATTCTTTTAAGGCCAAAGAAAAATGAAGGAAAGAATGGCAGAGGTGAGTCGAGGACCCACTGAAGACAACTCTTTAAGGGAAAGAGAATGTTTAGAAGCTTGCTCAGCTTTCTGTAATTAAATAGTTGGTTTAGTACGGGGAATGTCAGTTATTGTGTGAAACTTGAAGAAATATGAAGAGCACACAGGGCGGCCGAAGGGGCACATAACTAGTTGGATCATCATATGGGCTAGGAGTCTTGATGATTCTGAGTACCTTGTAAGGGGTATGTAGTATTTTTCTGACTTGTAATTGAATTTACAAGGAAACACGAATCAGTTATTTTCCTATTTTCATCTTCTGCAAAAATCGCAGGATGTAGAAAACTCAATAATTTGCATGCCTCTTCCAGCCACAGCAATTTGATAATGGTTCCTGGATAGAAATAAAGACAAGAAACGGAGGTGGGTCAAACTAATGTAATGATGAGTTTCATCGTGTATGAATTAAATGTTCCACTAACCTGTCACAGGCTCTAGCATCAATGGCCTCTGGTTCTGGCACAGTAATAATCGAGTAAGCATACTCAACCAACTTCCCCTGTGCCTCAAGTTTCCAGCACCTGATCCTTTGATCAAGACCAGTAGAAAACACCCAAATTCCATCCGTCCAAACACCTGCAAAGGGCAAAGAAACATCAGATCTTCACTATTATCTCAAGAATGGTACCAAAAAAATGCTGTTATGAAGTTTTTAAAAAATTGTCATGTGCGCAAATAAGTTTTAGAAAGTATTAAACCACCAATTCATCCAAAAGCTTAAGCTGGTGGCTGAAAGCAACTTTAATTATATATCAACAACTTTGCACATTCAACTAAAAAAGAACACCAGCTTTCAAAATGAAGTGCATAGCACAAAACTTGTGTTAAATATGTGCTTAGTTTGAGGCACCTGTAAGACATGGAAGGCAGACATCATTTTACAATGTGTGGGCAAAGGATGATGAAACAGAGTATGAAAATCCACATTGGGTGGGATTGAGTAGATATATAATATATAGACGGGTAAGGCATTTTGCTTCACGACATTTCAATTGAAACTAACAGGTAGGGAAATACGGGTCAACATTTAAAACAGAATCTAAAAATGTAAAATGATTGGACTTCTTTTACCTTTTATAGCAGAACTGTGAGCTGATTCAATTTTGTGAGGTCTGAGGAACCTGGCCAAATATTTGTGATTATGGTCTTCACTATGAAATATAAACTTCGCACATTCAGATTCAGATTCCATTTTCTCAGAACTAGTGTTTTCAGACAGCAATGATAAATCAAACGTAAGGCATTGAAGAGCTTGATCATCACCACCACTAATCACATGATACAAGTAACAATTATTAACACATTCGGAACTGTTTACAGCCGCTACATGGAGACAATTCACGCCAGATTGATGGGCGTTGGTTACAACATGAATAGGCTGTATGTCACACATCTCAGAAGAGTAATTGCTGGTGCTTAGAATCAGTTCAGAAGAGGTAGAACAATCAGGTTGAGAGCCTGCTGCATTGGCTTCAGATATGTTCACTTTAGATGAGCTTTCACAAGGAACTTGATTTTGTATGCTTGAGTTGGTATCGTCTTCATCTTTCTTAATAACCATTTTTTTGCTTGATCGACTTTTGGTCACAGTACTTAAAGATGTCCGTCGTCTGCCACCCTGGCTTCCTCTTCCTGTACGAGGTCTTTTCTGAAAATCAATGAACTTTTCCTGACGAAGAGAAGAGAGGCGTTTCATGAATGCTTCAATATTTCCAGTCAGATCCCAAAATGCAATACTTCCATCAGTGGCTCCACTAATGACTATGTAAACATTCCCAAGCAGAGTTTCTCCCCCTGAAATGAACTTTATTAGAAAATGAAAAAGAGACTTGAGGTATAAACATTTAACAAAAAGATTATGCAACGCTGACTTATATGTTTTCCCCCTTTATAGTAGCCATAAACTCCCCCTTCAACTGAAAGATCCTAAATTCATTTTATAAGTATTGGGATGCTATTTATATTTTAAAAAATGTAGTTTGGATCCAAACATGAGAAATGTGAATAGTGCAAGCAAGCCATTTGGCTGACCATTTACTATTTAGCTAAAACTAACATGTTGCTTGAGAAGCAAAAGGAAAATAAAGTGTTCTGGTTTTTTGCTACTTATTGGATGGGCAGCTAAAACCCAAACGATACATCAGCTATGCTTTAAGTCAAGTAGTTAATGGGAAGAAAAAAAACTATTCAAACTTCAGGAATCTATGTCGTGCCAATTTTAATGGGTGGTGTCCCCGCAGGAACCATACTTTAGGATTAGAATCTATGCCCATAGGGGATTTGTCCTAAATATCTTTCCTTTTTTATCTCCTTTTATTATTCTATTTATTCCCTCTCTTGTACCTTTTGTAATTATCAAAAAATAATAAGAAAATAAATATTGAGGTTTTTCTTCCAGTACTCGGGTTTTCACGTAATTTGGAGTTTTTGTTGGTTTATTGATTCAATATGGTATCAGAACAAGGTAATAACAAAACCCTAGACACCGGTACAGGTGAAGCCCAGACAGAAACAGAAGCTGCCACTGCCGCCATTGTCGAGATCGCTGCCTTCGTGGACGCCGCCACCATGGAAAAACTTCGCCATCCGATTCATAGGATGTCGGTGGTCACTTTGAGACCACCCTCGGAGCAGTCTACACAGCCCACATCGGGAATGCCCCTCACGCGCTGCAAGTACTCACCTGCGCGCTGCCACTGCCAGCATGTCTGCCCACACACCGCCGCCAAATGCCTCCACGAACCAGCCTATTTTCTCCCCTCTGTCATCCCAAGTCCAGTCGCCATACCCTTCTAACAATCTGCACCTCCACGCGCCGCCACCTTATCATACCTTACAACATCTACATATTCATGGTTCCAGGATTGATCGAGGGTTATACTCAATCTGATTTTGAAGTTGGTGGAATCCTCGACACAGTCTAAATCAATCGATCTACCAATGTATTCAAAGAACTCGGTAACTTCACTCCCTAATTTATCCTTGAATTATATAACTGACTCTCTGACACCATCTATAGGGAATTTTCCAGGGGAGAAATCAAATGGCCAGAATTATTTTTCGTGGTCCCAATATATCAAGATGTTTCTCGACGGTCGCCACTAGTTTGGTTTTTTGACATGAGAGATTGTCCGTCCACCGGGTGATACCTTGTAATGATTCTGAAAAGGGGAAGATTCATTCATTCGATCTATGTTGGTTAATAGCATGGAACCACAGATCGGCAAGCATCTAGTGTACGCAGCCACTTTAAAGGATTTATGGGATACAACTCAAATCGTTAGAAAGCCTCTTGACTGTATACACTAAGAAAACAGGTCCACAATTGCAAGCAAGGGACTCTGAACGTGACCTCCTATTTCAATAAGCCCTCCCTTCCCTAGCAAGAGATGAATTTGTGCAGGGAGGCAGTTTGGGACACGCTGAATGATGGTATACAGTATGCTAAACTTGAGGAAGCTTACCGTATTTATGATTTCCTTGCTCGACTTAATCCTAAATTTGACATTGAATGTATACTCGAACAGAGACCACTTCCCTCCTTAGTGGAAGCGTGTTATGAAGTTTGTCTTGAAGAAGAACGTATGAATGCTATGAGTATATTGACTACTCTTGCCACTGACTTTGCTGTCGTTGGTGCTCGATCCTCAACCCGTGATAATAAGTAGAATAGTGGGAAGCCAATCCCTGTGTCTAAGCACAAGAAACAGTGGCACACCAAGGATCAGTGTTGGAAACTCCACAATCGTCCCCCGGGAGGTAAGAAACGTTCCTCCATTGAGAAACAGAACTCAGGGTGTGCCTATATTAATGAGAATACCAGCACCTCTAAGTCAACTGACCCTACTGCAAGCAAGAACAGCCCTCCTCAGTGATCCATTGCTCTGTCAGGTATGCCACTATCCCTTGGCTTATAAGTGTTGATTGGAAGAATTCCTGAATTTTAGACTTGAAGGCAACTAATCACTTGACAGGTTCTGCAAAGCACTGTTTCTTAGACCCCTTGTGCCGATAATGAGAAAATTCTGATAGTCGATGGCTCTTTAACCCCGATTGCAAGCAAAGGATAAATAGTTCCCTATGACAAACTCTCTCTCCAAAATGTTTTGCATATGCCTAAGCTTTCTTATAATTTATTATGAGTATGATCCCTCTCTGAACATTCCCATTGCGCTGAGAAAAGGTACTAGGTCTTGTACAAAATATCTCATGTGTAACTATGTTTCCTATGATAATCTCTATCCACAGTTCAACTTTTACAGTAAGCATTGATTCTACCATAACACCAAAAAGTATTCACACTGTTTTAGAGTGTCCTAAATGGAAGAATGCTATCATGGAAGAGATGAAGGCTCTTGAAAAGAATAAAACTGGAGAGAATTGCGCTCCACCCATGAGACATAAAACTTTGGGATGCAAATGGGCGTTCACTCTCAAATACAAAGAAGATGGAACACTTGACAGACACAAAGCAGGGATAGTTGCAAAGGGGTTTACTCAAACCTATGGTGTTGACTATATATAAACTTTTTCCCTAGTTGCTAAGTTGAATACTCTGTTAGAGTCCTATTGTTTGTTGTTGTAAACAAAGATTGGCCTCTATACCAGCTGAGAGTTAAGAATGTTTTTCTAAATGGAGACCTAGTGGAGGAAGTTTACATGAGCCCCCACCTGGATTTGAAGCCCAGTTTGGGCATCAGGTATGTAAATTTTATAAATCCTTATATGGTTTGAAACAATCACTAGAGCATGGTTTGACAGATTCATTACCTTTGTCAAGTCCCAAGAGTACAACCAGAGGCATTTTGATCATACTTTATTTACAACAGTTTCCAAGACCGGAAAGATTGCAATTCTGATTGTGTATATTGACGACATCGTTTTATTTGGAGATGATCAAACAGAAATAAGCCAACTGAAACACAAGATGGGTGATGAATTTGAAATCAAGGATTTAGGAAATTTGAAATATTTCCTTGGAATGGAGGTGGCCAAATCTAAAGAAGACATCTCTTAGAGAAAATACACTACTAATCGAGACAGGTATGCTAGGATGTTGTCCTGCTGACACCCCTATTGAATTCAATTGTGAACTAAGAAATTCAGGTGATGAAGTTCGAGTTGATAAGGAATAATATCAGTGCCTTGTATGTAAGTTGATTTATTTGTATCATACTCGTCCATATATTTCCTTTGTTGTGAGTATTGTCAACCAGTTTATGCAGGCTCCCTATGAGGAACACACGGAGGATGTCAACATAATCTTGAGATACTTGAAAACATCTAGTAAAGTATTGATGTTTAGAAAGACAGATAGAAAAATCATTGAGGCCTATACTAATTCAGACTGGGCAGAATCTGTTGTTGACAAGAAATTTACCTCTGATTATTGTACCTTTGTATGGGGTAATCTTGTAACTTGATGAAGTAAGAAGCAAAGTGTCGTAGCTAGGAGCAGTGTTGAGGCCAAATAGAGGGCTATGAGTTTGGGGATACATGAGAAAATTTGGCTCCAGAAAGTCTTGTCTGATTTTCATTAGGAGTGTGAGACATCAATGAAGCTATTATGTGATAACAAAGTTTCCATTAGCATCGCCAACAATCCAATTCAACATTATAGAACCAAACAATGTTGAGATTGATTGACATTTCATCAAAGAAAGACTTGACAATAGGAGCATATGCATTCTGAACATTCCTTTGAGCCAACAGGTTGCTAATGTTCTTTGCAAGGGGTTTCTCAAACTAAACTTCGACTTTGTGTTAGCAAGTTGGGCCTCAGATATTTACGTCCCAACTTGAGGGGGAGTGTTAGAGTTAGTAATCTTGGCCCACAGGGAGATTTGCCATCTTTCCTTTTTTATCTCACTGTATTATTCTATTTATTCTCTCTTGTACCTTTTGTAATTATCAGAAAATAATAAGAAAAGAAATATCATGACTTTTCTCCTAGTGCTCGGGTTTCCACGTAATTCGATGTTTTCATTGGTTTATTGCTTTCAATAATTATACAAAACAAGCCTTGAACGTTAAAAAATACATGACAAAACTTAGCATAAGGCTTTCCAACTGCAACATATAATGGGAAAGTGAAATAGACAAACACACCTCCATCAGAATGAAATTTCGGAAAAACTATGTGCTGTAAAGTCAAAACTGGTGATCCCACAGGAACCAGCGAAGCAACATCAAACCTACAGAAAAACTAATTAGGAAAATGATAGTGAAACATAAACAAAAAGTGAGTTGCAAAGTTAGTTCATCATTTTTCTCATATTTACCATAATCGATGGGGTAAAATTAGAGCTCGAAGTGAAAGAGTGGCATCTGAACATGCAACGACAATGAAACAGACAGTAAACCTGGAAAGAGGGGGGAATCATAGTGAAAACTAAGATTTAAGAAAGTAACAATGAAGAAAAAAAATATGGGAAACAACACAAACCTTGAATTAAAATGTTTAACGAGAAAGCCAGTAACTGCCATGTATCTCCAGTCATCTTCATATTTTTCTACGGAACAAGATTTAAGACTCAACTCCTCTTTTTCTTGGAGTGATTTGGATTCAGCATCAGGATTTATGCTAGAACCAGTCGTGGCTTCATCTTGCATTGTATTGAATGAATTTCTACGGGAAGTTGAATTCTTGGTTGGCATATCAGTAGAAAGCCACTTGAAGGAAATTGACGTGGGAAATCCAGAGGGCTCGCAACTACCTTTGGCATTATGGTGTAAACAAGCATTTGCTATTTTCTCCAGCTTCCTATGCTTCTGTAGCCAAGAAGTTAACACCCGCTTTGCACCAGCTGAAATTAGTAAAACAGGATCTTCTCTATCATCTAAGTCAGATTCTTGTGTATCTTTTGCATCAGGTGTAATAGTCCCATTTGATGAAATCAAGTGTACATTTGATATGTAGCATAGAGATCTCACAGCTGAGCCTCCAACATGCTCTCCAAGCAAATTTGAAGCAGGCCAGCTATTGATGCCACGGGTGTACCTGTACCATCAAATAATTGCATCAATTGCAGGCTCCTTATCGGTCTTGGCACTATATTCTGGAACAAGGAAAACTGAAGGTAACTTTCCTTTTCCTATAAGGTGGGAATCTACAAGTACATGTGGAAAACATGTCCCATGCCTTAGCAGTTAGCAGATTCATAAGACATTTATTGGTTCATTTTTTTATTGTTGTGCCAGATGCTAAAGTTAAATAAGAAGAACAACAACAGTATACCTAGTCATCCTAACAGTTCCATCTTCACAACCAGTTACAATCCAGCAAGATCTAGATGAGATGCCAAGCTTGTTGTCAGCTTCAGGTACAAAGCACAAAGAATGCAGCTCTCTGCCATGAAATTGTACGTGCAAATTTTGAGGAAATACTTTTCTTTCACTGCCTGAAACCCAATGCCGATGAATATAGATCGTTTCATCCTAAAGTAGAAACAGGAAAAGTTATAAACTCTAAGAAACGTCATCAATATCTGTACAGAAAAGAGATTAAAAAAAAAAACATGAATGGGGGAGGGGTGTTGAACAACCTTGACATATGCAAAACAGTTCTTAAGTTCTGGTATGTCTCCAAGATAATTAGAATAAGGACGCCGCCATCCACCACATTGAATTTGTAATACCTGCTTTGATCCTTGTTGTTTGAGATCCAAAAAGAATAATAATTGCAAATAGTGTGTGTTTGGGCTTGAAGAGAGAGAGAGAGAGTGAGTGAACCTTTGCTTCAGTAGTTAAGTTCCATATAATGAAATCTGCAGATGCAAAGCCAGTTGCATAAAGATTGCTTGTCAAATCAAGAGAAGTTTGATCATAAAAGAGAGACTGCACTGAAGTCAGCGCTTTAACTTGTTTCATCCCTATGAACTCCAAAACTTTCCGGTCGTTGACTTTGACATATTCGATATGACATATGCATCCATCTGCACCAGTCTGAACAAGAGCAAATGGCAACATACTGTAAACTGTCATGGTGAAATCTCCATAAACCAATTGCATCAGAACAAAGATGACTTTAAACACCCATTCACAGATAAAATTGTCCGTGGACAAGATATCATCGTATTCGATAATCTATACTTGGAGTTGGAACCATGAGACTAATGTTATCCCTATATCAATATATATAGATAATAATTACAAAAATATACTTGTTCAGTATCCTGTAAAGAAGAAAGAAACGCTGAACAAACAGTTGTCATCAAACATAGAGCATGAATACTGATCACAAGAACTGTCACAAAGCACCTTTGTATGAATCGTATCAGTCAATGACAATAGGGATGCCATGACTCTAGGAACACTGCCGCATATCACTGTACACAAAGTAGTTGGGAATTCACATTTTTCAAATAGTATAATAAATTATATTTTTTCCTCCACATTTTCTCAGGACATGATGTGAAACTTTTTCAGTCAGAATCATCAATATCTTCTGGGTAGTGTATGGCCTCAGCATAAATTTCTTCAAATTGAGTTTAGAAGGTAGTAATTGCAGCAACAGAGTAAGATAGAAGGAAAATGGAGGACACCCTAGCACCTTTCCGAATCATAAACTTAGTTATCAAGGAAAGAACGACAAGTATGATTCCACAGTTATATAATTGTCCAATAGAGAATATAAGAAAGCTAAACAAGCCACCAATTCAGTTTACGTGATTTTGTAGCATTACAAGTTCACATCGAAAGGAAACTGAGTAAATACACGAGGAATTATGCTAGTGCTTGTAATTGAGATATATCCTAAAGAACAAACAAATTCCAATGATGACATGATTTGATTATCAGTCTATTTTTCTTATTTCCACTGGTACATATATGAAAAACTTAATGCATAGATACCTCAAAAATAGAGAAATTATTAAAGGAAAAAGAAGAGGTAGTACTGAGTGTAATTCTGTTTGGCATGACTCCAGTCTGGCTACTACAACACTGGTAACAGTTGATATACCATGAGCTCCTTTGAAGTAACAGGTTGGAATTATCTTCACTCCTGTTGTAATTGGAGTTTCAAGTAATAGGTCCTTTGATAAAGGGAATAGAATAAGATTACCACGTACATCACCACACACGACAATCTGCAAAAATAAGTACATTAAAAATTGAGGGAAAAAATTAACATCATCATCCCTGTAAAGAGAACATGGGATTTTTATAAAAAAATTAATGAAAAAGGCAACTTCCATTAAGATGAGTGGAAGTACCTAGAGGACCACACAAAAAGGCCCATCAGCGCAAGGAGAACAAAAAGAAAAGGAAAATAACATAAAAAGAAGCCCTAGCTGATAAACCAAAGAAAACAATCCGAAGTTTATTTAAGGTAAGTTTTAGGGTGGTTCTTCTCTCTCTCTCTCTCTTATTTATCTGCATTTTTTTATCTATTTTTTTTATAGAAAAAAGGGAGCTTGAATTGGAGTATTGCAATGGTTATCAAAGCTTTATTTATGTTCTAAAAAATCCAAATTTTACTAATAATTACCCTCAAAATAAGTACAGCCATTAAAGATAATAAAACTAAAAAAAGATCCCAAACTCAAGATGAAAATAAATTTGCTCGTACGTGAAGGTATATTTAGTAGTATATCATCCAGAGCTCCCCCTTGCTTGTGGGCTTGAACATCATAGTAAAAGACCCAACAAGTGGAAATTAACATTAATTGAGGAGTAAACGATACTGCACCAGTTTGAAGATTGGACCTCTTGGAGCACGTGCTCGGATACCACATTAGATAACGTGGGGTTTCATCTCAACACCAATCGACAATGAGAGGACAACTCATCTGCCCTATAAAGAGTGAGGTGCCTTGATTTTTTTCAACGTGGAATTCTCAACAAAAAAAAATTAAGAAACTGAAAAGGTCCTAATTACATCCCTACTTGTTGGTGATTAGACAAGAAAAAAAAGATTAAAGAAATTGTAAAAGAGTTGTGCAAGTGTACCCAGGCATTAAAATGTGTCAACCCCCCAGATTCCTCCCAGACCTTCAAATACCCAAAAAGATTCTCCAACTCCTTCCTAACCAAATATTCTATAAAATAGCAACAAAAACAGCTTTCCTAAATACACAGCCTGTCTCTAGAAGACTTTTTTTTTCCTTTAAAAAAAAATCAAAACAACTTCCACCGTCATTGCACATAAACTAGAATTTGAGAACCACGGAAAGTCCATACAAAAAACAACAAGAGGGAAAGCAGAGCCACCAAAGATGGATGGTTCAAACCTAGTCGATTACATTTGGACATGTTACACCAAGCCAATGGGGTCAAAATACCACAATTGGGGCTGTTTTAACAAAGTTTATGCATTGATCTTGAGATCAATTCTAGAAGATGAAAACATTAATGGAAGTAATTCTGCAGTTACATAAAGTTTAGAACAAGGGAAGTACCTCTTCCTCACATGACACATCCAAACACATAATCCTTAAGCCAAAGCATGATATATATTCTGCCACAAGAGATGGATTATAGTTTTTGCCATTCTGAGAAGCTGATACGTGATCAGCTAATCTCCAGAGTTTCAATGCACCTCTAGGATCAGCTGTAAAGATGTACCTAAAAAATAAATAGAAATAATTTATATCTAGCAAATGATAATTAAATTTAAACACTCTCTCCCGTTCATGTCAAAGGTCCTAAGTGGTGAATATTGCCCCAATTTTTAAAGAAATTAAGGAATGATCTTCGGACTTCAAAAAGAAAACCTTGCACAATTTAATTTCCTTAGAATGTTTCTTTCAGACCATCAATCAGTCTCATGAGGATCTCATGTCTGGCAGAGCTTTAAATGAAATAATGGATTCAAGGTTCTATAAAACATTGTGATGTAGTCTAGAAGATTAAAGGATGACTTTCTCTAAGAATCAAATCAAAGTCTTTATTATCAATTAAAAGAAGTTTACAAGAGAAGAATCCTCTGTTTATAAAGAAGTAAATGTAAAATTGGATGCTAAAAAGATAACTAAAAACTCATTAGGAAACTAAAATGTAACTAATCAAGGATTAACCAAGATTAATTTGAATTTCCAAATTATCCCAATCCTATTACATCACACTGTTTTCTGATAGCCTCGGCCTCAATTTATTTATCAACAAAAAGAGGGAGGGTTTGAGAGCTCCCCTTCCTCTCCAAGATCTCATAAAGAGAACAACTACAATGATTCAGCAAAAAGATATCCCTCACCACACACCCCAAATGGTACACATACCCCTTCCCCAAGAACCTCAACTAACAATATTCCTTTGGGTCGCACACCAACTACTTATTTCCCTTACCTGAATTTGCCCCTCCTATCTTACCATGCTTACGACAAACACTCTAGTGACTTGGGGCCTATCTTCTTTTGGTAAGAAGGTTCTATCAAACATGAATCCATGTCCAACCACAGGCTTATATAAAGATTTCAGCTGGTGGTTCCATCATTATCAGAGTTGAAAATAAGAAATGGTGTTAACCTGAATCCAAGTGACTTGCACCAAAAGGTTCCTAAAAGCTGTCTCTCCTTTTCAGCTGACCAGGTAAAGGAGATGTCAGGTGTATGTGCATTTGAATCGTGAAGAACTTTTAAAACTGTCATTCTTCCTTGACTGTCTCCAAGAGCAATCCAATCCTCAGCTCCTCCTGAAACTTCAAACGGACTACAGGCTAGCAAATCCATGCAAATAATTTGAACCTCTTCACCAACATGAATGAGTTTGGTCCACATGACACCCATGGAATCAGACAATGTAGCATGGTAAAGATAACCATGGTTTGTGGCAACATAAATTGTACGTTCTGACGAAAACCGTAAGCAGCGCACATACTCACTTTTACTGCAAAATGAGAGTAAAATTATATTGAATGGTGATGCCACTCCCACCTTCAGAAAATAAAAGCAGGGAAATAAAGTAAAATTCAAAGATGAGTATATATCCATGTAGATTACATATAATTAAATTCCCCTTCACCCATTGGTTTAACCTTTCAGGTCAATCGGTGATTTAAGATGGTATCAGAAAAGATGGTCTAGGGGGGTTCTATGAAGTTATTTCCTTCCCAATTAAAATTGATTTCCAATTGATGGGTTTTCTTCATATTTCGAGTCCACAAGTGACAGGGAGTGTTGGATGAAATATAATAAAATTCATCTTCACCCATCAACTAAGCTTCTGGGGTCAATTGGTGATTTAAGAATCTACCAGAAATGTTGAAAACGAACTTCACCTGTCCATATGTCTGTTATGATCCAATGAATCTGGAATACAAGTAGTGAAAACCTCTCTTTTCATACTACGGTCGGCGTTTTCAGCAGGTTCATTGGAGGTCCCAGATAAAGAAGTGTTGAGCCGATGCACTTTAATAGAGGAATCAAATCCAGCAGTAATAAGAAGATTGGAAATTGGATCATACAAACATCTCCATACGCCTCTCCCTCTGAAATTAATTTAAATAGAAAACATAAAGTTTGTCATGGCAAAGATATCTGGATCATTATACAATATATGACTATATGTATAACTAATCAACAAAGTGAGTGGTAAATATGTCAATGATCCTCCATACCTAAACTAACACTTAAATATGGAAAAATCAACTTATATCCTTCTTTACATGTTGAATCAGTGTAAACCTCAAAACTAATGAATTGTATCAATTCAAACCCTAGATTCTCTGCCAGTAATTCAGTGCTATTGTTAGTTTTTACTTGGTTACAAGTAAAATTGAATCATAATTGCTTAAACAAAATTATTATTATCTCAAAATCCTACGAAAGTAGCAAAAGAAAGATACCATGTAGTTCTTCCAAAATAAGTAGAGAACGTTAGAGGAAAAAGACAAAATAAAAAAAACGATCATATTAATGCAAGTCATTACTACTCACTACTGCCCACTTGGTTCATGTATTTATATAAGTTGTGCAAAACAGAAACCTAGAAAAGGACCAACTTAATTGTTTACACGTGAAAATTATACATCAATGGTTTTAAAATGAAATCCTAACAAAGGATCTAAATTGATACTGTTGCTAGTTTAGAATTTTAACAGACTCAACCTATGAAGTTTAAGGTTACAACTTGACTTTTTCCCCATAAATAAATCAACTTCATGATCTATATATCCTTGATGAAAAATAAATTGAGCAACTATGAATTGGTTTCACATGGAACTACTAAAAAACACAATAACTATAATACACAAAACTACTAAAGAGACAAAAACTATAACAAAAACTAGTAAGAAATAAATAAATAAATACATTAACCCAAATCCAGAAGCTATATTTCTTATGGTCCTTCAAATTATAAACTCCCTTTCCAACAGCATCGAAGTACTTCACCATTCCCAACCACAGAGAGAGAGGGAGAGGGCAAGCAACTAAAATGGAAATCCATTATTAGAGGAGAATCAAACAAAAATATTTACAAGTATTTGATCAACAATATAAAGTAATGGGCACACATAGAGTACACTTAAACAAATTATAAAAAACTCTTGCAAAATGGAAAAGTTTTCACAACTTACATATGCTCCTTTATCATCTCCAGTTGTTGGCCGTCTATTCCCCATGCACGGCATGTACAATCTTCACTGGCAGTGATTATCAACTACAAGGATAACTCATAAGAAAATTCAGGGCATATGCAAGAACAAACAAGGAAATACAACCAGGCTTCTTGTTTGTTATAGCTAAACAGAACTCAAAATAGAGCTATATATAAATGATGGAAAAAAGAATATTTTGTAAGAAATCAAGTTTTCTTTAACAAAAAATGAAAGAAAGACGGAATACCAAAATAATTGTTATTGTTGTTGTTATTATTATTATTATTAAATAAAAAAAACAGACAAACAGCCAACAAAAAGAATGAAGATCTTGAAATGATTTTGTTGAATTGGTGCCCATTTTGTAGTTAGTCAGGGCTCCTCGCTCTTTTGTGGGCTCTTTTTTTAAACCAAAAAAAGGTTAATTGTTAAAGAAGTTGCTTTTGCTTTTTGTAGTTTGGCTAAGAATTTAAATGATACCTAAGAAAGGTAAAAAGACCATGGTCAAGAAGTAGTGAGAAAACATATACAACTTTTTAAATCCAAAAGGTATCAAATGAAATTTTAGTTTTCAGGTCTATATTTCGTTGTTTTTCCCTAAATAAATGAAAATCATGGTCTTCTTTTTTGATAAAAATATACAGTTGCAATTATTATCAACCCAAAGGGAGGGCAGTAAGATGGTGGATCCAAATTTTAAATAAGGAGAAGCACAATTCCTACATTTATGAACAATGACCCTACCATTCAATATATTCTATTCTGGATTCGCTACTAGAAAAACTTTGAGGCATCAAAAAATTATAGGGAAATGAAAAGATACGGTTTCATGTTTCCAGTACTAGCACATAAACGGAGATGAGATGACAGGGTTCACAGACTACTGAGAATGCAACCCAAAATAAAAGCATGGAATGAGGCTCACAGAATCATAGATACAGCAGTCCCAAACTCTAGCATTATGACCAAACAGCACAATGACCTCCCCAGGGTTATCAGCATCACTCCCTTTTGCATTTAGACTCCAGATGCGAGCACTGAAGTTAAACCAAAAAGGACATTAACATGAATTAGAATATAGTTTGTTAAGACCGGATTTGGTGAAAATCAAGTAACAAAGTCACCAATCACCTACGATCATCAGAAACAGACACCAGTTTGAATCCATCAGAGGACCAAGCAATGCGAAAGATTGAACCCTCATGTGCAACAAGCCTACTTTTATGAACTGCCTCATATTGCATATGGTGAAATTGAATGTCATGAGTCTTGTGACTCTTTTCATCGAGATTTTTCTTATTACCTTTTGAAGGAACCACTTCCCAAACAATTATCTGCAAGAAGTGATAATCAATAAAATGTTAGAATTTGAAATGGGACCAACGACAAAAGGAATATTAGGAATCCACAAGCCTTTTTAACAAATTTTAATCTGTAGGCATAATAGGGGGAAAATCAGTCAAAGCAGTAGCCTACAGTTTTGATGTACTGAAGCTACAAGTGGTGAAAAAGGCTCAAGATTCAAAATCTACATAAAGAAATCAGATGAATAAACAAAGGATTCTGAAATTAGAAACAGATATGAAGAAGAATTTAAAATATAGAATTCATGAGCTCCAATACAAAGAAAGATTAGGCACCTCGTTAAAAATAGTACCAGATGCTACTCGAATAGTATCAATATCATCACCCCACAACCTCATCGAGTACAAGAGGCATCTCTCTAGTGTACATAAATACAAACAGAATCAGAAGCAGAAAAGGTTAAATGGAACAAAGACAAAAAGTTAACACTCGGTACTCTGAATTAAGAGAAATAAAACAGCAGTACAGAACGAATCACGAACTTGAGTCATCTTGATTGTAAAAAAAGGAAAAGGGAAAAATTGGCATGAAGCTCTAACCTGGCGATTCAACTTTAAGAATCATTCTAGATTCACAAGTATCCCACACATGAACAGAGTTATCGCCGCATCCAATAGCAATATAACCACAGTTGTCACTACCTGCCAAGGAAGAAGAGTCACGGCTCTACTCCCGATCAAAATTTAAAGTCAATAGTAGTTAAGCCACTTCAGTGAAGGATTCTGAACTGAATTGGTACCTTCAAGAAGCAAGCATCCAAGACCCAATGATTGAACCTCGGCAAAGAACATAACAGAACCATATTCACACATACTTCAGCAATCACTTCAACGCTTATACGATAAAGCTTGACTCGTTTTTCACCAAAAACAACGAGGATAAAATCAAGCTTAGTAAAAGACGAGGCCTCATTGAAATTCAAAGAGATAGATGAAATCCCATGAACGCGAATGCCTTCAAATACCCGAAACGATTCTAACATCTTTCCAGATTCCAAGTTATACGCCATTACCTCGGAACCGGACCCTGTGTTTTTCCACGAGTAAGATGGAGGTAAATAGCAGTCGGTTATGAAGTCAGGAAAGATGGAGGAATGCAATAGAAATACGAATAGAAAGAACGTGAAGTACCTGCGAGAAGAATTGGGAAAGAGGAAATTTGAGGAGGTAAATGGAGGAAGCATAAAGCTGAGATTTCTCCGAGGTATTGTCCGCTGTGCAAGTGCCAGTCGCTCTGCTCCTCCTTCCCCGCCATGGAAGCTACGTCTTGGTGATATTAGTGTCGGAGATGGAGATTTAGGTAGACGTAGAATTCGTCTCAGGTGAAATGGTGGGGAAGTTACGGCAAATTTGAGCCGGAAGGTTTGAGCTTGAAGGTATGCTGTATGCATGCGCCGAACGCAATCACTAGCAAAATATTGTCAAACCTAAAATTCTCAAAATTTAAAATAAAAAGTATGGATGAAATAAACTTTTCTTTCTTTCTAATTTTGCTTTCTTTCTTTCTTTTTCTCACTACATTTGTTTGTTTCTTACTTTAGTTTTATTGTAATTTACTTTTTAATTTAAAATTTAATAAATATTTTGATATTAATAGTTTTAATTGTTTCAATCCGATTAATTAATTAAAATTTATCTAAAACATTCACATTTCTTTATCCTTCCCTTAGTTCACATTCCTTTCTCATATCTCATCCCTCATCTTTTCTATCATGTTCACACCAAAATTGGTTGTTAAAGGGGTGAATAAATTAATTTCCAACAAATTTAAATGAATATTTGGCCCACAAACCTTCGTCACATTTTTGCGATGCCTAAGAGCAAGCAATAGACCAATCAAAAAATATGCAAATAAATTTATGAGAATTCAAAAATGAAGAATGTAAAAGTGTGAGACTAAAGAGAGAACGATAATAAAACGTCATCTTCAAAAAATAACAAAGTGGTATGCGGATGCAAATAAAACTAGGTTTTTCAATTTTAATTATTGCTACCTTTAATTGTTGCTCTATAATTAAGTGTGTGTTTTTACGTAAACATGTAGAATGTATTTAATACAATTTTCAGCTCAACATGATGTTTTGCATAATAAATTTCAAAATCTAAAATTATAATTAAGACTTTCCCAAAGTTTAGAGGAACTTTATTGGGATTTAAGCCATATAACATTAAATAAACTTTTGCTCGAACAAGTGATGTAGTTTGAATTGTAGTAAAAACATGTGTTTCATATAAGTTTCTCTTTTTCAAACTTTCGTAACTCTCAATCTATTTTTGTATTTTCTTTTGTAGATTCTCACATAAAATATTTGGAAGAGTGCTAAAGGGTTCCCTATTCTCACCATTTTCTCCTTTTCCGTTAGCCCCTCCTCTATTCTCATGTTCTGCTCCTTCCTCCCACGTTCTCACATTGTTCTCCGTATTCGTCAATATCTAGACCATCGTCATTCGCATCATCCAACATGTTGTCGTTCCCATCCTCCAGCCATAGAGAGCCACCAATAACCCAATCGTTTCTAAAAAAACAACCAAAAAGTTGTTGTATGAGCAGTGTTGTCTGGACATCAATAAAGAAAAAGTTACAAAGTAAAGAAACTAAATTGGGTTGTGTTCAAATAACAAATCAAAGATGACAGAACTCCTCAAAGTTTGAAGTTGTTTCAATTGACGGTGGGGTTGTAAAAAAGTTGGATGGCTTTAAATGGACCCATTGATTTTAAAGAATGGAGTTGTGTCTCTTTCTCTAAACATATCGGAATGTATTAGATTTCTAAAATGAATTACATTGCAATTCTGTTTTTTTGTGTTTGAATCTTGAAAAATGACATGGAAATTTTGTTTTCTTTTATGATTATTTTCTATTTGTTAGGTGAATTTAAATCAAAATAAACCAATTTTACGTTTTTTTCATCTAATAATTTTATTGTTTGATTTTTTTCCGATCTAATAATTCAAAATTTATAAACTATTTTTTTATTCTCAATTTCAATTCATCTATTTGCTGTGTACTTTTGTCCATTGTTGCTTGCAAAGTTTTCTTCTAATGGGCCGTAAAACAGTAAGAAGGCCCAAAGGAAAAAGAAAAAGAAAACAAAAACATAATAATGGAGATGTTTTCTTCTAATGGGCCGTAAAACAGTAAGAAGGCCCAAAGGAAAAAGAAAAAGAAATAAAAAACATAATAATGGAGATGCGGGGTATCGAACCCCGTACCTCTCGCATGCAAAGCGAGCGCTCTACCATGTGAGCTACATCCCCTTTTGCTTTTTCAGCATAACTAAAATTGTATTATTCATTATTGTTTTCATTTCAAACCATTATTTTTATAATTCACTCAAATTTGGAGAGAAGACAGATAATTTAATACATACACATTTAAATATTTTAAAATTTTGATCAAAACTGTTTTTGGTATTATTAATATTAACAAATATCTCATCTTAAGTTGGTGTCTACCATGTGTCACTCTTCCTCTCATCCAGTTCTTACGTTAAATGTCTTGAAGATACTAATTCTTAGTGGTTATGTAATTCACATCGTGCTTCCCATATTATCTATGAATAGTGGTATTTTGTGGATTTGTAAGACAATTCATATTGAAGAGATCCATAAAATTTTGTGAAAGTGGAGAAATTTGAAATTTTGAGTTTTTTAATATTATATTTTTTTTATATCCGTGTTTCGATTGTGTCTCGTTTTTACAATATTTGGAATGTAAATGGGAGGATAGATGCAAAAAGAAATCACCTTGAAACAAGATGATTTAAAAAAAGGTATTGAAATTTTGTTAACATAAAAAAAAAAAAAATCACCCTTTTTATTAGGATTTCTAAATTAAAGTTGAATATTATTAGATATTCATAACTGGTTAGGTTATAAAGTCATCTATTAACCTTCATGACTGATTTTGTAATCATTGTTTCTCATGATCATATAAACAGAGGTGGTAGAGATATACACAAATGATTTTGAGTCAAATTGTCTTCTCCACTTCCTCTCTTCTCTATTATTCTCTTTAGGTTGTTTATTTGTTCTTATTAATATTTTGCTCTAATTAAAAGGCATTGCAGTCACGTGGGTTAATTTCAATCATATGATTGTCTTTTTTAAAGGAAGACATAAACAAGTTATATATTTTTGAATTATATGTTCACAAATTTAACCAACTAAATTAGAAAACCAACACCTTTTTCAAAATAAAAAAAAATTAACCAAGTGAAAATTTTATGAATTAATAATAAATTTCAACTACAGTCAATTTTTTTAAACTCTATTTTCATATCTTAATATTCCTCTCCTTTATATTTTCTTTTATTTATATGTGATAGTTAATTCATTTATGTCTCGTTTCTAACTTCAAACAATAATTACATAAAAAAAGTAATGAATTTAACCCGGTTATAATTAATCTAAAAAAATAAACATGTTTAAATATGACCAAATGAATGACCAAATACAGTAAAAAAAATGGTATTTAATAATCTATATTGAAAATAAAAAATACATATAATCTGGAGCAAATAAATTAATTATCGTCCTAATTTATTAAATTAAGTTATTTTTTCATGTTACTTTCATTTTTTTTCCCTCATTCCTTTGTATGCCTTTTCATTTCATCTTGATTTATTTATCTGTTTCAACCATAAATGCTAAAATTAACTATTTTTTCATAATTGATGGCAATATTTAGCATTATTTGATTTATTGTAGTTTTTTTAAATATGTCAATTAATAATTAACCAACAACTCTCAAATTTGCAATCTTCAGCTTCTGAGTGTTTATTCAAAATTAAATAGGATTAATGGGTTAGTCTTCTTAGCAATTGTATAAATATTGTATATAATGTCAAAACTATAACACATAAATGGAGTGCAAAAGGAATGAGAGAATACAAAAAAGAGTTCAATGGTAGAAGACCACCGTATTTTCTTAATATTTTTAATTTTAAGCAATTTCATTTGTGTATTTTGGAAAGGAAGCAACTAATGATAATTGTAACTAGAAGCGTAAATGAGTTTGGTTCGATTGAGTTCGGGAGATATTCTCAATCCAACGTAAACATATTTTTGAGTTGGTTTGGTTGACAATTTGAATAACTCGAATTAATTTTCCACCCAACTCAGGTGGGTTAGGTTGTAGAGTTGTGTTTTTTTTTTCTTTCCATTCCTAATGTTTGTGAAGTTTAAAATTGTTGTAACTATTCAACAATCAACATTCATAGCTATGTTTGGTTGTGTAGGAAAAATTATCACAATAGTTTGCTCTAAACTTTCTACACGACCGTTTAGCTTTCTAAACGGTTGTTTACCCTCTTACGCAATCGTTTAGCTTTCTAAACGATTGCTAAACGATCGCGTAAGAGGTTAAACAATCTTTTAGCTTTCCATATAATTGCTTACCATCTTACGTGATCGATTAACTTTCTACCTTCAAACAATCGTTTACTTTTTACACGATCAACTAACTAACTTTCCATACGATCCTTTAACAAAATAGTCATAACTTTACTTTTATTAAATAAATGATAAAATAGATGTAATATATATATATATATAATTAATTAATTAATTAATTCGAAATGAGTTGAGTTGAATCAAAATTTTCAACCCAACCCTGATCCATATAATATGGACTGGATAATCCAAGTTGTCGGGTTATTTTTATACTCCTAGATGTAGCAACAAATTTCTATTTTTTTTTTTGTCATTTTTCAAATTATGATCGTCTTCAATAGTAAACGACCAAATTCATCTTCAAAAGTCCTTGTTCATAAGAAAAGCAAATTAAATGTTTATGATGGTGAAATTTTTTAATGTGAACTCGGTATTACGAGCTAATAAGTTGTACACAATCTACACATTTGAGGTTGTTTATATATATATATGATCGATTGAAAACAAAAAATCATGATTTAAAAAAAAACATAAATGCAAAACTGCAGTAGAAAAAAAAGATGGAAATGAAAAGAAAAATTGTAGAATAAGAGAAAATGAATGACAAACCAAACATATTTTTTTAAAAATAGCTGATTTCATCTACTTTTTATTTTATTATCTGAAGGGTAATTTGATTTTGTATTATATTTATGAAAATTACTTAAATAAATTGAGATAGGAACTTTTAAAAGTTATATAATAATTTAATTTCCTTTTTCAAACAAATATTTTAAAATTCACAATTGATTCGATTTTGAAAATTTGAAATCAGATTTTCACATATGATTTTGGTTTTTAGAATAAATTGGAAACACAATAGTGGATTATGAATTAAGTGAACATAATTATAGTTTACCGTTAAATAACAAATGCGGGGATAGCTCAGTTGGGAGAGCGTCAGACTGAAGATCTGAAGGTCGCGTGTTCGATCCACGCTCACCGCATACATTTTTCACTTTTTGTTTTGGTACTTGGAAAGTATTTGTTAAAAAAGGAAAAAAATGGAGATGCGGGGTATCGAACCCCGTACCTCTCGCATGCAAAGCGAGCGCTCTACCATGTGAGCTACATCCCCTTTGTGGCGTACTAACTATTTTATATTTAAATATCAATAAAAACAATTACCTACCAAAGTTCAAGACTATTTCTAATCAAAATACTGAAAACCTAAGGGATATCATAATGCATTAACAATTAAAAACAGAAAAATAAAATTGTGAAGCGAGAAAACAGTGGAAATGACATGAAGTTGAAAATTATTAGAACGGAATGAGTTAACGTTACAAACTAAGACCTAAAACGCTAAATCTAAACATAAATTTTATGTTACATTACATAATATTCTCATTCTATTACAATACTCCAAACACCTACTTAAAGGATTAAAAACAAAACGATACTAAATTAAATTAAGTTTGAGGAGACTCCAAGTCAATTGCATTTTACATCATGTTCTAAAAACAGATTTAACAATGTAATAAATAAACATTACATAATTTTGTCTTCCTTACCATAAACTTTTTGAAAAGTTAGTTGTGTAACAATTTCGACGTTAATATTGGTATAATATCTTTATTTATGTTTTATACACGAAATTATGTATTGTTTCGGTGCATAACCACTTTTATTAGATAAAAAAAATGGTAAAATCTTCTCGTTTTTCTCTAACTTTGGATCATGTGATTGTTTTTTTTTTTTTTTTTTTTTAATGTAAACAACACCAGGAGATTATTTAGTTTTTATATTACACATCATGCAGCTTGCATAGAATATAAGAGTCCGATGCACCAATTCAATGTGTAGTCATTGCATTTCCAGTGGTTTATAATATAACACCACCCACTTATTATTATTATTATTATTTCTTATATAGAGAGAGAGAGAAAGAGAGAACTAAAATGTTTTGACAAAAGCATGAGGAAATAATCTTGGCAGAAGTGAATATTTTGCCTTCACAATTAGAGCATATATTCCATAACAGGGGATGTGAATCACTGCTAAGCCAAGGTACCTGTAGTGCAAAATATCACACATCAAATATCTATGTTCAAATGGTATGTAAAATATTAAACATATTCTACTATATTAGCTCGAAAGGGAAATCCCGTGTTCAAGGTACCTACGATGCCCTTTCTTTTTCTTCCATTTTTTGAACTTAAAAGCAAAAGGAAGTGTTGATAATATACATAAACTATCCAAAACAAATCTTAACCGATTAATTTGTGTTTTTGAGCTTAGTGGTAACTTAACATGGTATCCAAGGACGAATTCTCAAGTGAAATTCTTAACTTTCATCTATGTATTTTCTTCAAAGACCGTTAATATATAAGAAAATAAATTATCAATTATCAATTTAAACTTTTGGATTTAGTGCCATTTTGACAAGAGTTGTAATCAGCACTTACCAGAGAGGAGCCCAAGGTGTACTGAGCTCAAAGAAAGGATATGGCCACCTGAGGTAAGTAATCAGAAGTCTGTTGTTTTCTCTCTTTTGAAAGATACTAAAAGGAAACTCAAGAACAAGAATCAATTGCATACCAATTCACACAGCACGCGTGCACGGTCCATTGGAAAACGACATAGAGACCGCCAAAGGCCACGAAGTATGCAAAACCACTGAAAGGAAATGACTGCAAAAGCGAAGCATTTCGGTTTAGCATGGACAAGAAATTGAAGAGTCTTTGTGATCCAAAAAGTGAGAGAATATGAACTTTGGTTTCTTCTTGAACATGTGATACTTACAAGGCTATTGATAGCAGTATCTCCAAGAAGAAAAACAGCATTCAGAGCATGGATGGAACCAATCAACTGCCAAGAACAAATAACACAAAAGAAATGGAGGTGAAGTATGCAGTGGAAACTAGAATGTTGTTCTACACTAGTGTAAGATGAAAAGAGTTTTGAGGGATTCAAACTGTTATTAACATAAATGTAAACTCAACAAAAAGTATGCATAGTTTTATAAATTCGGCTAAGAGAATGGCTTTTAACAAATGTAGAGATAAAGCACATCAAATTTACTCTTGCTTATCAATTCAAGCACTCGGATGTAGCAGTGATTCAATATAGTATCAAAACCAGTGATTTTAATTTTATTTGCATGCGTCGTGTGTTTGGGTTTGTGCCGATATTTGAGCCTAATTTACACTATCTTTATAGCTCAAGCACGTAGATGTAGTAGTGTGATGATTTAACCATAACATGCCAGACCAAATGAAACTTGCTGTAGATTGAGATTTTATCATCCATATAACCTGTTACTTCCATCAATCTAATGCAACAAAATATAAGAAAATTATCATAGTGAGCGCAGCTCAAGAAAATAATAAGAAGACCTACATCAAGCATAATGAATTCCATTCAACTAGAACCTTCCTCTTCCAAAAGTTGTAATATTACCCTTCAATATAATAAACGTTTCAAAACTACCTTGGAATCGGAATCTGAGTACCAACTTCAATTCTAGGTTACCAGAGCACTATTTTCATCCAACATTCTAATGAATTTTTACTTCAAGGTTAGTTTTGAAGCATTTATGAAAAGTCAATAGTAATATTACAACTTTCGAGAGTAATTTTGTTTTAAAAGTTGAGAGGCACTTTTTGTAATTTAGAAGATAGCCGTATACATAATGTAATAGTAGTGCATGTTATAGTTTCTACAGAGTATATGTTCATCTTAACACAATCCAAAGAACTAATAATGTGAAGTTATGCATGATAATGAAGTTATTTAACCAAGATTTTTGGTCACCAAGCTTGATTAAGATTAAAAGGGAACTAAGAATAAGAAGGATTCTGAACTACTGAAAAGATTGTGTTACAGGCTGATAATCAAATTGACCAAGGAAAGTCAATACACACCAGGCTGACTTGGAAATTTTCACCAAGTAGAAATGGCACGAGAAGGCACCAAAACACTACGTCGGTTAATACAGAAGCACCTGCTGCTGCCTGCAATGCATAAAAAGTACAGGTAATGCAAAGGCTCACAGAAAGAAGAAGAAAACGAGTATAATGTCGCAAGTATTCTACAGATTCTTCTAAAAGAACAACAAACAACTTTTATTAGCAATGGCATAACGCAAAAGAGGAGACGAGATCCTCAAGAACCGCCAATGAGCTTAAAATTTGTTGTAAAGGGTGAAAAGAGGGAACTCAGAAAACTCTTTACAGAAAGAAGTTCAACTTAATTTGATAGAGTCCAAATTTTCCATCTTCATGAGCTATGATGCATCAACCAAGCAATTTAGCAGCAATGCAGGCACTTATGAAGTATTATATATAGACCCACTAAGCAACAGAGATATATTGAGGATAGACACATATACATAAACTATTCTGATCAAAATGTTGAGGAATAACAAAAGATCGTAGTGTAGAGAGGTGATTTGGAATGAACCAGATATGCCATTTGCATAAGAGTTCCTAAACATCCTGCTTTCTCCTGAAATTCCTGTTGAGCACATTCGTTTTGCACTTTTATGGTATCCTCTTTGACAATGTCTACATTCTTTTTCAGATCTTTTTCCATGAGTTTAACATCCTCCTCGTTTTTGGAATGGGTTTTCCTGGAAGGACACCAATACCCATATGCAGATACAACTGTCCCCAGCTGCAAAGTAAACAAGAGTAATCAGAAAAATTTTCAGGCAAAATAACTAACTTCAAATAATTTGTAAGCACTCTAAACAGAACTTTTAGATAAATTATTAATTTGGTTTCATTTGGGTCCCTATACTCATACTTACTGAACTTTCAACTTTATTCCAATGATTTTAAAACTTCTAACATAGACCCTAAAATTTGATTGAACCTCACAAATTGCCTGTCATCGTTCGTAGAGTCGTTACAAGTTGTACTAATATTAAGTATGTGGCAATGAGCTAATGTTTCTTATTACGGCCTATTGTCGAGTGAAATAAGTGAGAATGAGCATATTGAGAAACTAAAAAGATGAGGTTTAACTAATTGCATAACTAAGTTTAAAGTTAATATGTGCTTGGAGTATAAAGTTTTAAGATGAAATTTCTCCGTGGAGGTGAAGGTGTGAAGGGGCTATTTGGCCCACCAACTTTGTAAGTTGGTGTTAAACGACTAACTTCTACTGTAAACGTTATTGAAGTTTGTATAATTATTAAGGAAATATGTTTTTAATTTTTTTCTTTCTATTTTGCATATTTATCGAATAACTCCATCTTCGATTACACTTCATATACAAACTTGCTAACACTAACATATTAACTGCATCCTTTGTAACTCAACTAAGTGATAAATTGAAAAATGTTAACATTATAAGTACATTAAAACTAAACAATTAAAGGGACTACATTGAAACTCAACCAAAACTATATGAACCAAATTGATAACAGACATACCGCAAAATAGATTGCTACTAAAGCCATTGTCCACCTACAAAAATCAGTTCCGCCAAAGAAACAAAGAATTAGACAAAAAGAAAGAAAGAAAAAAAGAGGAAAAACCCAGATAGTTTAAGAACTCTTGTTCCAAACTTATTCATGAAAATCAATGCTAAGTCCTTCACGTTCCATTGTTTCCCTACAAACCAAGTCAGGGAGAAGACAATTTAGAAGTGAATTAAACTTACTGAGTGTAGAAAAAGAAGACAAAAGGTCCATGCAAGGCAACAATCTCATACAGTAACTGAACACAGCAAACAAAAGCAAAAGCCCTGTAAAGTAAAAGCCATAAAGGACTAAGATGCCTCCAATGAGTAGACCACAAATCAGAGAGAAGCAGAGGCTTAGCCATTGACTTCCTGATGAATTTCAAAGCAAAAGCACATGGAATGGCGATTATTAGACCACAAACAGGAACTTGCCATCTGACCCAATACCGCCACCCTTCTTCCACAGGCGATTCGAACATTTTTAAGAGAAATCAAAGACGAATCCTCCAACCCCTCAAGCTGAAATTGGGTGAAGGATGGGCTTAAGATCAAATAGGGAAATGGGGTTTGGTTGTTGTTGATGATATAATTAATGGGGAGTGGTCACATAAATTTGGATGCCTGTGAGGTTGGAAGAGAAGCAGGAAGTAGCAGTTGGTAATACCAATCAGCAGATTCGGCACTGTGCAATTTGTCGCTTCTTGAGTGGTAGAGTCGATTGGATTCGATTATGGGCCTTCCTTACGATGCCAATTGCCATGCCAATAGCCAACCCAACCATGGTTTTTTCTTTTTCAAGTCCGAGAGATGTAATCCACTCACAAATGATATTTCATAAATATCCCAAAATTAAAATGTAGTTTATAGTTACATTTTGACTTTATTTTTAAACAAATTTAACCATAATACTTATTTTGATCTTACCCTAAATATTTAATTGTAAATTCAATTAAATATTAAAAATATCAAATTTGTAATTAATCCTGTAACTAATACTTGATGTTATGGTTCAATCAGTATTATTTTATACTTCCATTTATATGGTATTTATCCCTTCAATTTATAAATTCAATTGTAATGCTTTTATCTCTTAATTTTCTTCTTCATTATATAATATAAGATATATATTTGTAAATTGGCTAAATATACCTAAATGCATGTCACAAGTAGTAAGTGAAATATACATCTTACTACAAATGAGATCAAAATTACGACGACGTAGGGTGTATATTATATAACGACCTTAAATTCATGTTTGTTTCAAAGATAATTATAGTAGATAGCACAATGGAAATGAAATTAGAATATAAAATACCGTAGAATTAGGATGAGAATTTGGAGTCATCATACACATATCTAGATATCTCAAACATGGGATAATCTTTAAGCTTTCAAGTCTTAATCCTTTATACACATTGTATCACGTTTACATTTAACTGTCGGTAGAAGATTTGGTAAGTTTATCAACTATTATTTAAAGTTTCTATGTATGACTACGAGTGATGCTAAATGTTCAGGTTCTTCATTTGAAAGATACATATTGGTCTCTGCTTAATATTAAATCGTAATTACCAAAATACTGAACTGATGTGATCATCGACATAACTCAATCAATCTAATGGTCAATCTCATGTTGGTGAGAACTTGTGCCAATCACACCATCATGTGATGACCCTCTCTCTTACCTTCACCAATCAATTCATCCAATTCCTATTCCTCACATATGCAGTCTTCATAGACATTAACTTCATCTCCAAAAACCCTCTTTGTAGATGCACCATTTTTTTTTTTTTGCTTCATATATATATCGAGTGGGTAATGGATTTTGTTGTTCAAACTCGTAGACTACAAATAATTATACAAGTAATTTTTGTCGGCAAATAATCGTTTATAACAACCCAAAAAGTGTGTCATAAAATATTATTATTAACGAAAGCACATTTCTTAGTCGTAACACAACAATAATAAATAGATTTACCAAAAAAATTATTATTTTAATTTGCGTCCAACTATTTCTCTAATAATTTATTTAATATATGTTTTATTTTATTTAAACTCCTTTCCCTCGACAAAAATCCCAAAATCACCAATCTAAACCATCTCCATCTCCATCTCCACCGGCCGGCCACACAAAACTCAAAAGAAGGTGACGTTTCGGCCCACGGCTCGACACACAGAAGCTCACGTTTGGATGGTCCAATCCACTCCGACGAGGCTAGCAAACAGTGTCCATTGCTCTTATCATTCTCGAACTCAATCAATCCAATCTCCCATTGCACTTTTGGGGTAGTCAAAGCCTAATTCTTTAAAGATATTAGCCTTATCTATATTTGATTATTTTCAATTAGCTCTTTTAATTAGCATTTTGGGGGTGTTCCATTTGTGTGCCGGCGGTGTGTCTACAAATTCTACCGAGTTCTCTCCGGCCTCATTCTCTCTCCCTCGTTTAAGGAATGGAATCCCAAATCAAGCATGCTGTTGTGGTCAAAGTAATGGGTAGAACTGAATCTAGATCATCAAAATCGTTTCATAGTGATGATCAAAATTGGTTAATTTGCTGATGTTGTGTTTAAGTTTCTTGATGATCAAAATCGTTATTATGAGGAATGTCAAACCCTCACTTTACCAATTTGCAGTTGCTGAATGTTATGTTTATCCCCTTTTTACTTTTATCTTCACAATAGAATGGCTCTTATCATTTTTTCCTCTTTTATGTGTGGTTTTAGTGACATTTTGGTTCTAAGCCAGAATACCTGAACTTGGATGAGTACTTTCATTGAGTTTTGAAACCATCTATTTCAAAGTTTTGTGGCCGTTTGCCAACTGCTCAAATTAGCATTTTTGGGGGTTCAATCTTTCATGATCTTTCATAATCTTCCAACCTTATCCATCATGATCTTCAAATCTGTTCCATACATTTTGGGGGTGTTGTAAATTAACCGAACAAGTTTAGTTTTGTTAAATGGTGTTGGAAGGAATAGAGGGATGTAACATTGTATAGCTTAATGAGTTTTTTTTTATTTTTATTTTTTTTTTATCAAAAGGAAATTTCCAGGAATTGTATGGTAAGATAATCTTCTTTGTTCTTTATGTTCTTTAAATTTTTTATAGAATACTATCACCAGAACAAAACACAGAAAATGAAAGAGTGATATTGATAAAATGGTTGCGGTTGTTCAATCTTTCATAATTTCTTGTTCAAATTTTCGCCAAATAATTAGTTGGTTACTAAACTTTGTCTAAAAGGGTCTGTACAAGCTTTGTGGAAGATGAGAATGAATGATCTAATTTGGTTAGCACTTCAAGGAAGTCTGGAAACAGTGGGTAGGCCTCCAAAGAAGGGTCCTAAAATTAGTATAATTTGCTTAGGTTTGGGGATCGGCCTCTTGTTTCTCTGGTTTTTGTAATTAGTTTTATTCTTTTTTCTTCTCCATGAAAGAAGTTGATGATCATGAGACCATCCCTCACTTGTTTAGATGTCAAATAAGTCTTGATTTGTTTTGAGGATTCTGTCACTCTTTTGCAGAGAACAAACTTATGAAAGATGAAGCATTGAGAAATGGTTGGCATCGGGAATCTTACATGTCCTGTCCTGTTACAATGCAAAAGCTTCATGATCCTTCTTTTGTTTCTAGTAATACTCTTCGTCATTAACTGTTATTGGGGTATTTTTCTAAGAATTGAATTGTAGGTGATATTTTGTGGCAATTGTAGGCAATTGTTTTTGGGCTTTTCATTCATCATTTGTGTGATATTTTGCAATTTACATATAGCTTTGATTCTAAAATATGGATTTCTAACTTAGGTACTTTAAGCGTTGTACTTATTATGGATCGAAGTTGGATAAATTTAAGAGATCAAGCTTCTAGTGAATATTATGATGGTGTTGTTAACTTTATCGAAATTGCAACTAATTATTTAGACGAAGAGGGAAGAACAAGATGTCCTTGTTCAAAATTAATGGGAGGTTAGTGATCGTATAAGATTCAAAGAATTATCTTAAAACCCTAAATCCTAAACATCGTCTTAAGATAAGATTGCGATGGTTTGGATCAATTCTAGTTAGCTTATCAAACTCAATCACAAATTCTTCATATACAAAGACACATCTTAACTATAAATTTTGTCCATCATCTTTCAAATTAACACCACGTTAACAACATAAATATGCAAGGCATTTAGAAGTGAATTAATTAAGATAAAAGCTGCATAAATAATTATAAAAAAAAAAAGTGAAGTATATTGGATGCAATAATGAAGATAATTGAAAATTAAGAAGGCAATTCTATGAAATTTCCTAAAAGGTTTGAGTACTTGGTCAACCTTATGAAAAATGTAGATAGAAATTCCAATTTGCAATCACGAAGATATTCAATTGATCCGAAAACAAAGATGATGGTCGTCGAGACTGATTCTCATGTATGAACTTTTTTCCTTCATGCATGCCTGTGCTAACTCTTTTATCAAAAACACTTGTAATTTTTAAATGCATTTATTTATCTTTTTCAAAGTATTAAATACAATATTCATTCTCACACGTAAATTAAAGGATTTTTTTTTTCAGAAATAAAAATAAAGTTTAAAACTCTCCTAAATTTAAATCCTAATATTTCTTGGCTTCCTACAAAAGATGTCATATTGTGAATGATCATATCCATTTTAAAATATTACTTAAATTGACATGAAATTATAATACATAGCTAAATAAAAATAATCATCAATAATATTGGACACACTTTTTTTATAAACATTTCACTAATCACTGTGTGGTAGCAACCCAATTTAAATAGATTTACAACTTGAAGTTTCTAGATAAGATATAATTGAAACTCTTTTAGAAAGTCATAAATATAGTTAAATAGATGTCATATTTACGATTTATAATACATTCATTTTTTTCAATACATACATTAACTTTTTTTTAAAAAAAGCCAAATCATTCCAACTTTGGTTTCACTTAAAATTTTCACATTTAAGCTGCGTTAAAGGTATTTAGAAAAAAATCTTAACAAACAAGCTTAAATTAAATAAGTTAGAATCACTTTTAAGTAGCTACTCTTAAATTCTTCTAAAAACAGGTGAAATTTCTAGTTAATCTTTAGTTTTCAATTTTATACTTTCTTATTTAGTAATAAAAAGTTGATTAGAGATCTATTTTAGTTACTATATTGAAAATGAGATGTTTTTATATTTGTTTACGAAATACTCTAACATAATTTACTTCTTCTCACAGCTGATTATTCTAAAAGAACAACTTGCAATAATTATTTTGAAATTTACAACAATCTTAAACAAAATAAACTTTAAAAGCATCTAATATGCATTTAATGAACCTTCAATTAATTAAATTAAAAGGTTGTCAATGAATTTTCAAGTTTGTTTTTATTTAGTCCTTATTTGGTCTATGATATGTTTTTAAAAAACAAATCTTTATTTAGATATGAATTCATATTTGTAAATTTGAAAAGATAAGAAGAAATCAAAATTAAGTGCTAAAATCAAGTATTATTTGAAAGTTTGAGGATGAAATCAAGTATTATTTTTCTTAAATGAGATATTATTTCCTTTTTGCTTAGAACGAGTTTAATTTATTTCCAAAGCCACCAAAGTTGATTGAGAGAATACATAAATAAATGAAAATGATGGAATTTTGGTAAAATGGAGATAAATGCAGAGTTGAATATGTTGTGAGAGTGAAGGAAAGTTGTAGTATAACTTAGTCCCATGTGCTTTCTTTTCAACTTTAATTACTTTTATGTTTCTCAATACTTCCATTTCTATATATCTATATAAAAACCATGCATATTTGTTTTCAAAACTAACACTATCAATCGTTTTTTATTTATTTATTATCTCTAATAAGATGTGATAACTTAGAAAATATTAGAGCGTAAGCACCGAATGAAAGTTCGTTTAATGTTGATATCATTATAACCACACAATGTTAGATTTTGTAAACTCCATCATAAAAAAGGTGACTTTTTTTCAAATATCATAAAATTAATACCATGCTCGATTTGTTTGAATGAGAATAGTGATGGAGTCATGAATTAAATTAGCCTCAAAATTAGATAACCAATCAACGCGGCAGTTCATAATGATACAAAAAATATATATATAGATAGAAAAGTAGAAGGTGGGATTGGGTGGGTCTAATTTTATTAATAAATTGAAAATTAGTTTTATTCAAAAGCATTCAATTTTAATAAAAGCTATGTGAATTTCATTTGCTATGTGTTTATGAGTGACATTTAATTGAGTGATGTTATGTATTGCATTAAAATCATAGTTAATGACACACTCACTTTCTGTCAACAAATTCTCCTATACTTCACTTCATTAGTTTTTTTTTTTTTTTTTTTTTTTTTTTTTTTATGGATTAAAAATAATAATGAAAATTACCAAATATGATATAAGAAATAAAGAAAATCACTTTGTTGTTGTTGTTATTATTATTGAAACTTTGAGGTTAATTTATTGGTTGACTCCCATAAATGACATTTAAGACAATAATCATGGGTATACCTATTAAGGGGTCAGACATACATGTTTCCTCACATTCCTGATTTTTGTATTTTAATATTAGTTTTGAAGTGTCAAATTATAATATATATATTAAATAATGCACATTTTTTACTATATTCTGCCTTTGATATAGTGGTCGTGCCCCGTTTAAAATCTCAAGGTCTTGAACTCAAAATAGAACAATTGCATATTTTGTAATTTTTTAAAATTAAAAGTTATCACTTATAGATTCTATCAATGATAACTTTCTACTTTTTTTACCGTTACGAGTTTTTCTCGGTTTTGTGTTTTATAAAATTGACAACTATTGTCGATAGCAACTATCATTTGTAGTAATTGATAATTGCTATAAGTTATTATCATTAATAGATGTCATCGATGATATTTTTCAATTCGAAAAACTATTGGTTGCTATTATTGAATATCTACTATGGTGATAGCTTCTATTAGTGATAGTCAGGACAGACTTGATATTTTTTTAAAAAAATTACCAATTAACAAGTCAACATTTGATATTTTTACAAACATTTTATTATTGTGCTATATTTTTAGTTTACTTTTAAAAATGGTGCTATTTGGTATAAATTTTTAAATTTAAATTTGAAAAAGAAGCCCACATACAATTATTCGTAGAAAAAACCGTAGATTTTTGTAAGTATTGTCTTTTAAATTTTAACCGTATTGAAGAGTAGACATTTGGTAACTAATTGATTTTTAGGGTAGATATATATTTGATTTTTTACGAGTTTAAAATAGGTATTTCTAAATGAAGTTAAAAAAGTTTATAGGTAACTAAACAATCCAAATGGATCTTTAAGTTTTAGTTTTATCAAATTAAACTTATATAAACACTACTTCTAGTCTTAAGTTTCTATATTTGGTATTTACTCTTTCCAATGTATAAAAAATTAAGTCAGGTTTTGAAAACTAACAAAAGTAGTTTTCTTAAAACTTATTTTCTTTTCTCTAAGAAGAGAAGTTCAGACAGAAAACAACACTAATGAATCTCGAAAAAAGGTTGGGAGTGGGCTAAGGTCAAGCCTAATTAACCAAGCTTTCGGTGAAATACACTGCATGAGTTATCTGATCTAAGAAAATTTGAACGATGCTTTGAATGAACTATGAAACCTAATCCTAAAGGATTGAAGCAAATTACAGTCTCATAAATACACCATAAATTCTCTAAAAAAAGGTAAGCGAAATATATCTTCGACTCTAAGTTTTCTTCATCTTTTAAGTTAAGCACCAAAGTGTTGTGTGACTGTTCACCACATTGGTGAGTATGATATCATTTTTCTTTAAATATCTCGTTCTCTCTCATGCAAATTAAATCACTGTTGTTGTTATACAAAGTTAAAAGTATGTCTTTTCTAGGTTTTGATATCAACAAATTATCTTTTCCATAATCCCAACTCACGTTTATTTATGTCCTAACCCAATTTTAATACCTCAAGGATGACTTATAAAGTTGTATTGTTTGATAGGTTAAATATTATCTTCAAACCTATTATAGTAATCCATACTGGAACTAATTAAACAACTAAAGAGACTTATAAATGTGAAAGGTGTTCGATTTTTTTTTAAAACCCTAAGAAAATGAAGAGGGCTATGTGTATATATATATATATTTAAAAGGTCAATAATTGTGCAAATAATAATGAAAACAACGACTAATTGCTATCGACCAAATGAGTGGCTTCCAAGAATGGCAACTAATTAACCTTTTCTTTTACTACATCATATAATTAACTAATTACTTCACATTATTAAATCATTGTTAATCACCATATATACATATATATATGTATATGCTAATTCAAGCTTAATTTTAGTTGTTATTGAAAAAAAAAGCATAATTTTTAAGAGAAATTCTTGTACCTAACAAAAATAAAAATTGATAGTAATAGATATCAATAATATTGTTATACTCCCAAATATTTGAAGTGCTGTAGTGTAGTGTATCTTCATTTACACTCTAGATTAAACAAATCTCCCCTTTTTTATGGTATAATAATCTAAACAAAGAACACATTGGAATGATTTAATTATGCTCAATTATTTGTGTCATATATTTCATCATAAATTCTCAGAATTATTTATTTATTTTTTGCTTCAGTAATGAATGGTTTTATTTAATTTTTAAAAAGTGAAAAAGATTCCTTTGGTATAGGTGACACCAATTATTGTTAACAATGTTCATGAATCATATTGGTTGATAATGAGACAAACTATTTAAAAGCCATTTTAGTAAATTAAACACCTAAAAACATGCACTCTCTACTCTTCTCTCTTTTCCAAATAATATATACATCCTCAATTTGTTTTTTTTCTTCTTTTTAATAACTAATTCCTCCAAAGTTTTCAAATGCATGTCCGAATGCTTTTATTAAATCATTGTTAATCACCATATAAAATAAAATTGTTCACTAAACACCAACAATGGTGTGTTTGTTAAATTTTTAATTTTATGTTTAATAAACAATTCAAGTATTTTAAAAATTTTATTTCTTTCCGGTTAAATAGTTAAATAAGCATGAAGGCGTTTATAAAAGACATATTTGATGTAAGAGATATATTTATACGTTTTTCAAAAAAGTAGAGATCCTATTAGATAGAAAATTTAAGGACTTAAGTTTTTCACAATTGTAAAAGTTTATAGACTAAAGTTATCATCGGTTTGTATTAGAAAGAGAATTTTTTTTTCTATCTTAGGAGAAGTTGTTTTTATTTATTTTTTTTATAAAATCCGTTTAAAACAAATTTTAAAGGTGTTTCAATAACTATTTTGAGTATTTTTAAATACTTTAATATGTATACGTTTTTCATTTCAAAATGACTTATTTTTAAAATTGATCACTTGAAAATCTAAACCAAACACGTACTAATTTTATTATTGTCCTAATAACATACAATATAAGAGTTTACCGTTTAAGTTGTTATCCACTAAGTACAGTTTTTTTTTAAGTTAAAATATTATAGTAGACTCTTTAAAATTTAGAATTAGGTTTAAATAATTTAGGCTTGGTTTGGTTTGTAATCCGAAAATTATTTTTGGAAACAAATAATTTTGTGAAAAAACAAAAAAAAATCTCATTTTCTATTGTATTTGAAAACACATTTGGTGTCAATTTAAAATTTTGAAATTCAAATTCAAAAATAAAAGATTGTGTTTGGTCGTAGATTTGAAAATTCAATTACGTATTTCATCTCCACAATGTTTGAAAACAAAATCTAAAAACAAAGAAAACGACCGTTTATTGTTTTCAAATATCATTTTCTTTGTTTTCAAATAAGTGCTATTTTGAGAAATTGTTTTTAAGAACATGTATACCCAACATAGCTTAATCATTTTTTTTTTTTGTATTTTTTATTTCTTAAAAACATAAAAACAAAAGTGAATGAAACAACATGTTATATTTTAAAACTTTGACAAACTTTCTTAATTATGGTTTTCATAATGATATAGTGACTAAATTTCAAAAATCAAACAAAAGTTTATATATATATATATATAAACAGATTTTGACTTAGATTACAAAAGCACCTATTACTACAAACAAGAAAAAAGGAAAAAGAAAAGAAAAGTTGAAACCAAGAGATACAAGTTTATCTTGAAGGGTTCATATTAAAATAGAAGAAGAAATGTGTTCTTTTTCTAAAAAAGAAAATGATTATCAACAAAAACAAGTAAAAAATTTGATACACACATCTCCTCATAAATAGTAGAGAAAAACCAATTAGGACAAATTCTCCATGTTCACATAAAAGCTATAAATTTACCATATAACGTAACAATATCACACAAGCCAGATGATGAGTCATTCCATTTGCTAATCTAGAACATTGAGGAAAAGAAACTACTCAAGCCACCTCAACCAAAGAGATAATCTCCCCATTCAAACTACCCAACTAAGACAAATCAAATCTCTCGTGATTAAGGGTGTAAATAAGATCACAGAGTCAAATTCCACAATCAAAGGGAGGGAAGAACAACCAATAACTTGAAGCAACAAATTAGATAGACTCGTAATCATTGCTAGAACCTCAAAATTTTTAATAACCCAGCACAAATCCACCTTCTCACAACTATTCCAAACAAGATATTCGATAGAGTCACAAATGATCCAACAAATTCTCCATCCCCTTTCAATTAAACGAAGACACATTGACATTCAACTTTAAACAATAAACTAGGTACAGATGAAAAAGATCCCAAATGTTGAACGTAACACTAGAAAAAGAAAGTATGTCCAACTACAAAATGTGAAAAGTAAGTTTGGTATGCTATTTATTTATTAGATAAAATAATAGAAATTGGGCAATAGTAATCATTTTTGAACAAGTTTAAGAGTTTTAATTATTGCACCCACAAAACAATTGAACATGATGGTTTTAACGTGATATATTTAAGTAATCCAAAGTATATAGAATTCAAACATTTTGGCATGGCCAGTAAATTACCATTTCAGTCCTTGTAGTTTAAAAAGTTAAAAGACAGTTATAAATCATTCTTAACATCATTCAAAGTTAATCACCAATTTACTCAACAAAGATTCTAGAAGTAGATGTGACATTTCTCATAAACTCAAGTTGAGGTAAAGAATTTATTGGATAGGTGTGAAGTTTTTATTCATTAAAATGTTTGAATTATGTTAAAGAGTGGTGTGACAATTTTCAATCATACTATAATATCAGATGTTATAGTGTATGAGAGCATATTGTATAAGAAAAGGTGATTAAAAAACAATTTAGTTGAAGCTTGAAAAAGAAGAACAAAATGAGGGGTAAAATAGTAAAGTTGTATTTATTAATTTGGGAAAAGTATGAAAAGAAAGGAGAGGAGAGAGAGAGAGAATGGTATTTGAAAGTGGAAAAGTGGGGGAGAGGGGAGGTTTGAATGGTCAAAAAGGAAGAGACTGTGGAAAGAAGAGAAAAGTAAAGAAAAAGAAAAGAAGAATGGAGATTAAATTAATTGATGAACAAATGTATATTATGTAAATATAAAAATGAGAGCTTTGAATTCAGCTCTGTCGTTTCGTTGACTGTCAAAAAAGCCAAAAAGCTAAAGCCAACACCATTATCCACCCAACTCACAAACACATTTAACAAATACAAACAAACCTCCTCAAAAACCATTCTCATTCTTCCCTTCCTCCTTCTTTCTCTATCAATTCTCTCTCTTTCTTCCCTTCTAACTTGGTTGCTCAACCAAATTGGGAATACTCCATTTCTACACAACAAACAATCAGCGCTTTTTGTTCTGCTTCGAACAACTCTTCATCATCATCATCATCATCTTCTTCTTCTTCGTTTCTCAGAAGATTCGCTTCCACAAACCTGGTTTTTGGACCTGGGTTTTCTCTAAAACATCCATTTCCTTTCTGCCTTTCAGCTCATCGGTAAAGGGTTTCTTCTGTTTTTCCCTCTTCTTTGATTGGTTCGATTTTTTTTTTTTTTTTTTTTGATCTCTTCTAGTTGAAATACATCATGGGTTTTGCTTTGTTTTCTGTTTGCTTATTAGGGTTTGCTTGATCTATGCATGTTGTTTTTTTCTCTTTTCCCTTTTCTCTGTTTTCAAGTTTGTGGAATCTTTTTTCTTCCTGGATTTTTTATTTTTGTGTCTCATTTTGTCTTAAGCTCTTTGGAAATCGAATCTGGGTTATCTTGGATTTAGGTTTCCTTTTTCTGTTTGGTGAAGACGGTGGAGCCTCTTCCGTTGGTGGTGGTTTTCCAGATTTCTGTCTTGGCCGATCGTATTATAAGGGTTGGGTTTTAGCTAGGGTTTCTTTTTTTCTATGATTCTGTTTTTGCTTTTTGGGTTTTGATTAGCTATTGAAGCTCTAGGAAACGGCATTAGGGTTGGATGTTAAGATACCTTATATGTTTGCCCCCTTTCGATTGAAAATTTTCAAGTCAAGATGTTATTTTTGCTGTTTGGGCTGTAGAACAACATGATACTTGTTGAATTTGCTCTCAGGAAGGTGTATTATTATTATTATTATTTTGTTCTTTTGGAGCAAGAGTTCTGTTGAAATATCTGTTAAATGTTGTGTAAAGACTTTTGTCTTTTTGGAGCTACTAGCTGAGCTTCATCCTTTGGTGTTTTTTCACTTTCCTTTTACATTATCCTTTGTTTTGCGACAGAAATTTCTTTGAATCCTTTTATATTTGTAGACTTGTTTATGCTCTATTATGTTATTTTCCACTATTTGCTTCTTCTTACATTTTTACCAACTGTTGCAGGTTGGTTACTTCTTTAGATAAGTGACTGTATTCAGAGTTAAGAACGTGAAGTTTGAAGCATATTTGCTGCTTATACATCTTGAAGCAAATGACATCAGTAAGCGTAGCTCCAGCTTCTATGATAAGGGATCATGGTGGGAGCACAATCGGTGTTGACCGGCTGCCTGATGAGATGAATGATATGAAAATTAGGGATGATAAGGTACCTAAGATGTTGTTTAGTTTTTTCCTTCCATGGCGTTAGTTAACAATACATTTCTTCTAACCTATAATTGGATGGAACAGGAAATTGAAGCCACCGTTGTTGATGGAAACGGTACTGAAACGGGCCATATAATTGTAACGACCATTGGTGGAAAGAATGGCCAACCAAAACAGGTGATTGTCAAAAAACTTATTCTCGAGACTACTGTTATTTAACTTCTTTCCTGACACCTCTTTTAAAACTTGTTTTAGACTATCAGTTACATGGCTGAGCGTGCTGTTGGACATGGTTCTTTTGGAGTTGTATTTCAGGTATGTTGCTCAGAGCTTAAAAGCTTTTCGATTAGTAGTGAGCATGCTAAGAGTAGAGGACATTTCATCCTTCTAATTTTTAAGAAACAAGATATATTATCAATGTTATTTTGCAGGCAAAATGCTTGGAAACTGGTGAAACAGTTGCGATAAAAAAGGTTCTTCAGGACAAGAGGTATAAGAATAGGGAGTTGCAGACTATGCGTCTTCTAGACCACCCAAATGTCGTGTCCCTGAAGCATTGTTTCTTCTCAACGACAGAGAAGGATGAGCTTTATCTTAATCTTGTTCTTGAATATGTCCCTGAAACTGTTCATAGAGTGATCAAACATTACAACAAGATGAACCAAAGGATGCCACTGATTTACGTCAAACTCTATTTTTATCAGGTTTTTGCCGAACAGCCCTCTTCGTTTTTGTGTATGGATAGTGAAGTTTTGTATTGAATCATATGCATATAAACTACTATATTTAAGATGAACGGGCCTTTCGAGAACATCTTTCTGTGCCTGGTTTTAATATTCTTTGTTTTCTTACTTTCGTTTCTACACAGATCTGCAGAGCTCTTTCATACATTCATAATAGTATTGGGGTATGCCACAGAGACATAAAGCCTCAAAACTTACTGGTTAGTGTTCATTCTGTTTCTGGCGTCGATTAATATTTCGATAAGTAACTTGATTTTATATTTCAAATCCACAGATTTAATTGGTTTCCATTTCTGTCTGCTGATTGTTTTCACTTTCTCCTTTTGACAGGTTAATCCACACACCCACCAACTCAAGCTTTGTGACTTTGGCAGCGCAAAAGTCTTGGTTCGTTTTCTTTGAATTTTGGAAAATGTTCATTTTGTTTTGTGGTTCTACTTGTGACGTGGAGACTAATTTAGTTTACATATGGCAGGTTAGAGGCGAACCAAATATAGCTTACATCTGTTCTAGATACTATAGAGCACCCGAACTCATATTTGGTGCGACCGAGTACACCACAGCCATCGACATCTGGTCAGCTGGTTGTGTTCTAGCTGAATTATTGCTTGGACAGGTTTGTAAAATTCCTCCCATGACCGCTGCATAACTATTATTACTATTAAGTAAAAACGATTCTAATAAGCGTTCTTGGACTCTTTCAGCCGCTATTTCCTGGTGAAAGTGGAGTTGATCAGCTTGTTGAGATAATCAAGGTATTAGGAGCTTTAATTTAATTTTTAAAGAGCTGTGAAGGTTTTCTTTGTTGGCAGTCTTTTCTATTCTTATTTTGATCTGACTTCAATGTTTAATTTGACAACTCTTGCAGGTTCTAGGAACCCCAACCAGGGAGGAAATTAAGTGCATGAACCCTAACTACACAGAATTCAAGTTTCCCCAAATTAAAGCTCATCCATGGCACAAGGTACTTAAAAAAACTTTGTACATATATGTTCCCTGTTCCTCCTTTTAAGTAATTTACCAATTTAACAGTGCATACATCCATGTTATCAGATATTCCATAAGAGAATGCCTCCAGAAGCTGTGGATCTCGTTTCAAGATTACTTCAGTACTCTCCAAACCTCCGAAGCACAGCGGTAAGTAGAAAGATTTTAAAATTTCAGTCAACACTTGAATGCGGATACCCATTCGAGTCTCTGACTAATTTCTCTTCCACATTAATGCAGTTGGAGGCTTTGATTCATCCATTTTTTGATGAACTCCGTGACCCAAACACTCGTCTGCCAAACGGACGTTTCCTTCCTCCCTTATTCAACTTCAAGGCTCATGGTAAAAACCTCAAATTACTTGAGAACTACTGGTCCATCAGCTGTGATATATATGCCTAACTCTAGTTTATTTCAATTGTGTTGCCAACCAGAATTGAAGGGAGTACCCCCTGAGATGCTCGTGAGGCTTATTCCAGAACACGCAAGGAAACAATGCAATTTTCTTGGGTCGTAAAGCGGTCGGGTAGTAGTCTAAACGCTGCAGTGACACATAAGCCTGTAGAAAGTAGTAGCTAGCATAAAATTACAAATGGAAGCCCCTATTATTTGTTATTTTCTTCCCTGTTTAATTTGTTCCCATTCCCCTATTATTTTTTCATATCCATGGCCGCCGCCCCTTGTTTGTCCGTGTAGAAATCAAGTTGAGAGATGGTTCTGCTTGGTATGTTCTTAATACCCGCCCTTGATTTGTAGTTAACAGACAGATTGTAATTCCTTGTTGCAAATGAACATAACCTTGGAATATGCTCAGCAGCAATTTTGCCACTTCAATTACCATGTCATCAAGATTTGTGTACTGATGCCGCGAAATTCTTTATTGGTGGATGTTGAGCCAACTCCAATAACTTCAACTTTTCTGGTTTTCTAAGTTCTATTTTCCTCTTTTTGCGACTGAATTATTGTAGAACAAATCAAATCAGTACTTATTGCAGTACTAGAAATTTTTTCTAAATGAGGTATCATTTATTCAAGGAACCTTGATGGATGTTATTAGAGTAAGGAAATGTCAAAAGGTTGTCGGGGTTGGACTAAACATTGTCAAAAGAGCATCTTATTGCGTTGCAAAATTCTCGATATAGTGCGTTGAGATAAGAATGTGATTTAGTACCATAAGAATCAATCCTAATGGAATAAGCGGTTACACAAGTCGTCTTTGAGAAGATTTGGTTAAACCAACTTTGGTTTGATTAGACTAATATGAGTAAATATAAACAAATTTTCTAATACCTCTCGAACGAACAAATCAAGTTGAGCAAACCAATGAACCTCAACTAAGCCAACTTGGATTCTTACATCAATATCAAATTTGGTTTGGTTCTTGTTAACAAAACACCAATTCTAACCAACCCCACCTACATACACTAGTATAAACAACGACCCCTTTTGACTTAAAAAAGTTAAATATAAAGGAGAGGAGAGTGAGAATCAACACTTGAAATTTTCTATCATATTGTGATAACGCTAATAAATTACAACAAAAATCAGTAAGATATTAATAAGAACCCAATATTAACACTTAAAAGTTCAAACTTGTTTTAAAAGGGTGAATTGTTATAAATCATTCTCAATGAAATCGAGATACCAATATTCTTTTCAACTTGACATTTAGAATTTTGTTTGGGTAAGGTGAAAGGATGACATAGAACAACTTTAAAAGAGGTGTGATGGGGAAAAAGGGGGGGTTTTGAATATTATAAAAAGGAAACAAGTATGGTGGGAGGGCAAAAGTGGTTTGAGAGGGAGCCGACCTTCCCTTTGGTCCCCTATGCTATGACTTGTGACACTTTCGGCTTTGCTTCAAAGCTACTTACCTAATTTCCATCTTTAACATACTCACATGCTATCGCTTTAGCGTGTTCCAAAAATCGGCGTTTTTAGTCATTTTTGAACTTTCTATCAACTTTTGAAAGCGTCTAATAAGTTGTTGAAACATTGGATTTTGTGTTAAATAAGTTATTGGATTTTAAAAAAAGTGTAATATTATTAACACTAGACTTGAAGTTTTACGTTCATAATATTATTGGATTATAAGTCGGGTATTAAAATTTTATTTGTGTCGAATAGAACTCTACATTTTTTTAATATTGTATCTCGTTAATCATAAACCTATTCAACATATTTTTAATAATTAATCAATAAATTTATACTATAATTGCAATTGGTTTAAAAATATAGGTGCATCCTTGATTATTAGTTATCTAAAACACTGTCCATATCACATTTTCCCTGCACACTTAAATTAGGAAATAATTTAATTCATTTTGTCAAAGTTGGACAATAAATAAATCGTAATTCTTTGGATAAAGTTTCATCCCATATGTTGTTTAATCTAGAAAGAAAGAAAGAAAGAGAAAAAAAGAAGTGGTTTAGGGTTGAAGAAGGAACTCAATATAATCATTTAGCTTTTGAAATCCTATAGATTTAGGCTTTAGAAGCCGTTAATGTTGACCCAATTGACAAACTTTTATATATTCTTTTTTTCTCCTTAAAAAAACACATATTTCTTTTTGTCAGAAAAAAATAAAAATATTCATTTTTCTCAATTAAAAAAACAAAAGAAAATTTTATATGATTTTTTTATTTTTATATAAAAACAAAAGAGTTTGGTTTTGTTTTATATAAATGAAAATGTAAAATATTCAATTGGCATCAGATGTATTTTCCCTTCTATCTGCCCACTTGGATCAAACCCAACTTCATACTTTTTTTTTCCCCATGTTTTGAAAATTCCAATCTTATGTATTAATAGTTTACCACTTTGATATAAAAGGAATATTATAACTAGTACAACATTTTCATAATTGTAGCCTAAAATTATATCTAATTCATCCCTCATAATTTGAAATGTGGGTCTCATTTTATTACGTTTATTATTTTTTATTAGTGCTATGATTTTCTTTTTTGTCATGTGTGATACATCTCTTGCTCAAATTTGCTGTCCAACTTCCACTTACTTGCTTCACCCATAATTTCTTCAATCATCCATACAATTTCACCGTACACTTTGAATAGCCGCCAAGTCAATGGTTGTGTGCAAACTTGGTGGAACCACTAACATCATATCCTTTATAACGATAGAGCAAACATACCATAAGAATAAACTCTATCTTTTTCAAAGAAAGTCAATCTGTCCCATGATTAGATTGAAAATATCAATGTCTAACTAATCGAACATGTTTCATCGTGTAAATCTAAATCAAATAATTTAACTGAAATACTTCACATGTACTACGGGTTGAACACACAAAGCACAAATAATTACTGAAAATAGATTTTAACCCAAGAATAATGGGGGGGGTGCATGGATACGTTAAAGAGTAGAGAGATATAAATCAATGCAAGAAAGCGAGAAAGTCTGAATGCATGAAAGCAAGAAAGTCTCCCTTGAGCTATGCAGATTTCCCCTATTCAAAATATTTGTTCATCAATTTACCATCACCAAACTTAGTTTGTTGCTTACACCTAATCGATTTAATTAGCAAAACTAATTAAATTGTCCTAAATAATATATTGGTGTAATTCGTGTGGACGAAGCATGCACAATCAAATTATTCTAATTGCACTAAAATCTAGGGCATGTTAAGTAAAATAATTAACTGATAAATCATAAGTTAATCAAAACGGTGACCATAAAATTTTCAAACGTTTAATAATATAATAAAAACCTATTAAAAACAAAATTGAATCAACAATACAACGTAAAGTTAAGTTTGAAATATGATAAATACTCTAAAATAGGGAAGGAATCCTAAATACCCAAGGTAGAGATGCATGATACCTTAGCCCATAATCAACATATTCGATACCATTTATTTTGATTATGGAAAAAAGATGGAAGCAACTCTCAAATTCAATGTTGTCGATGGATTGAGAAAAAAAATGAAGAAAACAAGTGGTCATACGCTCAAAACGGCTATTTGAATCAAAAGTTATATATGACTTAAAAATTGGAAGCCGCACGTTTATATAACAGTATGTAGTGCTGGAGCCGTAAGGGACAGCGCCACGACTTTGTAAAAAATAATCATTTTGATGTTATAGCACCCTCTTTCAGTGGTAGTTTTGTAAATTTTCTCTTTTTGCCTAATTGTTCCGTTAGAATTTCGAATTGATATGTTTTAGTTCCATTTTCTTTATATTGCTTGATTCTACCTCTTTGTTGCTCGAAACTTATAAATTAATAAATAAAAATATAGGAACATCCTCAAATTAAGAGGAGCTAGATAGCACAATTTTTGTGCTATCACTAACTTTGAACCTTTTTGATGAATTTGCTTTATGTTTGACATGCCTAGTCCATATGCATTTTCACCCACTTTGTCCAACCACCATTTCTCGAGTTGCACTTATATGTAAAATCCACGTTGGAATATTATTATTGGCTTTATATTTGTTACAGGTGAATTCTAGAATCAGTACAAGAAATCAGAACAATTGCGACGCTAGAAACAATGTCGGCTAAAGGTGCGTCGTCATTGATCACCTTTCATCGACGCACGAAATGTTACGTCGTGGAAAGTCTAAAATTAAATTTAACGCGTTCACTTTTCGAGACGCACACAATGGTACGTCGACGCTGAAGAAAATCTAAATTAAATTTAATGCGTTCATTTTTCCGACGTCACCTTGTCAAACGTCGCGGAAAGTGAATGCATTAAATTTAATTTTAGATTTTCTGCGATGTCTTGTTCCTCTACGTTGTGAAAAGTCTTTTTCCATGAAGTACCATTGTGTGCGTCGCAAAAAGTAAACGCATTAAATTTAATTTTAGACTTTCCGCGATGTTTTGTTCCTCTACACTGCGAAAAGGAACTTTCCGCGACATAGCATTGCGTGCGTCGCGGAAGTGAACACATGAAATTTAATTTTAGATTTTTTCCGACTTGCAACCTGCCGCACGTTAGAGAAAGTTTAATAATAATTATTGTTCAACCTTTTTCCTACATGCAACCTGCCACACGTCGCAGAAAGTATCTGAATTGAAGTGACAATGGTCACCTTTCTCTGACGTGTGGCAGGGGGCACGTCGGAGAAAGTTTAAATAATGAATTTATTATTTAAAATTTCTCTGATGTTTGTACTTCATACGTCGACGAAAGGTACCTTCCTCGACGTCTTTGAAGACGTCGGGGAAAGTCCACACTATTTATTATCCCTTCAACATAGAACAAAATGTAAAACGAAAATAAACCCAAAATTGGCTGAGAGAGAGGGAGAGGAGGAGAGTTGTGCTGCCGTCGCTGTTCGTCTTCGCCGCCACCACCGCCGGAAGTCTCCTCTTTTCTTTTCCATTTCAATTTTTTCGCTTCACTGTACCCTTTTAAATCATAGCAGAGCCAGAAGCCAGAGCACTGCAAAATGCGTTTATGAATCCATAATGAAACACAAGGTTAGAACAAAAACCCACGAAGAAATTACAAGAATAATAGAAGTATGCAATTGAAACGGAACGTAACAAGCTAGAAGAAGAAGAAAAAAAAAAGAAGAAAAAGAAAAGAAAACAAATTCTAGGCTTTCCCCGACGTCACATTGGGGAAGGGTTTCGCGACGTCACATCGAGGAAGGATTCTGCGACGTCACATCGCGAAAACCCTTTCCCGACGTGGTGATAATATGTGTCGGTGAATGTTTCTCCATCGTCGACGCGATCTGCATCGGAAAAGTATCTCTGACGTGCTTTTCTCGATGTACATGTCAACATCGATTGAGACGTCAAGGTAACCTTCCCCGACGTGTTTTGGGATTTTTGCCGATGTGGATCTACGTTGGGAAAGACCCTATTTCTTGTAGTGAATCAAAGGTAAAATCAACACATATCAAGGAATGATGATGAAATGAGCTTAAGGAAGAGGACTAATTGAGTTATGAGTTAATATAGTTTCATCCACGTTGACTGCGACCAATTAAGGATGACATCAAGGTTGGCTTTCTTCATTGTTGATGAACAAAACATGACTTATATTTGAGCACTGAGAAGATGATGACTTTAGTCAAAAACTAAAAAACCGACCCTGACCAGTGATGGCCAGAATAAAGTGAATTAAGGGTTGACTTTTTTCATCGTTTAATGAACAAAGTGTACTAATTATGCAGACCTGTTTGGGCCTGGAGAAGATGGTGGTTTGGGTAAAAAAAAAAATACAAATTAACCTCTTGGTGTTGACTTCGACCCAAGGATGAAGTCGAGGCAAGAGGCTTAGAATTAGAGATGAACAAGATATACTGAATGCATGCATGGTATTCTAATATTTGATTACGAGACTCATATCCTAATCTTATAAGTTGGACTAAGATAAACCTTGGATCAAATTCTCTATAAATATGCCATTATGATTCCATATAAGGTATTTAAGAATTTATGGTAATTTATTCACTACTATTAATATAATTTCTTTAGGGTTTTTAAAAAATATAACAAAATATTTATACTGGATAGAATAATTTTAAAAATGAAAGAAGGCCACAGACTTACAATAAAGAATACAAAAAAATTCCAGTCAATACGTCATTAATTGGCTACAAGCGCATGAAATTCTTCTTCTAAACGATTCATGATATGTGATCAATCGTATAGGAAATGATACACGATCGCGTACCAAATATTTAAATCATGATATTTGTTTTCAATCAATCATCAAAAGCGAAATTGTTTGGGAGGAGCTTCGGTATCACTTCACTCTAATACACTCACTTAGAGAGAATCTAAGTTCGGTAGAGAAGAATTGTCATCATATCTAGTTGGGTGAAGCTAGGTATTCAATTCAATTGAGCTCTACATGTGTCATTGTAAACATTTTTAATTTATAAATAAGAACAATGTTCATTATATACTAGTGAATTATCTTTCCTAGGCTTACAACCCCCAAACAATATAGATGAATTAGCACCAAATTGGGGTAACCAATTTCTGCATTATTTCATTCCTCATCCAACAACCTGCTCCAAGAAGAGAACACTTTGTTTGTTATTTCAACTTCCTTACCGTTTGGCCTCATAATTTTTTCTTCTTTCTCTTTGTTAATATAATATCAACATCCACGCTTATCTCAACATCCACGCTTATCTCTTGTGCAAAAATAGATACAACCCTAAAAGTTATAAAGGCTTTTGAAAGTAAACCTTGAACATGCATGTGATTTTATTAGTCCAAGAAAAACTTAAGGTCTAAACTTACATGAACCAAAGTTGTAAAGTAAATAAAAAAAGAAAAATAGAAAAAGGAAAAACCCTAATGCTCCTTAACTGAAACCCAACCACTGACTGCCATTAGAGAAAAGGGTAAGAGCCAATTGTATTGAAATAAAAATGTGAACCAACAAAAAAACAAAACAAAACTGAAAAACAGTGAAAGGGAAGATAAGGTCGGCTTAGAAAAACCCACTTTGATTGATATTATTAAAATTAAAAGAAAAAGAAAAAAAAGAAAGAGCACTGAGTGAAACACACAGTGGCCATTAAGCAGCAATGGCAGCTTTGAAACCCACATAATGCTCCCACTAATATTAACCCTCAAAATACTCTTTCTTTTTCTATTATATTTCTTCTCTTCTTTTGCGGTAGATTCTTGGGTAGGTGGTGGGTTTTGGAATTGTTTTTATTTTCTTCACTATACCAAACTGGGGTTTGGGTAGAGAATTTCAACCACACAGATTTTATGATTATTGATACACAGTAGATTTTAGTTGAAGTAAGCTTTAACGTTCTTAATTTTTTTTATTAATGATACAAATTGGTATCATTCAACTCAACTTTTGTAAGAATTTAAATATAGGTTTAAAACGTTTCTTTTAACCTCTAAAATAAAACGTTTGAACGTTAACGTATAAATCAAAACCATACTTCAAATTTGAGGATTATTTGGTATAGTAATTTAGCTATTTATTTAGTACTTTTTTGAAGGTTGCTTGTTATCTAGTTGAATTGGGTCAATATTTGTACTTGAGAAATTCTTTCTATCAGCTATAATAACTAAATTAAAGGATGTGAAAACTTCAGGTTTAAAAAATAAAAAATGTGAAAGTCTTCTCACTATTATATTGTTATGTAAAACTTTAAATAAGTTTTTACAACCTATAAAATAAAACATATCTTATCGGCCGTGTTTAGTAATCGGAGGATTTTGACCGACTGATTTGTAATATAAAACTCATTTTATTATGATAGTTTTTAACGCAATAATTTTTCTCATTGTTTTAAAGCTTCACTATATATATATATATATCATTTACGTTTTTTTTGTCTTCAGTTACTCATTTTTTCAACACCCCTCTGAAGTGGAAGGTATTACAAAATAGTAAAAATTACTTTGTCACGTTCAATAAAATTAGCCACTCCAAAACATACTTTAAATCTTCAAAATCAATCATGATCCTATGCAAAACCAAGTTTAAAAGTGCCAAATCAAAGGCTAAATATATTTTGAATGATGGACACAATGATATTTTATAGTGATTTGGAGTATATAAAAAATACAATTGTAATTAATCAATCTTTTCAATCAAGATGGCTCGCACTTGACAAGAGAATCTTTGTCAAAACGTTCTTTGTGCTATTGTGACCGTGTTTAGAATATGATGAAAGATGTCATATATGTCAATCTAGCTGAAATATATTATATGCATTTGTTGATTTTTTCTTGGGAGCAATTAGATTTTCTTTTAACTTCTTAACTTAGATTCAATCGTGGACTTCCCACCCATTCATTTTTTGGGGGCAATAATCATCATCCTTAGCAAACTCCACATTCAAAAAACCTATGGCCAAATTGAAATGGTCGGTTCCCTAAAACATAAAAAAAAACTATATTTTATATAAAAAAGGTTGAGATGTTATAGAACAAAAAACAATGATGATCATGTTCCACACCCTTTCCCTTCTTGTTATATATAAGTCATCATTCTCCATTTAGAATCTCCAATCCATTTTATCCAAAAATAAAGAACATCATCCCCTTTTAATTTGTCAGCATTTTTCAGTTTATGGGCATTACTTACTTGTTGAGTTTTCTTCCCTTTCAAAATGTATAACTTTGGTCGTTTGATCTCTTCCTTTGCCTTTTCTATGACATTCATAATCTTCTTCTTTTGCCTTTTGTTTCCTGTTCATGGCCGTTGGCATAACCATGCAAAGAAACACAAACAACATTCTCACCATCATGACCATTTCACCATTTCCCAACCTCCTTCTCCTTCCCCTTCGTCAGAACCAGCCGGGAGTCCTCCGGAAGACAATGGAGGGCCGTCATCGTCGTCCATCAACTCCACTAGCATTTTTGATGTACGTCATTTTGGCGCCATTGGAGATGGCACTGCGGACGACACGGCCGCGTTCAAGATGGCATGGGACACAGCATGTCAAAGGAATGACGATGACAACAACGACGACTATGGAGTTATTCTCGTTCCCTATGGCTTCTCCTTTATGATTCAGTCGACTATTTTCACAGGACCGTGCAAAAATGGCGTTGTGTTTCAAGTTGATGGCACTCTTATGGCACCTGACGGGCCTGACGCTTGGCCGAAGGGTTATAGTGCTCACCAATGGTTGGTTTTTTATCGAGTTTATAACATGTCACTTCAAGGAAATGGCCTTATTGATGGTCGAGGCCAAAAATGGTGGGATCTTCCTTGCAAACCTCACAAGGTAAGGGACAACAACGATCATAGTCTAGAAATCTTTTTACTTCATTTCGAGGTCGTTTTGAAAGCTAACTTGAGGTTTTGATTCTATTTTTAAAGGGGAAAACAATGACAGGACCTTGTGACAGCCCAATTGTAAGTTAAAATTCAGTTCTCTATAATAAAACTTTTTTTTTTCCTTTTAAAGTTTGCAAATATATATGAAAAAGTCAAGTGAAAAGAGTTAAAAGTGATTTTTTTTGACAGGCTATAAGATTTTTCATGAGCTCAGAGTTGAGAGTTGAAGGAGTTAGAATCAAAGACAGTCCTCAATTCCATTTTAGGTTTGACAACTGTAAAGATGTTTATATTGATTCTCTTCACATAACATCTCCTGCTTTGAGCCCAAACACTGATGGAATCCACATTGAGAATACAAATGGTGTTCAGATTTTCAATTCAATAGTTGCCAATGGTTAGTCCTCATACACATATAACATTGTTTCCTAATTATCTTCTCTTTGCATTTTAATTTCTAAAAATGACAGAATAATTTTTCAAAGTAAAAACCACAGTAGAAATGAGTAGGTGTATCACTATTGGATAATGTTCTCCTTTCTAGTTTTTTATTACAAAATTGTGGTTTTGTTTTGAAAAAATATATCTAAATGCATTTTTTAGACTAAAACAATAAACTATTTTTTTTTCTTTTAAAAATTTGTGTAAACATTTGGTGTGTTTCAAAGCTAAAGAATTAGAGACATCACAATAAATATATATGTTAAACTCATGACATTTCTTAAGAAATTAGAAACAAGAAAAAAGAATAAAATGTTAATTATAATATATATTCTTGTATTTTGATTTCTCGTTTATCATTTTCTATTTTTGTTGCTTGTTTTTACTTTTAATAGTGAAAAACATAACAATTGTATTTGGTAACTATTTGTTCAGTATCTTATTTATTAAAAATATATTTTAAAAAACGTTGAACATACAAACACTTTTAAGTTGTTTTTATTTTTAAATATTTATTAGTGATTTTACAATCATTAAAGATTATTTCATAATTTTTTATGTTCGAATAACGTTGTACTTAAATAAAGAACAAAATTAAATATGTTTTTAAGTAGTTGAAAGGAGGAAACAAAAAATGACAAGCGTAAACGTTACCAAATAATTAATTTCCACATATTTAAAATAGAACTTATGAAGCAACGGCTCCTACCAATTTTTTTTCACACAGGTGATGATTGTGTTTCAATTGGATCGGGTTCATTTAACGTAGAAATAAGAAACATTACATGTGGACCAGGTCATGGAATTAGGTAAACAAATCATGAAATCTTATTAAAATTTCTTCTATAATTAATTCTTATATAACATGTAATTTCTTTTTATACTCACAACCCTAGTTCTTCATGTCAGCATTGGTAGTCTAGGGAATCACAACTCACGAGCGTGCGTATCGAACATAACAGTTCGGGACTCAATAATTAAGGTCTCAGACAATGGTGTTCGAATCAAGACATGGCAAGGTGGATTTGGTACAGTAAGAGGAGTAAGTTTCAACAATATTAACATGGATAACGTTAGAAATCCTATAATAATTGACCAATTCTATTGCCTCAACAAAGGATGTCTCAATCAAACTTCAGCTGTGGTTGTATCAGATATAAGCTATATTGACATCAAAGGAACTTATGATATTAGAAGCCCACCAATGCATTTTGGTTGTAGTGATTCTATGCCTTGTATGAACCTAACACTTGCCAATATTGAGCTTTTTCCTTCTAGAGGTGACATCTTGTTGGACCCCTTTTGTTGGAATGCTTATGGGAATTTGCAAACCCTAACAATACCACCAATTTCTTGCTTGCTCGAAACCTCCTCAAGGTCTTTCTTGGAAAGTGAAAAGGATTATTGTTAACCTTCATCATTTGACATACCAATTACTTTGTAACATATAGTCAAAATGTATATCACTACTTGAGATGTGTGCTAATTAAGGAGAGTGATTTTGAAAAGATCTCCTTAAAAGTGAATCTCTACAGAATGATATTATAATATATGTCTCTTTATGATATCTATTTTTTTTTTACCTTGTAAGCCAAATATTGTGTTTATGTATTGTAATAGCCAACGTAGATTTAGAGTGAAAAGTTTTAAAGAAAAAGAAAAAAGGTAGGATGGAAATTGGGTTTAGGGTATAGAAAAAGAGAAAAGAGAGGGAGAGAACAAAGATTGGGGAGTGAAATATTTGTGTAGACTTTTATTGACAAATTGAATGGTGAAAAAGTGGGGGAGACACTCTTTTTATGGCTTTGGGCACGCCTACACCTAATGGGAATCTACAAATATTATTCCCTCTAAAACTTTTTTAATTTATCATATCTTATCAATACTTGCCTAAATTAAGATTCCTATTATATATTAATCAATACAACACAACCACAGCAAAAAACAATAGAAGGTTACAAATACGTCAGGTTATAAACTCAATTCATTTTTTCACTATAATATGTATTGTTTAATGTATTATATATTATATAATAATATAAACTAATAATTATATATATTTTTAGGTTAAATTACAAATTTAGTCAGCATGATTTTAAAACGACAGAATTTAGTCTCTATGGTTTACAATTAAAATTTAGTCCATTTGGTGTGATAAAATCATACAAAATAGTTTCACTCATAGAATCTATTTATGTGAAATTTGTTAAGCCATAAGAACTATATATGAAGTTTTATCCAATTATAGACTAAATTCTATCTTTCTCCAAACAATAGGGATTAAAAAACTTGCAAATTAATTAATTTTTTAAAGTATAAATTATATTAGTTTTATAATTTATAAATATATAATATGAAATCCATATATTTTGAAAACATAAAATATAACTCTCTGTTTTTTTTGATTGAATCCCTTCAAATTTCTATCAGATTCTCTATCAAACGAAGGCATACAAAAGATCTTAAAATGATTTTTATTATCCCAAAAGGACAACTTGAAATTGGGCTTATATTATGTGGCCCAGTGACGGCCCAGAATCTGTCAACCTATAGGATTTATGGTTGGTTTTTGAGAAATTTGTGAGAATGAAAAAAATAATAGAGTGGAGTTTGGAAAACAACAAACTTACAAAAAATAATTTCATTTTTAGCAAAATTGTAAAAGATATATAATTTTTTTTAGATTTTTTCAACCGATTTCATCGCTTGAATGAATATATTTTATTAATTCAATGTATTTGTGAACCATAAAACAATAAAACATTAATACATAATTCCCTTGAATGAATATTATTTTATTAACTATAATGTATTTGTGAACCATAAAACAATAAAACATTAATACATAATTACGGTTACGATGTATTTGAATATCATTTAATTTTATAATAATATTAAATAAATATTTATTTTATCTATTGATCTCGTTTAACTCAATTCTAGATTCATGTCTTAAATTTATAACAGATTGCTCTATTGCTTAATCGTAGGTTTCGTTGGAAGATTCAAAAAATTAAATTTAAAATAATATATTTTACCTAAAGTTATGCATTTTATATAATAACAACTTCGTATAAATGTGTATATTCAATTATGCATATAGCAATTATTC